>NC_062285.1:139585059-139888090 GCF_902655055.1 Lutra lutra
AAACGTGTGCTAACACGAAGAGGTCTCCACTCCCCACCTGTGCCTTATTGCCACCCTAGCGCCACACCTCTCCCGCTCGGCTGAGGTTTCTGATCAGCACGGATCAACATTCTTTGAGTTCCTACCACCTTATCAAACAAAACTCCTTCTTTATATGGCACACTTACGCTCTGGTGTACACTCCACGGGAAGAGTCAGGGATGATGACTGTGTGGCCTAGCAAATGCCAAGGAACAACGGTCTTTATTTGGTGGACAGGTAACAAAACTTGGTGCAGAGCGTGAGCCCCATTTTGTTTAAAAAAAAAAAATTGTGGGTGTGTATGTGTATACAGAGGAAAGGTAGAGAACATATCCCCCAGGACTGACAGTGGTTGTCATTATGCCATTATCTATAACTGCAGTCCATTTGTTGTGCTTGTATGTGGTTTTCAAATTTCTGTGGTCAACATTTCTTTCATTGGAAAATAACTCACAATAAATGTGACTTTGAAACCGTTTTCCGTCATCTCTACATCCTCTCGGGAGCCCTGCTTTGGTTTTCCTTTCCTCACAGACAAGTTCCTTCAAATGTTGCCCTCCTCCCCCAGATTTAGGACCCCACCAGCCAGGCGATCTCCTCAACATGCTCTGTCCTGGATGCTGGACCGAGTCCCTCTCCTTCCTCTGGGACACCAGGCTGTCCTGAGTGCTGGGCTCGTCCCCAAGGCTCAGCCTTGCCTCCTGTACTCGGAGTTCACAGCTGCTCCTGGGGAGGGTTCACTCTGAGGACCCCCAGTCTCTGGCTCAGGTGAGGGGCAAGCCCACCCAGCCACCTCCACCAGGCTACTCCTTGGCATAACCCAGCACCTCAACATAATCCTTCCTGTGTCCAGCTGCCCTGTATCTGTCAACTTCCAAGTCACCTGAGCCAGGACCCAGAAACTCACTGAGCCCTTTCTTCCTGCCTGACCCTGCCCCCTCCAGCTGGTCCCCTCCTGCTGTGTCCACTTCCACTTAAGGCCTTTGGAATCTAACCTCTTGTCCCCCCCGCCCATTCCCTGGAGCCCATACCCCACGGTGTCCCAAACTAAGAGGTGAGTGACCTCTATGGGCATCTGTGGGAAGTCCCAGGGTTCCTTCCTTATGACCTCTGAGCCTGAGGTTTCATGTTATTAAAGGAGCCAGTGTGGTCACTGAACTGTGTTTCTACTACTCATGGGGCCAGGTCAACACGGTGTAAGCCAAGTTTTCTCAAAAAGCTGGTGTCCTTGCAGGTCTACTGGGTGATTTGACCAGTTAGGATAGGCTGGGTTATGCTGCATTTAACAAAGACTCCCCCAGAAGATTTATTTCTCATGCTATTTGCCCATCAGTCTTGGCTGGCCCAGCCTGAAACTGTCCCCCCATTTGGAAAGTCACTGATGGGGAGAAGGAGGGTCACAGCGATGGGGAGAAAGGAATACGGTGCTCTAAGGTTGTCATCCAGATACACCTATTTCTTCTGTCTACAACCTGCAGACCAAAGCAAGTCACATGGATGGGGGCAGGGAAATACAACCCTACCTTTTGCCCAGAAGAGGAGCCCCAGAATTACTGGTGAACACCACTGAGGGCCAAAGAGCCTCAAAAGCCAAAACCCAAAGTCTCTTATGACCCAATCAGTTTAGGAAATACGAGGTTCAAGAAAGTGAGCGAGGTATAGGTGCTGCAGGACTTCTCAGAGACTTTATTTTAAAAAAAAAAGATTTTATTTATTTATTTAGCAGAGAGAGAGAGAGAGAGAGAGATATCACAAGTAGGCAGAGAGGCAGGCAGAGGGAGAGGGGGAAGCAGGCTCCCCACTGAGCAGAGAGCCCGATGTGGGGCTCGATCCCAGGACCCTGAGATCATGACCTCGCCCGAAGGCAGAGGCTTAACCCACTGAGCCACCCAGGCGCCCCTGCTCAGAGCCTTTACTATGTTATTATGCATTTTGACTGTCAGAGATGGTGTTTGAGGATGAAGCTGTGACTGTGTTTCTGATATGTCTTCTGTCACCTTGTCACTAGTGCCTTGTACCCAATAGACTCTCAAATGTTTGGCACAGGGGCCTTGTTACAATCTGCAGGTCAACCTCACGGCTTATCTTTGAGAAGAGGCTTACTCAAGAGAATACTGAAGGAGAAAATCAGGAAGATCTAGTTTATTCAGCGTTTACGGTGAGCCAGGCACCTTTCCCCATCGCGTCAAATCCTCAGTATACCACCATGCCTTAGCAACTGCTGTGTTCGCCACCAAAATGAAGCCCCGTGGCCTCTTGTTCTCCGCCCCCAGCCCATCCCTCGGACCACCTCGCTAGTCCTCACTGGCCGCAGCTCAACGGAGATGCCACTGATTTCCCCACGGCTCACCGAGGGCCCCGCGATGTGCCGGGCGTTGTCACACTCCCTCTTATTCCAATCCCGTGACGTAGTATGACCCTCGCCTTCCCTTTACCAACGAGGGGACCACCCTCGGGGCCTTCCGCAACTATGACAACCCGGCGCTCAGCAGGAGGGTAGCAGGTGCCATCCCGGATCTGTGCTGCCCCTGACGCTGGGGGAGGCGAGCCTGGACGCTTCGCGGGGGCGTGAGGCCCGCACAGCACCCGCCCGGCCGGGGCGCCAGGAGGGTTCAGGGAGGGCCCTGGGTGAAGCCTTGGCGAACCCACCAACCCTTGGCTCTCTCCCGGGGGCGACACCGGACGCCGGCGCCCAGCGGGTCCTCACACTGACTCGCGCCCACCGCGCCAGCAGCTGTGCGGGCGTCACTGGACGCTCTGCGCTTGAGCGGCCTCCAGGCAACGGGGCTTCCCGGCATCCGTGTGAACATCCGGGTCACAAGCCCTTAAGGCCCAATGAGAGGAAGTATCGTGAGCTAAGGGGCGGGGCATCATGGCTGCCCCCAGTGCGCCGCGTCCGGGGTCTGGTGGATGTTACACTGATTGACAGCTCCGTCACCGCGGGCCCGCCCTCTGCCCTCACCAGCGGAGAGGTGGTCACCCCGGGAACCTCTACGAGGCGGCGGCAGGAGAGGGAGCCATGGGGACAGTGCACGCCCGGGTAAGAGGCCCAGCGACCCGCGGGCCGCGTGACCTCTGGGCGAACGCCGCGGGGAGACGCTCTCGCGGCTGCGCCCGGGGTTCCCTCGGTAAGGGGGCGCCGAAGGCGGCAGGGCCTGGACGCCTCGTGGTGGAGGCCGCAGAGACGCTGCCAGCGGGTCCCGCAGACCTCGGAGCAGGAGACCGGTTCCCAGAGGAGGGGCGTGACTTGCCCAAGGTCACTTGGCGAGGAGGTGGCTCAGAAAGGACTAGCGAACTTTGCGTGGTGACCCGGGGCAGAGTAACAAGTTTTCCTCTTGGAGAGTTGACTTTTCTGGCCTCCGCCGTTTCGGGCGTCTTCTCTTCTTACGGGTCATCTTCTGCAGTCTCCCGCTCAGCCCCAGCTGGGGTCCTGGTGGACCCCTAGAGCACCCAGTATCCTTTGAAGACCCAGACCCATCTAGGAGCCCTCATTTCTCCTGCTAATGGTGCAGAGACAGAAGCTGCCCCTGCTGTAGTTACCACTTTTAAAGTGGAGGCGGGAAAAGCCCTTAACCAGTTTGTTGCCAGAGTTACAGAGTGGGTGAAAGTACTTGGGTGCTCGGTGCGTCCCCACTGCTTGCCAAACTGCTCGCCTTTATCGTAATCTTAACTGAGAACCAGAGAATATGTGTGAATATTTGTCCAAGGCCCCATTTGTTAGAGCCTCAGAATGTTCCAAAACTAAGACCTCCTGAGTCCCAGGCCTCCGCATTACTTTTCTACTGCAACATGGACTGTTTTCACTTGTCCTGCTCAGGAGTTTTCCATACTTTCCGGTTGCTTCCCAAAGAATTTAGCACAGACCCCTCAGCTTGGTGTGGGCGGTCGGACTTCACTCCCCTTCACAGATATTCATTCAGATGAAACATAGCAGCTCTTCTGACACGGTCCTTGGGCATGTCCAGCAGCTCCTCACTCACCCATCCCCAGTCCCATCATCAGCCATGGCCATAGTCCCATCTCTTAGAGCTCGGTTCGGGTCACTTCCTCCATCAGCCTCCTCCTTATCTGCCCTCGTTTGGATATGCTGATAACTTCCTTGATGTGTTTTCCTTTGGCGCCTGCCTTAGCTCCTTTTAGATTTTTCTCTTGCTGTCTTCCGGTGTAAGTTTCTAGATGTTACAGTAGGAGCTGGATCTTACTTGGTTTGCATCCCTTGTAACATCTTCAACAAAGTAAGCATTCATTCATTTATTTCCGTAACATTTACCAGTGGTCTACTAGGCACCCGGCACGGCTGCTAGGGTTACAGAAAAAAAAGAACAACAAAAGTCTTTGTTGTTATTGAGCTCTTTTGGTACTAAAATCGCTGCTTTGATTAATATGTTGGTAAAAAATATTCTTCAATGTGCGGGCACCTGGGTGGCTCAGTCATTAAGTGGCTGCCTTCAGCTCAGGTCATGATCCCATGGTCCTGGGATCGAGCCCCACATCAGGCTCCCTGCTTAGCGGGAAGCCTGTTTCTCCCTCTCCCACTCCCCCTGCTTGTATTCCCTCTCTCGCTGTGTCTCTCTGTGTCAAATAAAAAATCAAATTGTTTAAAACCATATTCTTTAATTTGAACTTACAGCCCACTGGCCAGCATCACTTGAATGCTTTGGTCAGGATTCACAGTAAGAAAACATTTTACGTTTGCCATCTAGTACCCTAACACATATGGGAAACAAAAATTTTGTGAAACAGCATTTACCATGAAGATCTGTTATGCTTTCTTAAGTTTCCTATTTGACTTGAGCCTGTATCACTTTAAAGATGCTGTTCATAACTCGCTAAATTGATTGCATGTTCTGTCCCTTCAGTTAGCACTGCCTTGCGCAGTACCTGGCACATGGTGTTCAAGAAAACTTGCTGGGGGTGCCTGGGTGGCTCCGTCGGTGAAGCATCTGCCTTCAGCTCAGGTCAAGATCCCAGGGTCCTGGGATGGAGCCCTAGTCAGGCTCCCTGCTCAGTGGGGAGTCTGCTACTCCCTCTCCCTCTTCTGTTCCTTTCCGCCTGGTGCACAGACGCACGCTCTCTCTCTCTCACATCTCAAATAAATAAAATCTTAAAAAAAAGAAAAGAGAAGAAAACTTGCCAGCTGGTAAGCTGAGCTGCTGAAAGAATAGAGCTAGATCCAAATATTTATTTTAATTCATTTCACCAAATACTTAACCCGTGCCTGCTGTCTGTTATATTCCAGACACTGGAATATAAGATTGTGAGGGTGAGGAGCTTGTACGTGCTTGCCACTTGATGGGTTCTTAATATTTGGTGAATGAATGCTTCTCTATTAGTAAGGCCGTTATTTTAGGGCATTAAGCTTTGATGGAACTGTGGAATCATAAAGACATAATCTCTTAAAGTTTGAATTTCTGACTAAAATATACAGGTGGGCATGGCACATCTTTACTGAGCCTTATTTCATGCTTTGAAATTTTAGGAACTGTAATGGAAGTTTTTTTTGTGTCATGGAATGTAAACCTTGTGCCCAGACAAAGCATATTTGCTAAACATTCAGATCAAGTAGAATGAATATGGGCATATGTTCCTAACCATAGTATACACTCTGCATACAGAATCAGCACAAATTTAATATCCTTTTTTACACTATGTAAACTTAAACACAGGAAGCGTATTTGTGAAATGGTGCAGATAAAAAGTTACTTTTTTTGTTAATATTTTGAGAGATTATCTCCCTCTCTCTCTGACAAATAAATTAAAAAAAAAAAAAAAAAAAAAAAAAACGCCTGGGTGGCTCAGTTGGTTAAGCAGCTGCCTTCGGCTCAGGTCATGATCCCAGCGTCCTGGGATCGAGTCCCGCATCGGGCTCCTTGTTTGGCGGGGAGCCTGCTTCTCCCTCTGCCTCTGTCTGCCATTCTGTCCTCCTGTGCTCGCTCTCTCTCCCTCTCTCTCTGACAAATAAATTAAAAAAAAAAATATTTTGAGAGATTATAGTAATGATTCCGTTTTATAATATTAGACCACAGAAATGAAAAGATGATATGAAACAAATGATATATTCTTTGCCCAGCATTATTTTCCCCATTTACTTAACGTACATATTCCGCTTCAACTACCATGAGGCCGTGGTCTGTCTCCCGCACTGCTGTCAGCCCAGCGCTCGGCATGCGGCAGTTTGAACTGCCAGCGTCAAGAGATGTGCCACTGCAGCAGGGACTGCTTCTGCCTGAAGAACCCAAGGATGGCTCACAGAGACGACATTTCAGGCAGATCATTTCAGGGAGGAGAGGAAGAGGTCTGCACCAACATGCACATGAGGGTCGGGGGGGTGCTGGAGGTTGAACTTGGATTGCAGATGTGGGCCTTATGGAGAGGTTCTTCGTGTGCCCTGCTACAGAATCTGGTTGCATTCTATACCTCCAGGCACACTCGAGGGCCGTCGCAGTCTTTTAGAGCGGGAGTGGGAAAGAGGACACGTCAGGTCGTCACCTTCCAGACAACCAGGGACATGGAGGAAATATGACGAGTCTGTCGAGTGTATCTGGGGAAAGGGGTAGTGTCCCAGGGTCTCTGCTGCCACACATACTGCAGATGCCAAACACAGCCGCACTTGAAAGCACTTATTTGCTGAGAATTGGTGGAGTAAGGAAGCAGCCAGATGTTGGTTAGGACAGTTTTCCCCAAACTTGCATAACTGTACATTTGCCTGGTGCCACACTAAACCTTCTGAATCCCTTTTCAGGAATGTCTGGGAATCCCTGTGTTTAAGCAGGCATGTACGTAACATATAATATCATACGTGTGAGTAATTATAAATCCTATCACTTTATCATGTCGTCCGGAAGTACTAGACCAGCCACAGCTTGTGGAATCCTTATTCAGAAGTTGCCTTAATGCTTTCGAGATGAGAGGTCAGTTCAGGTTGTAGAAAGTGACGGCTCTCTGGTACATTTTATGAACATAGGCAGTTCCTTTTAATGTGGGAATGAGACTTTCAGGGTACAGAGAAATATGGTTTAGAAATTTGACTTGTCAGTGTCATTATTCTAAAATGTATCCAATTTTGATAAAAAAAATTAGGATACTTTCTAAAACAAAATACTTTTTTTCCTTTCTTTGATGTTTTTTTTTTAAAAAAAGATTTATGTATTTATTTGGAGGTCGGGAGAGAGTGTGTCCACACGTGTGGGCCCGCCTGAGCAGGGGGAGGGACAGAGGGAGAGGGAGAGAGAATGTCAAGCAGACCCCCCGCTGAGAGCAGAATCCAATACCCGGCTTGATCTCATGACCTGAGATCATGACCTGAGCCAAAATCAAGAGTCAGATGCTTCATCAGCTGAGCCACCCAGTTGACCCCTTTGATAAATATCTTTTTGGCACCTTATTTTGTATCTATTTTTTTTCTTCAGATGGGCCTTAGGTGCACAGGCCCAAATAGCCATAGCCCCAGAGGCCCCCATTCGTGACACAGTCATCATAGGTTCGTGCCTGTCCCTTTCAGTTATGTTTCATCCTTATTTTATTTATTAATAATACACTGGACACCAGGGAGCTCACAACCAGTTCAGGACTTGTATATCAATAATGCTTAGGTCTGTCCTTTGCTTCCCAGCCTCCACTCCACAGAGGGAAACACAGTACTTAGCTTTCTGGATCACCATCTGAAGACGAAATGCAAAGATTTTTGTTTTTTCCTAAGTTTTTTTTTTTTAATTTTTTTTTTAAGATTTTATTTATTTATTTGACAGAGATCACAAGTTGGCAGAGAGGCAGGCAGAGAGAGAGAGAGAGGAAGGGAAGCAGGCTCCTTGCTGAGCACAGAGCCCGATGTGGGGCTCAATCCCAGGACCCTGGGATCATGACCTGAGCTGAAGGCAGAGGCTTTAACCCACTGAGCCACCCAGGCGCCCCTTTCCTAAGTTTTTTTTTTTTTTTTTTTAAGATTTTATTTATTTATTTGACAGAGAGAGATCACAAGTAGATAGAGAGGCAGGCAGAGAGGGGGGCGGGAAGCAGGATCTCCGCTGAGCAGAGAACCCGATGCGGGACTCGATCCCAGGACCCTGAGATCATGACCTGAGCCGAAGGCAGCGGCTTAACCCACTGAGCCACCCAGGCGCCCTTTCCTAAGTTTTTTAATCCCCGTTTTCTCCCTCCCTTTCAGAGTTTGGAGCCTCTTCCACCTAATGGACCTGATTTCGGCGCATTAGGAGAGGAAGCTGAGTTTGTTGAAGTCGAACCTGAAGCCAAACAGGAGATTCTTGAAAACAAAGATGTGAGTTTCTGCCGAAGGGCTTGATGGGGCTCCTGCTGGAGCCGGTCGCTTCCCCAGACCCCCAGGGAGACGCAAGGATTAACCTGTCCCATTGCCTTCATTCAAGAAGACCTGGTAGCCAGCTACGTTTTAGAAAGGCTGGTGACTTTTAAAAAGTAGCTTCTGGTTTTAGAGTAATTGTTTATTTATTTATTTATTTATTTATTTGAGATTTTATTTATTTGACAGAGAGAGAGATTGCAAGTAGGCAGAGAGGTGGGCAAAGAGGGAGGGGGAAGCAGGCTCCCCGCTGAGCAGAGAGCCCGATGTGGGGCTCGATCCCAGGACCCTGAGATCATGACCTGAGCCGAAGGCAGAGGCTTAACCCACTGAGCCACCCAGGCGCCCCAGAAATCATCTCTCTATGTGGGAAGTTTAAACAAATGTATTTTTGTATTTATGTTATAAGAAAAGAAGCATTTCAAGGACATACTCAAGTTATAATTAAGTGTATACTGTGTCCAGAAGAAAGAGTGAAACTTTCCTAAACTTTGTTCCTTTGAAATTTAAATCCAGCAGAAAGAAGTATAAGCAGATGTTCGGGGACTGTGTAGTTAAGGTCTTCTGCAGTCTTCTGATTACTTTCAGATATGCATTTCCCTAATATTCCCTGTTATCCCTGCTTTATTTTTCTCTGTTACTCATTACCATCCACTAAGCTCCATTGAGTCAGGAATTTTTTCCTGGTCACTGCTGTGTCCTCAGTGTTTAGAATGACGCCTGGTGTTAGGTGATCGGTACGTTGTTAAATGAATGGATGAAGTAAGTAAGGTTTCATGACAGTGAGGTAAGAGGCTCTGAGCCAGCATTTATTGTGCTTGCTGATACGCGCACAAGCTCTCTAGCAAGATGCACAGTTATTAAATTGGGGGTCACAGCTTCGGCCCGGGGCCAGTGCTCTGGGCGCATGCTGGGAAGGCTACCCGGGGCCTCTGTGGCCTGCTTGGAATGAGGACTGTTGTGGTCCTTGGTCATCCAGCTACAGAATCCTTGGAAGCTCAGGCACAGGAAATACAGACCTGGCAAAGGATAAGTTCGGGTAACCAGATTTCTAAAAAGGCCGGAAAATAAAGTTTGGAATTAAGAAGTATGGATCATTGAACTTAAAAAAAATCCTTGAATTAACTTTCAGACGTTTGTCTTTAGCCTTGACGCCTGCTCTCTTGTCCCGCATTGTACTTAATAGTCCGTGTCCCTGCCAAAGAATGAACCTGGAGCACTTTCCTCCACCGTACACAAAACATTAACTCAGAATGCACTAAGGACTGAAATGAGTCCTGAAGCCGTTAAAGTCCTAGAGTAGGGCACAGGCAGTAATGTCTCTGATGTCGGCCGTAAAGGCTCTTTTCCAGATAGGTCCCCTGAAGCAGGAGAAACAAAAGCAAACTAAACTCTTGGGACTGCGTCAAGATAAAAAGCTTCTGCGCAGCAAAGGAAACAGTCAACAAACCTAAAAGGCAACCTAGGGAACGGGAGAGGATATTTGCAAATGACGTCTCCAATAACGCATTAGTGTCCAAAATACATAAATTACACGACTTAACACCAAGAAAACAAATAATCCGATTAGAAAATGGGCAGAAGACAGGTATAGACAGTTCTCCGAAGAAGACATACAGATGGCCGATGGACATAAGAAAAGATGCTCCACATCACTCATCATTATGTACCTGCAGATCCGAGCCACAGTGAGCTGTCACCTCACACCTGTCAGAATGGCTAAAATCAACAACACGAGAAACAACAGGTGTTGGCGAGGATGCAGAGAAAGGAGAGCCCTTGTGCACTGTGGGCGGGAGTGCAGGCTGGTGCAGCCACTGTGGAACAGGGTGTGGAGGGTTGTCAAAGTTAGAATTGCCCTGAGATCCGGTAGTTCCACTGCTGGTGTTTCCTCAAAGGATATGAAAACCGTAATTGGAAAAGATCGCACCGGCATGTCGCAGCATTCTCTGCAGCGGCCAAACTGTGGAAGCCCCCAAGTGTCCGTGGACTGACGAATGGAGAAAGATGTGGTGTAGATGTGTAATGGAGCGCTCCTCAGTCTCGAAAAAGAACAAAATCGTGCCGTTGGCAGTGACAGGGACGGAGCTGAGAGTGGGATGCTGAGTGGAATCAGTCAGAGAAAGACAAACACCGTATGATTTCACTCATATGCTGAACTTAAGAAACAAAACACGTGGACAAAGAAAAAAGGACAAAGCGAGATCAGAGAACAAACTGGTGGTCACCACCGGAGAGGCCGGTGGGGGGTGGAGTGAGCAGGTGACGGGGCGGAAGGGTGCACTTGTCCTGATGAGCGCGGGGTAAGGTGCAGAACCGTGGGCTCACTGTGTTGTACACCTGAAACTGAAAACACTGTGTTAAACAAAAAATAAAAACACTGAATTAAAAAAAAATAAAAGCAGAAAGACCAGCACTTAAAACCTAAAAAAAATCATAATCCATGTCCCTTCATCACACTTAGGTGGTTGTGCAACACGTTCATTTTGATGGACTTGGAAGAACGAAAGATGATATCATCATATGTGAAATTGGAGACGTTTTTAAGGCGAAAAACCTGATTGAGGCAAGTAGTCTCCCTGCTTGGCATTGTTTGTCGTTCCCTTCTGAAGAACCTACCGATCTCCCATCCCAAAGCCCTGAGCTCCCACCCCGAGCCTCTCTGCACATGACCTTGCCTCCTACCCTGAAGGGATCCTCAGTGCCCCCGAGCCGAGCCCCCCCGCCCCTGTGCCCTGGTGCCTCCCGCAAACCTAACCTGTGTTTGCTTCCGCCCTTCCCTCCAGCCTCTCTTGCTGCGAAGCCTGGTCCCGCCGTGTGTTCACAAACGCCCAAGCACGGACCCGAGTCGGTTGCTTGCTGAGTCCCTCTCTGCATGCTCTCGTGTTTGGCCATTCTCATTTTAGAGAGAATTGCTAGTTTTTTAAAAAAAGAATAAAGTAATTTATAAGCACAATCTTAAAAAAGCATCTAGCCATCTGGTGTTAGAGAGGGCACTGTACTGCAAGGTAGGCACGTCCCTCCCCCGCCAGCCTCAGTCTCCCTCCCTGGTGGTCCTCGGGCTGGGGCTTCTGTGCAGTGTGAGTAGCCCATGTGTACACACGATAACTCCATTCCCCACATTTTCCTGCATCTTTCATTTTTGATACTTTATGGAGATCTGTTCACATTAACACGTTTAAAGTTCTCACCCACCTGTCCGGTGAAACACTCCGTGCCCTTGTTTTCACTGGGGCTTTTTCCCCGTGAATGAGATCGAGTGCCTTTCCCAGGCTTACTAGCCGTGCAAGTATCTTGTGAATCACCTGTTGGTATCTCCCATTTCCCATTGGATTGTTAGGCTTTTATTAATTTGTAAGAGCTCCTGGCATAGGACAGAAGTGATCTCTGTCACCGACACAGAATACATTTCTCTTGTTCTGTTGTCTTTCGAGGTTGTTTACATCTACTCTCTTTCTCAGCATTTTCTCTCCCCCTGATTTCCACCGATCCCACACTCTCCTGGGCTGCCTGCCCCTCTCCCCGTGTTCACATTAGGCTGCACCGTCAGCTTCTCTCCTGTGACTGTCCTTATGTGTTGCTTTTCTATGAGGATCGTCTCCCAGAGGCTCTCACCCACAGCCTTAGTCTCACTACAGCCTGTGCGGTAGGCCCCTCCATTTCTACTTCTCGCCAGGCCTCCGGGTTGAGCTTTGGCCCCGAATGTGCCCCTGCCTCATGGGATCTCTGCAGACATCTCCAGCCCTGTGTGGCTAGAACAGAGCTCATCGTCCCTGACTTCTCTGATGCTACCCAGAGGCGCTTAGCCTAGAGCAGAAAATTGATTCCACCTCCTCTCTCTCCTGCCCTCCATCCAGTCAGTGACCGTCCTCGGGCTCCACGTGTGACATGTGTAGTCCGTCCTCCCCTGACACCATGACCTGTGCTTCACAGCTTCCCCCTCAGCTCCCGGGGCTGCTGTGAGCAGCTTCTCCTGCCTCCCTCCGCCGCTTTTGCTTTCTCCATGTTCATCCACACCATCGTTGTCTCTGCTGAGGAAATTCTACCCTGGCTGTCCCGTACTAGAAACTCCAGAGTGACTCCCCTGTTCCTGCCGGACAAGCTGTAAACCATGCATATTAGGAGTCCTGCCCCACTCTGCTCCCTGAGAGCCTTTCCTGCGCTGTCCTTCTGCCTGTCCGTCCAGCAGGAAAGGACCCCTGGCATCAGAAGGCACTACTGTCAACGCTGGAGAGAGAAAAAACAGCAGAGCGTGGGTTAGGAAATGGGAGCAACACAAAAAGGCACAAACGACACAGTGTCTCCTGCGCCAAACACAACCACTGTAATGATGGGTCGTCCCCTCTGCGAGGGTTCCTGCCGGGCGGGGAGCATCTTGACGCATTTTGTTTGTTTCTGTGAAAGATCATGTTAATGCACCTGCTTCCTGTCCTTGCCCATGGTTTGTGCTTCCGAAGGGGGCTTCGCTGTTGCTTCTTGAGTGCTCGTCCGTCCCTTCACCTTTCCGGGCTCCAGGGGGCTACTCGGTGACTGAGCAGCAGCGCTGACCCCCCGGCCTGATCAGCCGGCCACCAGTTGCATTGCTGTCCTAGACGAAGACCTTCTCTCGTGCTCTCTCGCAGGTGATGCGGAAATCTCACGAAGCCCGTGAAAAGCTGCTTCGCCTGGGAATATTCAGACAAGTGGATGTTTTGATTGATACGTGTCAAGGTACCTGCCATCGCGCGGTGTCTCTCTCTACCCTTCCTATCCGTGCGGCAGGTCACAAAAGCTGAACGTGTGGCCAGACATGGCGCCTGGAGGGTTATGAAGCATGGAGGTCTCGGTAGTTCGCTGTCCCCGGTGGGGGGGGGGGGGCTGGACTTTTTCTTTTTCCAGTGTCAGGCTGAGGGGGGACAGGTGAACTGTGCAGATGCTATGATCTGAACCAGTGGTTGGTGCACATTCTAGGAGGGCTCCGAGGGAGGGAGCCCGGCTTCATTGGGATAGCCCCGCCCTGCCCAGGTCCCCGCCTGGGTCCCTTCGGGCTCTCGGCAGAGGGGCTCCATCTGCACATGTGCTTTCAGCCAGAGGCACCGGGCATAAGATTCTGTTTTCGGTGTTTGCTCGTTTGCTTGCTTGTTCGCAGGCCTAGTCGACATGTGCTCGGACTGATGGCACCTGCTGCGGGCGGGCCCTGTGCTGCGTACCGGGGAGGGACCAGCAGCGAGCAAGGCATAGGCTGCTTCCCAAGGGGCTTCCGTTCCAGCAGAGCAGGGTCGGGGCGGTGGGGCCAGGGGGACAGCCTTTCCTGCCCCCTCCGAGAGGGCAGCGATGCAGCTCCGCCGGGCAGAGCTCTGGTAAGTGTGTGGGTGTGCAGGATCCCACAGAAGCCTCGCCAGAACCTGGGGAAGTGATGGGCGTTATTTTAGAACAGGTGTTTGCCAGCTGGGGAAACCGAGGCTCGGTGTTTAACTTGTCCCAGGCCAGACACGTAAGTGACAGAAGTGGCCTGTCCACGACTTGGGAGCGCTTTCCTGGGAGGCATGTCTTGTTGACGGCATTTCCTCTTGGCGCTCTCCTGTCTGCCGTCCCCTGGGGGGGCTTCCGTGGGGTGCCTCGTTCCGGCGGTGGCTGGAATTACCGGGAAACTGGGTAGAAAGAATGGTTGGGAGCTGGAAGTACAGCTCTGCATGATTCTGTGGTGCGGGTGCCTGCCGTCATCCATCCGTCAGACCCTCTATAGTGTATGGCAGCGAGGATGACCTGAGCAGATCCCACCGTGATCCCTACCGAGGCCTCACTGGGGTTCGTGACTTGGGACAAACGTTACCACGTTAATGCAAGATGATCGCAGATGGAAATGTGTGTGTCTGTGGGGAGGCTCTGTGGGAACACTCTATACTTTGTGCTCGATTTTTCTATAAATCTAAAGCTGTTCTCAACAGTAAAGCTTATTAACTAAATTTTTTAAAAAATGGTGCCAGGGCTCTGGCCTGGGCCGAACCTAAGCATCAAGGAGCCAGGGTTGAGACTACTTCCCACGTTCGGCTGCTGCCCCACCAGGGCTATGAGATTGGCCCTGCCTCTCAGGGAGAGCCCCCCCCCACCGCCACCGTCCTTTGCAGAGCTCCGCCGTGCCCTCCAGCACCCTGGGACCCCTGGGGGGTGCCGAGGCAGCTGCCGCAGACTCGGGCCCTGGTCATCCCGTGGCTCCCGCTCCCCTGGCTCGTGGATAGACAGGGGCAGTCACCTCTTGACTGGTGTTGGTGTTTCTTGCTTCTCTTTCAGGGTTCCTAGAGTCCCTCTTGTCCCAGGGATTCTGTGTTTTAGCGGCAGTCGAGTTGCAGCCCCAAGTATTCTCAGGGACTCCCTAGGAGAACAAATGCCCTTGCAGACAGCGGGCGCTTAAAGCACCCTGCTGGCAGCCGCTCCCTGCAGCAGAGGCCGGCTGGTTCGCCCTCTTCCGCCGCGGGAGCTAGAAGCCGGTGTTCACGTGCAGAGGTGTATTGTGATCTTGTGGGAGGGTGTTCTTGGACTTCCCAGTAGAGGGTGTGTTTGTCAGAGGAAATGAACCTCCAAGTGGCTTTTTGTCTTTTTTTAGCAGTGGGACCTAAAATGAAACCGCACGCTCCAGCCGTCTTACTGGTCGATGTTTTTTGTGCACGTAGGTGATGGTGCCCTTCCAAACGGCTTAGACGTCACCTTCGAAGTAACCGAACTGAGGAGACTGACGGGCAGCTATAACACCATGGTTGGGAACAACGAAGGCAGCATGGTATGATCTGCTTCCTCCTGGCGGAGCTTGCCATGATGAGCTCTTAAACATCACTGTTCTCAAACCGACGGTCGTTTCGAGACTCTCTCCACACCGTCATCCATGTAGGCTAGCACGTGGTCTAGCCTCCCAGAACTGATGAGAGCATGTTTTACTTTTCATTTAATTTAAATTCCCGCGGCCACTGGGATTTAACTCCTCCAGTGTTAGAGGAGTTTCGGGTACACAGCAGAGCGAGTCCCTACTTCCACACATCACCCAGGGCTCATCACAAGCGTCCCTCCCCCCACACCCCAGCTGCCTGCTCTGCTTCACTCCATCCCAACTGTGGTATGTTTCAGATTGTTTGAAAACAAAGATACCATCAGTGGTTGATTAGGAGTGGTTTGGAGAATGTTTGTATTACGTTTCTTGTTCAGATGCCCTTGAATTCCAAATCTGTTGATTTTCCTGGCTTTGCAGTTAGCAAGCGAGCCTGCCCCGCGCCTTGAGGCGTGTGTGTGTGTGTGTGTGTGTGTGTGTATGTGTGTGTGTGTGTGTAGGGCAGGATGTCCACTCAGCAAAGGCACGTTTTAGAGAGTAGAAGCAGTGATGGAGGGAAGGCCAGACCTGTAGTCCGCGGTTCTGTCCTGGGTTTATGAGGCTCCTTTGCCAGCAAAGTCTTTCTTCACACTTACCCTTCCTACCATGTAAACCGCCGCTGTTTTTCTGTTCCTCCTAGGTGCTTGGCCTCAAACTCCCTAATCTTCTAGGCCGTGCAGAAAAGGTGACTTTTCAGTTTTCGTATGGAACCAAAGAGACTTCGTATGGCCTGTCCTTCTTCAAACCACGGCCCGGAAACTTCGAGAGAAAGTAGGAAGCCAAACAGACTGTTGAGTACAGTGGCCTGGTTCTGAGTTATAGTAGATGCATTGGTTGTGAAAAGACACTTGGCTGGACCAGCTGACCGTCGTGTGTCATCACAGCGCACTGTAGCTTTCCTTGTGACAATGAGCCCCAGAAGTGTATTCTATTTTATTTTATTTTATTTTATTATTTATTTGTCAGAGAGACAGATGGCAGAGTGGCAGGCAGAGGCAGAGAGAGAAGCAGGCTCCCCACTGAGCAAGGAGCCCGATGCGGGACTTGATCCCAGGACCCTAGGATCACGACCCGAGCCGAAGGCAGCGGCTCAACCCACTGAGCCACTCAGGCGTCCCATAAGTTTATTTTTAGATCTGTTAATTTAAATGTGTACGAGTTATAATCACTATTGCAGCTTCTAAAGCTCTGTCCCTGTTGTCTCCTAGTTTCTCTGTAAACTTATATAAAGTTACTGGCCAGTTCCCCTGGAGCTCGCTTCGGGAGACAGACAGAGGAGTGTCCGCCGAGGTACAGCGTGAGTGGCCTTTCGTCCTTCCCATTGTGCCCTTGAGTGTGAACAAGGCAGCTCCTTCGCTGATTGCCCGAGTCAGCAAGCGGGGGCGGGCCCAGGCGGGCAGGCCTGTCTGCGATCTGGAGCCTGGAGCGCGGGCCTTATGGCCGGGGTCACCCTCTACCCTTCGCCTCGCTGTGGGTTCCTTCCGGGCTGGGCGCCTCTCCACAGGCCATGTGCAGACTGCCAGGGCCAGAGGGTCACTCTGCTTCCCAGTGGCTGCTCTGCTCCCGCTCCTGCAATGCCGTGTGTCGTCCTTCCTCGTGAGTACTGAGGTTGATGGTTCTGGTAGCCAGCAAGGTCACTCCGCAGTGACTGGAAGCTTTCCTCATTGGTTGGCACTTGCATACGCCCAGCAGGATCTGACGTAATGCAGGGATGGAATTCCTGCCATTTGACCACTGGTTTGGCCTTATGGTGACGCCTGCCCTCCCTCCCTTCCTCTCTACACTGTGCGGCCTGCTCCCTCCTGTACCGGGCCGTGGTTCATGAGGGGCGGCCCGGACACGCCATATAACAGTAGTTCCCCAGGCACGGCCTGCTGGCCAGCCACATGGCCTCACCCGGGAACTGGTTAGAAATGCAAGTTCCTGGGCCCCGCCTGCCTGCTGAACCAGCGTCTTGGGGAGCACACCTGGCATGTTCTCTGCATCCACGCCCTGGCACCAGAGGCATGGAGCCCCCAGCACGGCGGGGATGGCTCGGGGATGCGACGTAAGCACTCGCAGTTCCATTTTCTGTTCTCCGTGTGTCCCTCTCTGCTCATCTGCCGGGAGTAGCCCTCAGCGCCTTCCCGCCCTGAGCAGGATGGGGCCCACCCGGCTGGCACTACCCTCCCAGCCCCTCTGCCCGCAGCTCTCTGGAGGCCATTGGCAGGTGAGCCCTGGTGTGCGGGCTCCTCCCCATCTTTCTGCCATATGCCCCCTTTTATCATTGTTTTCTAAGTCTTTTTTAAAGAGCAGATCTCGGAGATCTAGAGCTAGCTGGTTTAGCCCCAGGCCGTCGCAGAGGTGCAAGCCATCTCTGCTGGAAGAGACCATGGAGGGAGGAGAGAGGGGGATGGGAGGGACAGAGGACTGGGAGCTGGTGGCCCTGGGCTTGAGAGATGAGCCCCTGGAGGAAAATGGCACATCTGGCCCCTGTCCCATCCTTGTGACCAAGAACACTGAGAGATATGTCTCCTCTGGGTGGCCAGTTTCTCCTTAAGGGCCGCCTGTGGAGAAGGAAGCAATGGTTTAGGCCACCGTGCACCTCTCTCAGGCATTTGGGGGAGTAGCTGGGTCTCGAGTGGCCCTCCGTGCGGAAATGGCAGGCGGGCAAGAAAGACCACTCTGGTCGGGTAACCCGGCTTCCACGTAGGAGTCCCGTCGTCATCGTACTTCCTGAGGCCACCAGCCAGTGTTCACAGTTGCGGAGCAACCCTAGTGTATCTCTGTGATAGGGACCTGAGAGGGGAGGGCCTGACTGCGGGGCCAGAGGGTCAGGGCAAGAGGCAGGTGCTGCTTGTCCTGGGGTCACGTGACTCGGGCTTCTGGCTCCAGGAAGAATGCCCTTCACTCGTAAGCACCGTCATCTCCTCCCTCTTCCCCGGGGCCTGATGTGGGTCTCTACTGTCACCCATCCTGAGTTTGGACCTGGGACTGGGTGGCGTCGGGCAAACATCAGGTCATAGAACCGTGAAAGCAGCCTGTGGGTTACAGAGCTCTGCGCTGGTCACCCGTCTCCTCGCCCTGAGACTTTCGCTTTGAGCAGGATCGTAGCTTCTCCCCTTCTGCTTCCCTCCCTCCGTTCCCCGCCTTCCCTTTCCCTCCTTCCCGCCCACCATTAAAAAAAAAAAATGTATCTTGGGCGTTTAATTGGAACAAGATATCTGTGCCTCGTTCTGAAGCCTGATTGGGGATGACTCCCTGTGGGTACAGCACAGAAAGGCTTATCGTCCCCTCGTGTCCTTGCAGTTTCCCATATGGAAGACCAGCCACACCGTCAAGTGGGAGGGCGTGTGGCGGGAGCTGGGCTGCCTCTCCAGGACGGCGTCCTTCGCTGTCCGGAAGGAAAGCGGGCACTCGCTGAAGTCATCTCTTTCGGTAAGTGTTTGACTACGTAGTTCGATGTGTTGGGAGAACAGCCTTCGCCAGCAGTGGGATGGACCCAGCAGGGTCACGGGTTGTGTGGCTGCCGGTGGCTTTGTGAGTTTCTGGGCACGTGCCTCATCTTACTCTGTGGAAGCATCGTCAGTGGAGATGGGAAGATGTGCTTGAAGCCGGCAGGGCTCACTTAGGTCAAGGTCAAGCTCCTTGAGAGGATGGGCCCAGTGACTGTGAATTATCTGCCCCAGCCTCTTCGTTCCCTCACCTGTAAGCTACCTTCCCAGAGGGCTTTTCGGAAGGGGAAGTGCTGTGTGGGGGAGGGGCTGGGCACGGCCTGTGGTCAGCGCCCAGGCGGTGCGTCTTCTTACCTGATGCACTTTTCTTTCAGCACGCAATGGTCATCGACTCGAGGAACTCCTCCATCTTGCCCAGGAGAGGGGCTCTGCTGAAAGTTAACCAGGTAGGACTCCTTCACCTGCATGCGACCTGCTGGCTCGGTGACCGGGACGGGAGAGAGTCCCGCACGGCATGCACATTTCTATCTTAAATGCTTTCCTTTAATTATTCTAGATTATTCTAATTATTCGAGATTGTCTCTAGAATGGCTTGCAGGGGTGTCGGTCCCGTGTGAGGGTCCTGGCTCTGGAATGGCTCCATGTAGTGCAGTGGTCTACCCCCAGAGAGCAGAGGAGGGAGAAGTTCTGGCCTCTGGATGGGGTCTCTCACTAGGCGGGGAGGAAAGTTCAGAGTAGGCTGAACGAACCCCTTGGTCACTGGTAAGACAGCACCTCCAGGCAGAGAGGGTACTCGTGCGCCATAGGGTCCCCGGGGTGGAGGCCGGCTGGGGGGTGGGGCACAGTGGTGCTCTGTTGGCCCCATCTTCAGGATCGCAGGACCAGTTAGAAATCAGATTTTTGTATCGAATGTGCCCAATTGTGCAAGATTGGCTAATTCTTTTTTTCCAACACCGAGTAGGCCACACAAGCCGTATCATGCAGCAGAATGTTCCCGTGGCCAGTGTCTCTCACCCACAATGGAAGTAACATATATTCTGCATGGTCTGTGTGTTTGAGGATGCTGTGTGTATGTCAGTCCCCTGGGACCATCTAGAACAACTAGAGTAACAACCAGAACGGAGCCATTTCCTGCCTTTCTAAAAACAGAAAACAACAAAATTAAGTAGTACTTGGAGTGACGTGGTTTTGGAGCTGGTGCGGTGAGTCTCTCTGCTCTGTTTCAACATGTGGATCGCTTGCTGACAGGAGCTGGCTGGCTACACCGGAGGGGACGTGAGTTTCATAAAGGAAGATTTCGAGCTTCAGTTGAATAAACAACTTATATTCGATTCGGTGAGTATCCAGCCAGCACGCTCACCTGTATTTTTGTCCCTCATTTTTGGAAACTCAGTTCCTGGAGAGAGAAAGCACCCTCCAGAGGGGAAGCCCAGAACGTTAATGCCTAAAACTGAAGTGCTCAATGTTTTCAGTTTAGCCAGAATGGAGGATACTCGGGGAGAAGTGATCGCTTTTCTCTTCAAGAGGAACCTGTCGGTCATTTTACGTGGGACCCCAGGAGAGCCCTTCCCCATTTGTCAGCTCGGGGCCATTGTGGAAACGTGTCTGGAGACCAGAGGAATGCACGTCCTTTCCCTCTGAGGGTCCCTTCATAGAAATTCGAGTCTTCACCTTATTTTGCTGAGTCTACAGGGCTCTGGGCACTTCTGGGAATTTCTTTTTAAATCTTTAATCCAGTTTGGTTTGGTTTCTCCTGATGTGCTCAGGCATGAGGAGTAAGTGATCTGATTCTCACTGAGGCACAGGAGCCCCTGGCTCGTCTCGCAGGCCTCCCAGAGCCGGGATGACTGGGGAACAACTCTCTTGCCCCACCACGACACACCACACCACCTGTGCCTTCTCTACCAACAAAACTTGGGGTGAGGAGTGAGTTTAATTTAATGAAATGGTACACGTGTCGACTTCTAACGTCACGTGTCACTGGTCCCAGTCAGTCCTGGTGTCATCACTCCTTGACTCTGGTTCCTGCCTTTCCCCAACCACTGCTGGTCCAGAGGCTCCAACGTTTGTCCAGTCGTCGAGCCTCCCCAGTTCCCCTCCCTGGCCCTCGCCACCATGCTCGATGCTGTCCTCTGGACTCCATCATGACTGTATCTGCTCCCATGTGTTCTGCTTCCCCTTCGCGGGGTCCTTTCGCGGCTTGCCACTACTCCCACCGTGCGAGCGTCTCCCCTCGATTCTCGTGGAGGGTGGCCTGCGCTGCCTCTCTCCTGGAGGATCTCGCGCCCCCGTGGCCCGCAGCTTCCGTCTGTGCGGCCACGCTCCCAGAGGCTCGGCGCAGCTCTCCTCGGTGCCAGAGTCCTGTGCTGCCGGTGTTTCCGCTCCGTTCCTCGGGGACACGTCAAATTCAGTGTTGTCTGAAACCAACTGTTACTTCCCTCACGAGTCCATACCCTGCACCCGGGCTCCCAATTCCACTGGCTTGCACGGCTGTTCCGCCAGCTGCCCTTGACCCCCCGAACTGCTCGGAGGGGTCCTCACTCTGAAGGCCACCAAGCACCCGGCCTTGCGTCTTCTGTCACTCAGACCCCATGCTGTGTTTTCTCACCTTGGTGGTGATGTCCCTTTCTGGTGCATGTCTGCTCCCCCTTCCCTCCCGCCGCAGACATGCTGGTCTCCGAGGTGCAGGCCTTCGCAATACCGCTCTGCCGCGTGCAGCTGGGGTTACTGGCCTCACACACAGTCTTGGGTCTCGTCTCTCTCCCCCTCTCCCTGTGCTTTGGCTCTGCTAAACTCCTTCTCGTTTCCTGAAAGGACGGCCTCTCCTACTTCCAGGCACTTGTACTTTGTCCTCTGCTGGCTCTGGTCCCCTCCTTCCCCTGTTCGCTGGCCCCTCTAGGTCCCCTCCTTCCCCTGTTCGCTGGTCCCCGCGTTCCCGGCCTCTTTAAAACTTCGGCATCGGCGAAGACCCCATGCATCGGTGCCTCCTGTAGAACTCCTCTGACCTCCCAGACCAAGATCGGGGTTCCTGCATGTCCTTCCAGTCCCTGTGCTCTTTGGGAACCACTCCTCCCCATCCGCCCCCTACATCTCCGTCTGCTGTCTGGCTGTGTTTGGGCGTGAGCCCTGCCTCAGTTGGTAAAACACGGTTCCCCGCTCCCTCACGTTCTGGGTGATGGGAGACCCACGAGCAAGCTTGTGTGCACAGTTGAGCAGGTGGCAAGTGGCAGGAAGACGCTAAAACAGAGTAAAGAGGAAGTGGCCCTGAGGGAGTGCGGGTCTGCTGCAGACAGTCGGGGAAGGCATCTTGCTGGGGCGGCGCAGCCCGGAACCCGGTCAGGGAGCCCGAGGTGGGCTGTCCGGGCAGCAGCTACAGCTCGTTCCCGGATGAGCCGGGGGGCTGCCCTGACCGGACAGAGTAAGAAGAGGGACAGTTTGAGGTGGGACCAGATGGTAGAGAGCTTGGGGCCCCTGGTTGAAAATGGCCTCTGTTCGGAGGCAGGCCCAGTGTGGCGTTCCCTTTGGGGCCAGTGGTGGGGGCACCTGGAGGGAAGCAGGAAGGGCTACAGGCCCCTCTCTGGCCTGCTGAGGGTCTGGGGCTACGGGACAGTGTTGTTGCCCCCCGGCTGGAAGGTGTGCATCTCCCCCTGTGCTCAGCCTCACTCCGTGTGGAAGCGGGGGGCTGCCCCGCGTTGGAATGGAAGCCGCGGAAGCCCTGCCTTGCCCGGGCGTGGGGCTGGGTGTGTGCTCATGTTTGCTGTGTCTTCATAGGAAATTTGAAGTCTAGGTTTAAAAATATCCACAAAACACCATCAACCGCAGCTCCTCAGCCACACGGTCCCCATTCCCAGCCCATAGCCCTGCGCTCTGACCTAGGGCTCTGCACCACAGAGCCTGCAGCCAGACCTCAGTGCGCTGGCCGGCCGCGGGGCAAGAGCGCCCAAGAACACGGCTGTCTGCTTATGTCTCTGCAGGTTTTCTCAGCGTCTCTCTGGGGCGGGATGTTGGTGCCCATCGGCGAGAAACACGTCCAGTATTGCAGACAGGTGAGGAGTGACCAAAGAGTGGGGACTTGCTGATGCTTACCTTTGGCTCTTTTGGGTTGTTTCCTTATAACTTATTTTAGAGAAACTCCACTGTTTAGGAGAGCAGATATTTCAAATTGTACTTCAGTTTTTCTGTTGCAGGTAACACTTCAAAATATCCAATATACTTCATGCTTATGTGTTTTGCTTTTTGAGGAGAGGGAATTAACTTCATAATGTGGAAATCTTACATTCCCTCTTGAGCATGAAGGAATACAGTTCACATGCATTGCAGAAATATAGAGAACATTTAAGGAAGTAAAAAAAAATCCTGCTCAAAGAGAAGCAGAGGTAATATTTGGGACGATTTCCTTTGAGTCTGTTATTTGTGGCTTTGTGCACGTGCATACGTGTAAATTTACACACACGTCTGTATCAAGTTGTTGATGTACTGTAATCTGCATACACTTTTGTGTTCTCTCTGCTTTTGATTTTTTTAGTTTTTTTTTTTAAAGATTTTATTTTTTCACTTGAGAGATGGAGATCACAAGTAGGCAGAGAGGCAGGCAGAGAGAGAGGAGGAAGCAGGCTCCCCACTGAGCAGAGAGCCTGATGTGGGGCTCGATTCCAGGACCCTGAGATCATGACCCGAGCTGAAGGCAGAGGCTTTAACCCACTGAGCCACCCAGGTCCCCCTGATTTTTTTTTTAATTTTTTAAAATTTTGTTTTAAAGATTTTATTTTTAAAGTGATCTCTGCATCTAGTGTGGGGCTCAAACCCACAACCCTGAGATCAAGAGTCACATGCTCTACCCACTGAGCCAGCCAGGCGCCCCTTTGTTTTCTCTGCCTTTTAAAAGGTTTTGAAGAAATAAAGAGTAAACCCATTCAGCAAGTCATGAGAAATTGTTCAAAAGCAACATTTTAATTTTTCATTATTTGCATATAAGTAACCCTATAAGCTTGACTCTGTCACGTTTTGTACTTTATTTTCTGAGGGGAGATTCCTAAATGTGGAAGTGCTGTCCCAATATGAACGTTTTTTAAAGCTTATCAAGATGTTGAGGGGACGCCTGGGTGGCTCAGTTGGTTAAGCAGCTGCCTTCGGCTCAGGTCATGATCCCGGCGTCCTGGGATCGAGTCCCACATCGGGCTCCTTGCTCTTCCGGGAACCTGCTTCTCCCTCTGCCTCTGCCTGCCATTCTGTCTGCCTGTGCTTGCTCTCTCTCCCTCTCTCTCTCTGACAAATAAATAAATAAAATCTTTAAAAAAAAAAAAAAGATGTTGAGGGAGACTACCTTTTAGAAAACCTATAGTAATTTATGCTCTTATCAGGAGAGGATGAAATCGTGTTTGTTGGCTTTGAAATACTAATAATTGTTCTTGAGGGCAAGAAACTTTTTCTTTTAACCTTGCATTAATTAAAATGTTTTAGTTTAAACTAAACTAGTTTAGTTTAGCCTCATTCATGGGAGATGGTTTGTAAGTGTAAAAATGTTTAGTTTTTAAGTTCTAGGATCTAACACTTTTACCTCGAAGAATTTAATTTGCAGAAATACATTTATAAACACACAGAGGTTCATGTACAAGGATGTCCATTGTAGCACTGTCGAGAAGAGCAGGAATTTGAAAACTGCTGACACAGGGTTATTAAATTCAAACACAGGCATTCAGAGAGACTGTAATGATGAGCGAGAACAAGGTAGACGTCTACGAGTTAAAACTGTCACGTGCTCACGTTGAGCGAATTGCTTTTGCACCTGGCAGAAACGCCCCTGCGCGTGTCTGTGTTTGCGTGGATGGCACCGAGGGGTCTAGAAGGTCGGCCACCAACCCAGTGATAGCCGTCCATTCTGGAGATGGGCAGGCGGTGGGCCGATGAGGGAAGGGGGCGAGGACTTCTTTTTGGCTTCCTGGATCATTTTAATCACTTCCAAAGAATATTGTGTGATTTATCATTTTTTTAAAAAAGTAAATGGAGCTTGCTGTTTGTTTCCATAATGTTAACGGGGCGTTCAGAAAGGCATCGCTTCGAAATCCCAAATGTTAAAAACACATTTATAGACTTTTAAACTCGGGTTCAGACGAATACATTCGTCGAGGCTTTATGTGGTTAGAAAATGGGAGAAATAGTGCCCTATTCCCCCCCGCACTGTTGCGGGAGCGTGGACTGCTCCCTGCAGCCAGCTGTGGCATCAGCCAGGGGCACCGCTGGGGGGCAGCCCCACTGGAAAGTACACACCACTTCCCTTGTCATTTGACTTCATTATTTAGTACTCAGCATGGCCTAGGGTCGACTTCCAGTAAGGTGTTAGGTTTCACAGAAAGGGGATGGGCTTTCTAAGTAATTGTTAGTTTATGCCTTTAATTTTGTTCACATACCCTTCTTGAGAGTGTGATAACCCAGTCCATTAGGAATACACAAGGAATTCATTTTTTAATTGTAATATTTTTTTCTAATTATATGCTCACTGTAGAAAATACAAAAAAAAACATTTAGAGTAACAGTAATTCTATTTTGGTCTGTTTTCTTCTAGTATTATTTTCCTCTTTTTGTAAAATCAGAATCATACTGTTAAATAATTTTTATCTTGTCTTTTTTTAACTTAACATTGCGTGTGAACACATCGGAGGCCGTTTTATAACAGAGCTGTTACATAATGAATTCTCACGGACAGTGGATAATCCTCCTTTGTAGTAGACAGTCCGCATGTCCCTCTTTTCTAAAGAAGCGTCTTTAGTTGTGTCTTTTCTGTCACTTACATCCCCAGAAGCTTGAAGTGTTTAGATTGTGGTTTAGATTTTTATGAAAGTCCCCTTACTCCAATGCCTCCTCCCAGTCCTTAAAAGTTCTGCTGTGGGACAGTGTCGGCGACAGCCCAGTACCAAACATGAACCTCACTCGTGTGTTTTCTGCACTTTCACCGTATTTTGTAGTTTCCACCTGGTGGCTTTCTTCTGACCTCTGCCATTCCATTGTAGGTTTTACCTCGGAGGACCGACCAGTGTGCGCGGGTTTAGCATGCACAGCGTGGGGCCACAGAGCGAAGGTGAGTCTTTCCCCAAAAGCCCGCCATGCCGAGATGAGGGTCACATCTCATTTGTGAAAGTGTGGACCCTAGACCCTTGCACAGCAGAGTGGGGAGAAGGTCAGGGGCGCCTACCAGAAGCCTCACCAGTAACATAAACAGTAAACACGGATTTTGTAGGTTGTGCGGGTCATACTGTGTTCTCATGATGCGGGGGCTGGGAGAAGAAAGTGTGGTTAAAAAAACCAGAAGGAGAAAACACATCTGCAGAAGCAGGCTGATGGAAAGCTCGTGTGTAAGTGCGCTTGCCTGCTTCCCAGTGTCCTAGTCCGGGGTAGCTGTGCGTGTTTCAGTTACCGCAGCGGCAGACGTCGCGTTTCAGCCCCACGGAATCGGCACCGAAGGCCGCACTTACCACATAGCAGGCGTGGACAGATACCTGTCGAGGGAACTGTAGAAAAATGAAAAAAATAGATCCAGGCAAAGAGTGCCCGGCTCCGACCCGTGACCTCACTGCCCGGCGACAGCAGTGCGGGAGCGTTTGCTGTTTAAGCAGGCTCGCCTCTGCGCTCGAGTTTGGTACCTTCCCGGCTGCGTCCTGACCTGCTTCTCCCACCGTCCTCAGTAACGCACACGACAGAGATTTTTACGGGATTGAGTGCTCCATCATCTTTAATGACCATTTATTTCGTCTTCTTGAGCTCCTGTAATTTTGCTGGATTAACAGATGGGTGGTGAGAGCAGCTGTAGGTGTACAGAAAAGCTGGGCCAAAATCACCCGAGTTTCCGTGGACGCCTCCCGAGTGTCCTCCATGATCGGCGTCTTGCGTTAGGCCCGCTCGTTGCCGCTGTGAGCCGGTATCGGCGTGTGACTACTGAGCGCACCCACGGTTCCTGCTCGGGCTCTCTGTGCTCTGCGGTTCCATGCGGCCCGGACCCGCCATGCCAGCACCTTCCCAATTCTCCGGCTGCCCTGCCCGCCGTGCTCCATGGATCCTCCCTCCCGCCCCCTGCCTGACAACCCCGAGCTGCTTCCTCTCCTTTGGTCCTGCCTTTGCCAGAGTATCACATAGCTGGAACCCTACAGTATGTGCCCCTTTCAGATGGCCTCCCTGAGCAGCAGGCGTGTAAGGTCGTCCTCACATGTCAGCAGGAGGGCTCCTGTTTCTAGAATCGCTGAACGACACTCCGTCGCGTGACTGTGCTGCTCTCTGCTTACCCATTCACCTCCCAGGGAAGGCCGTCTCGGTTGTGGACATCCAGTTTTTGGCAGTCACGAGTAAGGCTGACACAAATATTCACGTGCAAGTTTTTGTTTGGACATAAAGTTTCAGCTCATTTGGGGAACTGGAAGTTAGAGTGGTTGCTGGATCGCATGATAAAGTTGTATGATCTTTGTAGGAATTGCCAGGCCGTCTTCCAAAATGGCCCTACCGTTGTGCATTCCTGCCAGCAGTGAATGGGAGAGAGAAAAATTCTGTCATTTTCCATGGCTACATGTTTCATCTTGTTGCCAAAGTGGCATCTTCTTAAGCCGAATACCAAGTGTCTGACATTTAGGCTTTCTCTTTCCTTATGATTATCAAACAGTGTTTCTGAATAACCTGTGTTCATCTCTCAGTTTTACTTTATAACGTAACGTTCTAGATGCGGGATCCCTAGATCAAAGGGTTTGCAAGGTTTTAAAGCTTTATGTTGTTCTCTGGAAAGCCTGGTTTCAGTCATCCCTGTTTCCTGGATCCCTTTCTGACACTCGCATTCTATCCGAGGCATTTCCACATGTTCTTAAAATCTTCCAGAACATCATTTAAATGTTTGCACGCCATTCCATTATAAAGATCCTACCCTGATTTTCTGACCTATTTTTTTGAACATCACTGTTGGCTCCACTTCATAATGACTGCCCGGTGCATAAATTTTTGTACGTAACACACATTTTTTGTCATTTGTTTTTAGAGTGCTTTTTTTAGTATGTCATTAACTTTTTAAGAGAAGTAACGTCTTAGGGATAGTTTTGTTTCTTTTTTCCTTGTAAGGAAGTAGTATACAGTGACTATGTGGAAGTGTTAGGAGTAGGAGTCTGCCACGTGCCTGAAAATTAAAACGCGACGATGGTCCACTTAGTACCGTGCTAGGCCGTCGGTAAGACACTACGGGCAGGAGCATAAATTACATCCCTTTTCGTGGAAGCAGTTTGACCGTGTGTCGGAGCCTGAAATACTGAGCACAATAACACAGCTCCAGGCTGAAAGCTAGAAACCCAAAGGCCCATCAGCCTAGAACGGGCAATAAATAGCGGCATCTTCACACCGTGGACTGTTCCGTAGTGAGCGGGTGAATGAGGTAGAAGCCGCGGGCTGACATGGCACAACGTGCGTCAGAAACGTGTAGGACCAGCAACAGCAAGGCCAGCCCCAGAGGAGGCCGTCAGGTGTGACTGGGCCCACATGAAGTTTTGAGACGGGCGAGAATGATCCGTGCTGCTGGCCACGAGGGGAGGGTTAGCAGAGGAGAGCAGAGCCTGTGGGGCTGCGTGTGCCCGAGTCTCAGTCTGGGTGCTCGCTGTGCAGATGTGTGGTCTGTGTAGGGAAGTGTACCGAGCAGTGTACTTAGGACGTGCGTGCTTTTCCGTATGTAGATTATACCGCAGGGCAAGGTTTTAAATGTGTGTGTGCAAGGAGAATTATGACAGACTGATGAACGCACACAAAAAATTAGACACCAATGTGACAGTAGACAGGATTAGGAAAGTGTGGTACCCGTGGAATGATTCAGGCATCTCGGTCACACTTCCAGGGACACCTGGGTGGCTCAGTCGGTTCTAGCGTCTGCCTTCGGCTCGGGTCATGATCCCGGGGTCCTGGGATGGAGTTCTACATTGGGCTTCTTGCTCAGCAGGGAGCCTGCTTCCCCCTCTGCCTGCTGCTCCCCCTGCTTGTGCTTGGTCTCTCTCTCTCTGACAAATAAATGAATAAAATCTTTAAAAGAAAATTCAAATCACATTTCCAAACAATAGAAGATATTAGATGACGGTGTTTATGACATAGGAAGCTATTAAACCAGCTTCTTTAAAGCAGGACTAGAGTGTATATCCATGTATGTACGTATGCGATGACTCACACTTTTTTATTCTCAGTTATCATCACACTCCACTGGATGAAAGGCACCAGGATGGTAGCTGACAATCTCCGAATGGGAGAAATTGAAGGATACTTTCCTTTTTTTCTACTTTCCTTCACTTACCAGATTTTCTACAGTGAGTGTATTGCTTTCATGACCAGAGTAAAATAATTATCTTATTTAATAAGGTTATTTAAGAGGTCTGTGGTTCCTGGGAAATGAAAAGCAAACACAGTTGACCTCCTGTTACTTGTCCATTTTTACTCCCTCTAGAGCTTTGGTACTAAAACAGGGACTGCGGGGGCAGCTGGCCTTGAGGTCAGCAAGCAGGTTATTCCTTGGGGTCAGTCGTGGAGAAAACGCACTTTTCTTCCTTATGAGCCATCAGTTTGTATTAGCGAATACAAAGACACTTTGTAAATAGTATTTTGCAACAAAGTACAAAATATTCAGGGCTATTTTATTTTCTTGTTGCTTCAACGTCATTGCTATTCATAGTTAAAATGGACCACACAGGAGCATTTTTTAAAGAAATAATTCATTTACGTACTCTCAGCAGATAGTCTCATTGAATTTTGTCAAAAAGTAACCTTGTGCAAAAATAGATAAACCCTGGTGGTCCTGAACTTTCAAAAACGAGCCTTTTCCCTGGACACATTGAGGCGGGCGCTGCTTCCTTACCGGGGGGCAGTAGACATTCTGTGCCTTTTTGATGAGTAGTGTTTACAGAGCTTTCCAGAAACTGCAGAGGCCATTCTGCGTGCTGCCTCCTGTCTGGTGGCCCTGAAGTGGTTGCGGAGGAGGCCATCTGCTCGGCCAGGCGGCCGCAATCTGGTCCTCCGCAGTCGTGGACAGGGGGACGTCCGTGAGCTCACCTGTTTCATCCCAGCCGTTTTACAGTCCTGATAAGTTTCTGACGTCCTTCTTTTACAAGCTACACTAGCATTTTTCTTTCCAGTGAAAGTTTATAAAACAAGCCAGGTGAAAAAGAAAGACTTCAAAGTGAGGCTGATCCCAGGAGTTAGACGGCCCCCCCTCGCGGAGCCCGGGCAGGGTGTGATCCACTCACGGCCCGCGTCTCACTGGTAGAGCGTGTTGGACTCGCTTGTGGTTCCAAATCCACGAGCCTCTGTCTTATTCTGCACCTGTTCCCTGACTAGGCGACTACCTGGGCGGAGAGGCGTACTGGGCCGGCGGCCTGCACGTGTACACGCCCCTGCCCTTCCGGCCCGGCCAGGGCGGCTTCGGGGAGCTGTTCAGAACGCACTTCTTCCTCAATGCCGGCAACCTGTGCAACCTCAACTACGGTAAGGCCTGGGCTGCCCCGACACCATCCGGCACTCTTGGCCTCGTGTCCCCAGCGCGGCGCCCGAGCAGCTGCCTGCTGGTTAGATGACGGTGTCGTTACGATCAGAGAATGGGCCTCCCTTTCTCCGACAGCACCTGATAAGGGGAGCAAAGTTGTTGAATGAAACACACATGAGAAAGCGCCATCAGAGGTGGTCTTGCAAAATCTGCTTACTCGCTCACATGGCAGACGTGTCTGTCTGGGCCGCCTGCTCTCCGTTGGCCATTATGACCCCTGAGCTGAGTTGGGTTTGCCTCTCCCTCAAGGAGCTCGGGGCTGGAGGAGAGTCACGGCCGACGCTTCCAGCCAGGGGGACTTGAAGAGGTATCTGGAGTGCTGTGCAAAAGACGAGGGCCCTAGCCTGAGGCATGGAGCGGGGCTTCCCGGGTGGCCAGATGCAGGGGAAATGCCATTCTAGGCAGCGGGGACAGAATGGGCCAGGCCCAGAGATGGCTTCTGGCGCACTGAGTGGGAAGTCAGCTCCCCAGCCCTCCCTTGATTTCGGTCCTAATCCCCCTTCATGGATTCTCCTTGAATGTCCAGGCCCGGCTTTAAATGCCCCCGAAGGCCACACAGCAAGGCGGAGAGCCAGGGCTTGTGTGAGGACAGCTCTGCGAGAGGCTCCACACTCTTGGTCACATCCTCTTCTCTCTCTCCAGGGGAGGGCCCGAAGGCTCACATCCGGAAGCTGGCCGAGTGCATCCGCTGGTCTTACGGTGCCGGGATCGTCCTCAGGCTCGGCAATATTGCCCGGCTGGAGCTGAATTACTGTGTCCCCATGGGAGTGCAGAAGGGGGACAGGTAGGTGCTCGGGGTTCTTCTCCCAGGTGCATTGCACCGTCTAGCAATTCCGTTTTGTTGTAGACATGGTTAATCGTTTTATCGGTGGCTTTAAGAATCCAGGTTGGAGGAGAAACAGAGTAGTCTGCAAAATCATGAAAGCACATTGTTCTCCGTTGGGTTTTTCTCCATCCAGTTTGGAGGAAAAATGTGATGTGTTCCCCTACCTCATTCTCGTTGCACTCACTGTCGCCAAGTCATGGGGGCCCCTCCCCAGGTCCGGTCGGAGGAATCGAGGAGGCATTAGATGGATCCTGCTTGTTAAAAATGGAATGAGGTATTTCTGGTGGGTGACTTTACAGGCCAGGAACTCAGAGTTGGAGGGGACAAGGCTTTGCTCCTGGCCACAAAGGTCTCATTCCCCAGAGCCTTCTCTTGGGAGCAGAGGAACCTGCCAGCCTGGCCTTTCTCCCCCAGTCCTCTTACTGAGCAAGATTTGTGAAATATGGCCTGAGGTCATTTACAGTTACAGAAATTCCATTTCTTGGTTTATCTGGCATCCGTTGTATACATTTTGAGAAATGTAGAAGCAGTGTCTCAGTCCGTATCATGTGGGGCCGCCCTAACAGAACACCGCACACTGGGGGCCTGACCTGCAGACGTGTGTGTGTCTCACAGTTCTGGAGGCTCCAAGTCCGGGACCAGGGTCCCGGCCAGTTCGGTTCCTGGTGAGGGCTCTCTTCCCGGCTTCTTTCCGTATCCTTACCTGGCGAAGAGAGAGCGAGCTAGCTCTCCGATGTCTCTTCTGATAAGGACCCCTAGAGGCCTTACCTCTGAATACTGTCTCATGGTCAGGGCTTTCATGTGCGAGTTCTGGGGGCACGTCAGCTTTCTGCCCGTTCGCAGTGTCTGTATTCTCCCTCATTATTTTCACGCTAATGCATTCGGGGCTGTAGGCTGTATTTCTTTCCTTTTGGCGTTCTGTCTACACTTACGTGGCCACCAAGCCGTGGTGCTGGCTGAGTCACAGCCCGAGTCTCAAGCGTGACGTTGGAGTTTGTCCTCACTGAAAGAAGAATGGTGCTTCTCCTCCCGCCGTCTCCTGCTTCGGTGTGGTAGGTGGTGGTGCCTTTTACCGGGTGGCTGCTTCAGCGGGCTTTTAAGGAAGCACCAGCTCTTAGGTGCGGCTCGGGAATCTGTCGTCCAGAATTCTTAGGGTGACGCAGTCCCTGGCACGTGCCCCTCTTTCTAGCCAGGAGGCTGATTCTGGCCGCCAGGCTGCCCTGGCTCCCAGTGACGTCCACGCCACCGCCCCCAGCTGCTACTCTGATCGCCTTTGACTCCCCTTCACCCCTCGCCTGTTCTCCGCACAGAGCCAGAGCTGAAAAGGGTCTGGGTTCACGGACTGTCTGTGCGGAAGTCCAGCTGTCCACGCGGTGTCTCAGCTCAGCCGCTCTGTGGCTGTGTGACCCAGGGCGAGTGACTCAAACCCTCTGCGTCTCAGTTTTCTTGCCCAGAGAATGGGCACTCATGACCACACCTGAATGAACCCTCGCATGGGAAGCCCTTAGAACCGTGCACGGCATTTTGTCCGTAGATGTTGGTGCCTGCTCGTGTTGTGGCTCCTGGCGGACTCACTGGGGCCCTTTTCACTAAGGAAGCCAAGCGCGTTCCCTTCGGAGACATTGTCCCTCCGCTTCTGCATTGGCTGCCCCTGGCTGTGTTTCAGATGCGCCACAGATGGGATGTCATTTCCCGATTTCAGAGATAATGAAATGTGGAAATGGGCATTTTTCTCCTAGAGCAAGGTTTGCACATTAGGTAACTTTGTAGCAGATTCCGCACACGTTTACAGTCCCCGGTAAGTGAGCAGAGTTTGGCAGGCTGTGTTCTGTGAGGCCGTGTTCCCACCTCAGGAGACAGTGTGGGTCTCCCTGGCCCACCCCACTGGGTGTTAAGTGGGAGCACCAGAGGGGCGGGTATCTCCAGGGTGAAGTCAGGTGTGGGTGCCGAAGTCCCAGGAGCAGGCGCTTCTCAAATCATAACATGCCCCTGGCTCCATGGGGGGCTCTGGGAAAGGCAGACCCTCCCGGGTGCGGGGTGACCTGCAGACACCGCGTTCCTGTTGTGCTCCTCAGGGAGGCTGATGCTTGTGGACCAGCCACCCTCGGAGGGAGACCAACCCGTGTCCCTTCTGAGAGCAGTTACAGCGTTCTGGGGAGAGACGGCGATCATTCACATTGACTGAACGCGTGCCTCGTGTGAGGCCCCAGCTAAGTCCTTGACGCACAGCTGCTCTGTGCAGGGGAGGGTGTCCCCTCGCGTAGACAAGGACGGCAGCCTCGGCGGGTCCGTGGTCAGCTCAGCAGCAGGACCAGGCCTGCCTGAGGCCGGACCTTGTGCCTTTGCCTCCGCACCAAAACCACGCGAGCACCCAGCACCAGCACCAGCACCTCCTTCTCCTGAGAGCCTGGATGTGGGAATGCAGTGCTCCTCGCAGCCCCACGCTGCTTTCTCTGTGCGTCGGGCGTTAACTGCGGAAAGAGAAAAGTCATCTCCTCCGTGCTTATCTTCTCGGAAGATCTTCCTCGGACTTGAATTCTGTACACACTTTCCTGTCTCAGAGATTGTACAGGCTGTTTCCACGACGATTGATCCGTTTGGGTTAACCGTGTCAGTATTAGTGCAAGTTATGTAAGTAAATGCATCCTAAATATTTTTTATTACAAAGAAAACTACAGTGCCTCTGGTTTTACAGCCGAGGCTGTCGTGTCTGTCATGGAATGATCGTCGACCACGGAGAACTGACTACTCCGCTCTCAGCCGGTTCCCAGAGAGCAGCAGACATGGGGCTGCAGGCCCAGCCCTGCCCTGTCCCTGTGTGTCCCCCCGCCCATGTGACTTGGGGCATGTCCCTGGGGCTGTGGGCCTCCTGTCCTTCAGCTCAGCCCGCGTCTGCTGTCCCCATGGCTGCAGTGTTGTTCCAGGCCACTGGATGTCGCTGTGGTCCGAGGATCGCTGCCCCGCTGCGGACGCTGCGGACCCCGCGTCTTTCCCCCATTCACGGAGTCCTTGCGGAGTCCGCTTGCTTCCGTTCACCTGTCAGCTCTGCTCTCTCTAAACGGGAAGAATCTGTTTCAGAGACGAATTTCAGATGCGGCTTGCTCTGGGAGGGGGAAGCGTGCCGTGCACGCGGTGTTTAAAGGCCAGAACACAAGGAAGCCCCCCTGCCCCTCCAGCCGGGCTCTGCTCTGTGACCCCGACCGTGCTGCTCGCCGCAGATGCGTTTTGTGTCCGGCGTCCCCCGCGCAGGGTCCGCCTAGTTACCCCTGAATGTGGGGCTTGCTTTGACTCTGTGCGCGGCTGTGTTTGAAGCTTCACCATCAGACTGGGAATTGTGTGAAGTTCGGGTGACGTTGTGAGAATTTGATCTTCATTTCGGAAATCAGGCAGTGGCAGAACAGGGTTAGGTGTGTGAGACTCGCCTGGGGATTCCCTCCACTCTTAACGCAGACACACTCCGATTAGGATTTCAGACCTTTCCACGAGCGGAAAGAGCTCTGAAATGCGGGCTGCATTTTGTGCCGGAGGGGGATTGACGGCAGGCACCGGTGTCTGAGACCTGACTGTGTTCTCTTGTCCAGGCTCTCTGACGGCGGCCCTGGAGGCGCAGGGGTGAGCGAGGCGGTTCCTGAGAGCCACTCACTCTAGGAAGCGGGAGATGAGAAAGAGACTCATCTCGCCTGGGGAGGGTGTATGAGTGCTTCCCAGGGGAGGTGGTTTCTAGGCTGGGGACTTGCAGGGGACGGGTGCTCCAGGCCACAGAGCAGCCCAGCCCAGGCTTATAAGCCCGGAATGCCAGCGACTGTCATTGTGCAGGAGCAGAAGGGAGTTCGGGGAGGGAGCTGCTTGGTCCCAGCCGCTGCCCTCTTCCATCCTCTTTGGGCTTTTCACTTCGGGCACACGCCCAAGGCTAGTGAGTTCTGGCCCTCGTCTGCCTTGTCTGCTGCCGTGGTCCCTGGCCGGCACCTGGTGTCCCCGTGTGACTGCCGAGGGGCCGTGCTCAGGTCTGAGGGCTCAGCAGTGGGATGGTGCCGGGGGGACCCTCACAGAGACCCCTATGGTGACTGTCGTGGTGTGAAGCGGGAGGCAGGGGGCTGCTGGCAGGGGCTCCAGGGTGCACACAGCCAGGCCTGTTGGGACCCTGCTGGAGGGAGGGGACCCCGGGGAGACCCAGATGACCTAACTCTGAGGTGGACCCACGACAGGAGGACACATGTTTTGGTGACGCGGTCTCAGTGGCATCAGCCTCGTATAACTGTGACACGCTGTTGTGTTCTCGGTGGGCGCCTGCTCTTCCCGGCACGGGCAGTGATGCAGGCATGGACCCCTGTTACGGACCCGGTGGTGTAAAATAGAGAAGTCATAGATTCGAGCAGAACCTGTACACACACAGCCCTGGCTTTAGCTGTAGGTCTTTGCCTGCCGGAGGACATTGGTGGGGTTTGCTGCCAGTCACCGAGGGCCTGCCACCGTCCTGGCTGGGGCACTCCTCATGCCGCTGGCCACGGAGCCCCTCGGTCCCGCGGGGGGTCCTGGCGATGGGGACAGTGGTCCGCCTCGAATCTCTTCATAGATCAGGGGTTTTATTCACTCACTCACGGGGCGAAAAAGAAAAACTTCTTGCAGGTTTTCATACTCTGTAAACCCTGAGACTGGGCAAGGGCACAGGGGTTATGCCAACAAAATTATCAAGTTTCCTTTCAACGTAGGAACAATTTTTTTTTCTTAATTTTTAAGTAATCTCTACCCCAATGTGGGGCTTGAACTCACAACCCCCAAGATCAAGATCGCGTGCTCCACTGACTGAGCCAGCCAGGCGCCCCTGAAGGAGCCAGTCTGGCCGTCCAGTTTTTCTGGACATTGTCCCCAGCTCGCACAAACGCTGTTCTGCAGATGCACGGTCAGCTGCTGTTGGGATTCAGGCCTAACTAAGCCTGAAGCTTAGGCCTCCTGGCGCTGATGGCCCCGGGCCAGGCCCCCCTGTCGCACGTCCAGCCGCCGTGGCAGGACGTGGGCACAGCCTCCAGGCAGGCAGAGGGGCGCAGCCAGGCAGGAATCTGCCCTCCACCCTGCACGGTGCTTCTCCGCCTGCCGCACACCTGCGTTGCTGTGGCGTCAGCAGGACGGGTGTTGGCTGCGGCCCGGGGACTCCTAGGGGTGGCCGGGCTATGGCCTAGGCCTTCATGGGGACAGGAACCTGCAGGTGCCCTGGTGTCTGGGCACAGGGGCCCGCTGTCGTCCTCCTGCTGGCACAGGAGCCTCACCCCTCTTCCTCCTTGCTCTCTGAACGCGGGCTCGGTGGTTCGTCAGCAGCACGTGGGGGAAACCCACAGAATAAAACCTGTAGAGCGTCAGCTTGTCACAGGATCATGAGCAGCGTGACTCCTCTGCACCCTTCCTTTTCCCGGGTCAGGAGCAGGTTCTGAGAAGTGGCAGGGGCACCCCTGCTGGGCTGCGGATGCTGCTGTGGTCTTTAGCCCCGGGACCCGCCTAGGGTCTGGGCCGGCCTGAGCTCTCCACCCTCCCTGCGCCCTTTCCTTCCTCCTCATTTCTCCTGCTCCGTCTTCCTCCTCCTGCACCCTCCCTGCTCTGCGTCCTCCCGACCTCCCTGTCCTCCCTGCCCCCACCTTCTCCGTCCTCCCTGCCCCCACCTTCTCCGTCCTCCCTGCTCCGTCCTTCGTCCTCCCTGCTCCCATTCTCTGTCCTCCCTGCTGCCACCTTCTCTGTCCTCCCTGCCCCATCCTTCTCCGTCCACCCCGCCCCCTCCTTCTCTGTCCTCCCATCTCTACCTCCTGTCCTCCTGCTCTCTGTGCCTCTCCGTCCTCCCCAATCCCACTGTGTGCTATACTTTGCAGGTGCCTTCCACAGCCACCTGTTTTCCTTCCAGCCAGGACACCTCTCTTGTCACCGCTCCGCTCTGCACAGAAAGTCTCTCACAACTTACTCCTTGCCTGGCAGCCTTAGAAACCACACAAAGCTATTTCCCCCACAGGGCTTTTATTGTTCATGACATTTCTGCCTTGGCTCCTTCGTTTCCTTTTGCCACTTGGGTCAGAACTGGGGGACCGGAAAGGAGGTGGGGAGGGAGCCCCCACCTGAAGGGGGATCTGTGTCCCCACGTGTTACTGTGTTTTTAGCCTCCGGAAGCTGGTTCTTAAGGCCGCAGGGGAGGAGGCTGCAGGGCTCGCGGGCGGGATGGGGCAGCAGAAGAGGAGGCCAGAGGTGGGGCGCCGCCTAGAGTGGCCGAGTCCACGGCGGCTTTTGCTAGAGGCAGGAAGAGACGTGCCGGGGATGGCGTTGTGATGACGGGGCTGAGCATTGATTGTCTGCCCTTTGCTTTTTTAGGATATGTGACGGTGTCCAGTTTGGAGCCGGGATTAGGTTCCTGTAGCTGCCGCGCACGCTCGGGACCACGCACCTTCTCGCCCAGGAACCGTGTCCGCGCCGTTCTTTGCAGCCCTCGTGGGAAACCACACCAATAAATTTTAAAGACAAACACTCAGAGACACCGTGGATATGATTTGCTTTCCGCTGCTCTGTGTCCCACGCTGGCTTTTCTGGAGGACCGCGTGGAGGGGGGACATTCCAAGTTGCCCCGGGCTATTCCACATGGACAGGCCAGCCGGGAGGTCCCGTCGCACGGCGCCCCGGTTGCTTTCCCTCCCAGGCTCCTGGAGCCTCCTCATCTGGTTCCCGCGCACTAGAAGCCCACAGCCGAGCCCCAGGGGAAGCCCGGGCGCTGGTGGAGGGCGAGGGCTCTGCTGATGCCAGGGGGGAGCACGCTGGTGGGTGCCACAGCCACAGTTCCGGGGGCCGGAGCCCTTTAAATGCACGTGGGTGGTGTGGAGGAATCATGTGGCACATTGGGGACACTGAGGCAGAGACAAAATATGTGTTCGTTAGAGGTAATAGCATTAGTGAGACGGGTACACCAGCTGCCCGGCGCTGCGCAAACTACCCCGAACCTAGAGCTTAGAACAACACGAACCAGCCAGCTTGTGGCCTGGAGGCCCGAGCTCCTGACTGAGCCTCACAGGGACCCGTGTCCGCACCACCGTGGTCCTTCTGGAGCCTCCAGGGGAGAATCCGTTCCCCGGCCTTCCGGCCTCCAGGGGCTCCCGTGTCCCGTGTTTTCTGAGCCAGCTGGGGACCGTCTTCCCGCCCGTCTCTGCTTCTTGCCTCCCTGGTGCGTTTTCAGACCCTCCTGAGTGCGTTGGGCGCTCCTGGCCGGCCCAGCTCCTCTGTTTTAAGTTCAGCAACCTCGGGTCCGTCGGTGACCTCAGTGCTCCCTTGTCGTGTTTCGTGATGGCCACGGGCTCCAGGAATAAGGACACGGACACCTTGGGGGGGCCTGTTACTCCCCTTGTATCTCTCAAGTGATATTCTCAGGATATACTTAATTAGTCACATGAAAACAATTATTTTGAAAGTTAAACGTCCTCCCAATTCTTCTGGAGAAGTGTCCAGGGCTGCAGACGGTGCCCAGGAGCATTTTACTAGTGGGTTTTTCCGTCTCTGAGCCGGGGCTGAGCTCCCGTCCCTCGCAGTCGTCCCTGTGACTTGTTTCTGTCTCCGCCAAGCGAGCTTGCGTCTCAGGAGCCGCTGGAGACCAAGGCCAAGCTCTCAGGCCCCCAGGGACCGTCTCGCCCCCATTTCCCGTGGGAACTATGGGGATTTCGCAAGAATGTGTAAGAAGCAGCACTTTTGCCGTCCGGGTAAGTTGGGAACGTGGGGAAATACGCTTTTTCCCCTGAGTTGTTTCATTGTTTATGGTCTCACATTTATGCCTTGGGCAAAATGAGAGGCCCGTGTCCTAACACTGTCCTGTTCGGACTGTAAATTAAGTAAAACCCGAAGAATTCTCTCCGACACTGTGACCTGTGAGACTCCGTCCCCCCAGCCAGCGGAGAGCCCGAGAAGGGAGTTTTGAAAGCCCGCAGGACCCACCCAGCCCTGCCCGGGCTGCCGGCCACCCCCCCCCCCCCCCCCCCCCCCGGCTCCTCCATTAGATCGCGCCAGACCCGGCACTGTCGGCCGCACACCCTCCGCAAGGGGGAGTGGGTGACGGTGGGAAGTCTGCCCGCTCCCAGGTGGGATTCGGTGGGCCAGACGGGAGCATGAGCAAACGCTTCACGGAGGGCTTCCCGGGAAAGGCCAGAAACGAGGCGAGTTCTGTTGCGGGAAGCAGTTTTTCCCAGCTGCCGTTTCAGGCCGTCCGCGATGGTGGAAAAGAAACGTGAGAAGCTAACGAACCCCTCCGGGGAACCTTTGCATCCTCGTGCCGCTCTGTTTTTCTGTGACTCCCTGCGTGTCCGGGACCGGAACCGAGCGGGGTAAGTTTCATGCGGGCCACGAAGCCCCACTTCTCTGTCCAGACCGAGACTGCAGCTGCTTTCCCCAGAGGGCCGCCTGCCAGGCCTGTCAGCTGCTGTTTGTAAGGAGGAGACTGACCTCAGGGAGCCCGATTTTCATGGGAGACAAAGCCACGTCCTCCATGACCATGAGCTAGTGTCTGCGCACACCGTGAATGACCTCTACCGGCAGCTTCCTGGGCAGCCTGCTCACTGGGCAGGGCCAGCAGCTCCGAGGGGCTGACAGTCCCGCCAGGGAGCAGGCTGTCCTGCCAAGTGCCAGCGTTCTGGGCCAGGGGACAGCCGGCAGCCCGCACCGGGGAGGCTCTGCCACCAGCAGCACCTCAGGTCACATGTCCCTCCTCCACTTCCAGCAGAGGCCCTGCCTTCCTCACACACGTGTCTCCTCCAGCTAAGAATTCTCTTTAGTCTGTGGGTTTGCTTTCTTTTTTTAAAGATCATATAAGCTCACCTTTGGGACAGTTAGATGTGTTCAACTACAGCCTACGTCCAGAGGTCCCCAGAGAGGAGAGGATTCCTGAGCCCAGAAAACAGGAGCCAGACAGCTACGCTTTATTATTTTATTTTGATATTTATTTTGTCTAAAGTAGGCTCTGTAATCATCGTGGGGCTGGAACCCGTGACCCCAAGATTGAGGGTCACGTGCTCTATCCACTGAGCCAGCCAGGCGCCCCAGGAGAGCTGGGTTTTAAATGAAGTGTTTAAGATCAGGCGGCCGTCCCCAAAATTCGCATCTCTAGCGTCTCTTAAAAAACTGGGTCTAACGACACACCCAGGGCGGCAGAGGGCTGGAGCAGGGCGGGGGCCTCTAGTCCGTGTCTGGGCAGCCCCACCCGCCTCCCCCAGGCAGGCCTTCTCTCTCCTCTGCGCTCCCTGCCTTTGGCCCATCAGGAGGGGAAGCAGGGCCGGGGAGGAGGCAAGTCTTCTGGGGGCAACTGTCAGGGTGGACAGACGGTGAGCCCCAGGTCGGGGCCGAGCTCTAGCTGTGCAGGCTGTTCCCCAAATCCCCTTCTGTCCTCCGGGCCTCTGGTTGTGTTCTGTTAAGGAGGGGATTTGGGTGGTTCACCTGTCTGCGATGGAGAGCACGGTCCTAGCCAGCTGCCTGCCGCCCGTGGGTTTTCTCTGGTCCTTCCTCTGCCCCAGCTAGGTGCCCGCCCACGGGTCCTTCCTCTGCCCCAGCTAGGTGCCCGCCCACGGGTCCTTCCTCTGCCCCCAGCTAGGTGCCCGCCCACGGGTCCTTCCTCTGCCCCCAGCTAGGTGCCCGCCCACGGGTCCTTCCTCTGCCCCCAGCTAGGTGCCCGCCCACGGGTCGCATCTCGGACCGCGTCGTCTGTTCTTGAGTCATCAGTCCAAGGAGTGTACAGTAGGCACTCGCTTGCCGTTCAGCTCTGCAGCTAGCCAGATCTGGCTTCTTCAGTACTAGGCATGACACTGGCAGACATCTCTAAAGCCATCAGGTCCCACTCGCAGGTGGGGACACAGCCGACAAGCTCCATTGTGTAACCCCTGAAAGCTTGTTCACAGCACCCAAAATGGGAGCCCTGGGAACGGCACATAAATTCCTTTGTGTCCTTTTTTTTTTTTCTTTTTTTTCTTTTGCACTGATCTTGCTGGATGATTGTTAAGTCTAACAGCAGTTCTCAATATGTTTGGTCTCAGGACCCCTTCGCACTGTCAAAAATTGTGGAGGAACCCCAAAGAGATTTTGTTCATGTGGTGGATACTAATACTTAACACACGGGGTATGGAAACTCAGAATTTTATTTTATTTTTTTAAAGGTTTATGTATCTATTTTAGAGAGAGAGAGAGAGAAAGGACACTTTTAAGCAGGGGGAGGGAGAGAGAGACTCTCAGTCAGACTCCTCCCTGAGCTTTGTGCCTGACACAGGGCTCGATCCCAGGACCCCAAGATCATGACCTGAGCGGAAATCAAGAGTCAGGTGCTCAACCAACGGGGCCACGCAGGCGTCCCTGGAAATTGAGAATTTTAAAAACGTATTATTTCCTTTAACAATAACATACCAGGAGTGCCTGGGAGGGTCATGAGTTCAAACTCACACTCAGCATGGAGCCCACTTAAAAAATAAACAAACACATGAAAATAAAATAAAAAATAAACATATTCCTTGCTAACATAAATAACACTTTATGAAGAATGTATTTCCAGAAGAGATTTGGTGAGGCGAGTGGCACCGTTTAGCAATGCTGCAAACCCCTTGATTATCTGTCTTCAAAACACGGATTCTCACGCCAGCCTCTGCATTCAATGTCTTGCGGGTGAGGTCGTTGAAAGGCCGTGAGGGAATCTGTCCCCCTGCAGGTAGGTGTCTGGAAAAGAGGACAGTATTCTAATAGCCTTTTCAGGGTACTGTCACTATTCTTTGCTATTTCACCAAAACTCAGCAAGTGACAGTTTTTTACAGATTAGTACCAGTTTGGAAGCAAACACCTCAGTGACTTTTCATAACTTCCCACAGATAGACTAAATCCACGAGTTCACCCGGCGCCGTGACTGGATCTTTTCTCCCCAGGCGTGATTTTATGACAACGTCATGCCCTGGTGCTTTGGGAAATCCTGGTTCACCAAGTTAAGCAAATCTTCCAAATACTGGCCCATGTCATGATCGCATGAAATAAAAAGATCACATGTAATTTTTAAAAGATTTTTATTTTATTTGACAGAGATCACAAGTAGGCAGAGAGTCAGGCAGAGAGAGAGAGGGGAGGAAGCAGGCTCCCTGCTGAGCAGAGAGCCCCACGTGAGGCTCGATCCCAGGACCCTGAGATCATTACCTGAGCCGGAGGCAGAGGCTCAACCCACTGAACCGCCCAGGCGCCCCAAGATCACATGTATCAATGTCACTCCTGCCTTCCTCAGAAAACCCCTCACATGTCGTGAAGCTGCCAAGCCCGCGGTGCTGGATACAAGTTCCCCCAAGTGGCCAGTTCTCCCGTGGAGGCTCTCATGTCATCACTGACAGCAAACAGCTGTCAGTTACTTTCCCGGAGAAAACCCCCTTCATTCATTTTCAAGGAAGTGTCCACCAGATACCCAAGCCCGAGTCACCCGTCGGTCAGTCTCTCCTTCAAGTCACAGTGCGGCGGGTCCTGCCCGGGCCCCAGCCCCGTAGTATGTTCCCCGAGTGGACGTGCCTCCGCGTGCAAGCTCCCGGCGTGCTCCTGTGTCCACGCGGAAGGACGGGGCTGAGCTCTAAGGGAACCGGCCTTCTCCACTTTGCTGAGGCCGAGGTCCAGTGAGCCTAACATCTGTGCTTTGCTCTGCGCGCACAGGCGGGAGCACAGTGACCGCTAGGAGGCGCCCTCCTCCAGCACCAGGTGATACCCACTGCGGCGCAGGCACCAGGAGAGCCAATGTCCCCGAGAGCCAAGTCACTCAGTAATACCTTGGTGGTATGAAAATCCGTTTGACCTCACAGACCCTGGAAGTCTCAGGGACCGCCAGGGGCCCGTGGACCACGCACCCATCTCTCACTGTCCGAAACCTGTGATTTCAGGCTGCGGGATCCCCCCCAGACAGCATGGTGGTGTCAGCTGTAGCCTAATGCTGGGGACGCCAGGAATGTGAGAGCCTCCAGACGGACCTGAAGAGGAGGGACAGCTGGGAATGACAAACCCTCTTAGCATCAGATAGAAATCATGTCCCCTCCCCGCCCTCAGACTGCTCTTGTGGTGGAAACTGTGTAGGGAAATGGATGTAAGGGGCTTGGTGCACCGTCGGAGCTGAGGGCGGAAGCCCCTGTTGGGGGTGGAGTTGGTATGGGAGGGGGCCGGGGGTGGGGAAGGGGAGGGGAGGCCGGTGGGCTCTGCCTTGGGCTGTAGATGTGATCCAGAGGACAGTGCATGAGCAGGGAGAAAATGGGAGTCTTTTCTGTATTGGTATTTCCTAGAAGTGCCGTAAAGAGAAAACCTAACGGTATGAAGTTGGAATGAAATGTACACGTCTTAACGTCCACACTTAGATGCTCCAGTTTGAGACGTGAGCTGTGGGAAGCTGTCCCAGCCCTGCTGTCCCGGGGTCAAGCCAGCTGTCCCAGCTTGGCAAATGAACCACGCTTTGCTGGAGTGGGGCTAACGGTCATCCGGACAGCTTGTCCCCACGCCCGAGTTGTGACTTTCTACGTGGCATCTTTGTGACAAGTGAATTACTGGATTCCTCTGCCAAATCATTAGATAACTTTAAGAACAAAGAACGTCGTGCAGAAGATTCAGCATTATCTGGCCGGGAAAATAAATAGTAATCAGTTTTGGAAAAGAAAACACATTCTGTGACTCTGGACGAGCTGAAAATTACAGCCTCTCTGCCCGGTTTTTATTTCTATTTTTTTCTTCCCCTTTTCAATCAATTAGTTTCTAACGGAGGAAGCGTTTCCCACATTCATCACTAGATAGATGCGCCGGTCAATTAGAATCACTGACTTGGGATGGTTGCGATAATAGCAAGCCCGCAGCCGTCCATCACTGCGGAAGAGAAGGTGACCTCCTCGTATGGGGTCAGAGACCCAGAGACAATTGCTTCGATCTTATTATCATACCCAGAAATTACTGCTCATTGAAGTATAATTTCCCTGAAATACTAAGCAGACAGAGCTGCTGCTAGAAATATTAGAACAATAAAGAGACCGCGGTACGGCCTTGACATTGAGCATGAGGGATGGAAACTGACAAGCTATCCTCTCCGGGAGGAAGTGCGGAGTGGAGGGTGGCTTGGAATTTCCCGAGACGTTACCATGGCGGGTAAAGGTTAAACAGGGTTCATCCCTAAGCGGTGGTCCAGATGCCTGGGCACGGGGCACCCGAAGAAACCAGCCGGAGCCGCCCCGCCAGCAAGAACCACCCCAGTCTGCCCTGCCTCAGTGCTTAGTGCTGCCCCAGGGCCTCGGTGCCTCTCTGTCTGAACACAGCCTCCCCCTGCTCCTCTGCACGAGTTCGGGGAACAGCAACCTGGCTCGGACTGGAAGAGCACGGCTTAGGAGTCGGAGCCTAAGCGGTCTGGAAACCTCTCTCCTGTCACTCCTGTTCACTCACACCTTGCACGCGCAGGTGCGAGGGCTGGACCAGGTGCCTCCAATTCGAATGTATTCGATCTGTTTCTCGGGAAACTCCTCCTGACACACAGTCCTTCCCACCCTCAGCGTCTGGAGAGGGGCTTATCTCTTTGTATGTCATTCTCCCCTCAGAGAACAGAAGTAAATGAGTCCCCCCACTTTTCTGGGCCTTGGTAACCAAGAAATCCCAAACAAACAAACAAAACCACAATGAAACGCGATATTGCCCTGAACGTCTCTATTGGTCACAGAGTGGCAGAGCCAAAGGCACAGGAGAGAGAATGCGTCCAGGGGCTAAGACGCCCCCTGCCGGCCTCGGGCGCCCCGGGAAAGGCAGGAAAGGAAGCTGGGGGGGGTGACCCTCTTGACCTTGCACGTGGCAGCTCCTCTGGGTTCCCCTCAGTTTCCCCTTGCTGAGCTGATGCTGCCCCTGTCTTCTGACTCAGCCAGAACAGGCAAAAGGGTTAAGCATTCTGAAATGAATTTTAAGGAAAATGAGGCACCGTTGGCCCAAAAGGATTCTAAAAATAGATGATTGATTCAAAAAGGGTCTTGGTGCTGCGTCTCACTCATCACACATCCCCCGGCTGACCTCCTCAGGAGCTTTGAAAATTCCGAAAATCTTTATTTGCAATAAGGTGAAAAAATGCCACAGCTCTTTAAAAATCAATGGTGATATTTTTAAAATAAACTTTCCATTTTACAGTTTTCGATTTATATGTGAATGTGAAAGATCGTGCAGAGTTCCCACTTACCCCACGCCCAGCTTCTATCATTAACGATTTCTGTTAGTCTGAGTACCTTTGCTACAATTAAGGAACCGATTAATTAGTTAATATACTGTTTTTAACTAAAGTCTCTAATCAGATTTCCTTAGTTTCTTCCTCATGTCCTTTTCCGGCCCAGGACCCCATCCAGGATGCCCCGTCACACTGAGCCATCCGGTCCCCTTAGGCTCCTCCTTGCTGTGACAGTTTCCCAGACTTGCCTTGCTTTGGCCGCCCTGACATTTTCAAGGAGCGCTGGGCAGGTAGACGGGGTTTCGAGAAAGACCACTTTCGAGAAAGAGGTCAAGTCCCCTTCCCGTCCTATAGCCCGGGACATGCCCCCAGCCGTGATGTTGACCGCAGTCACCTGCCTGAGGTGTGTCTGCGAGGCAAGCTTCCCAAAGATTACTTTAAAAGGAAAACTTGGGTAAAACAGGGAAGGTGTGTATTGTCTGGTGATTTAAATCTCCTTGGAACAGAGACCTCGGGAACGGAAATGCAGGGCAGCCTGGAAAGCAGTGCCGTCAGTTTGACCCCAAACAGACCTAAGAGGGTCGGTAGATGTGGGGGTGCACGGGACCCTTTCATCAGCGTGGCCTCCAGACCAGACAGCTCGCAAGTGGGGCTGCTGGTGGCTGTGGGAGCCTGGATGATTCTGGAAGGCCACAGTAATGGCAGCGGGGAGTCGGGAAACAAGATCGTAGGGGCCTGGCGCACCAGGCCGAGCCGGGATGGAGGAAGGCGGGGAGGGTGGTGGTGAGACTGGGTTTTACTGGATATGAGGTCTTACCTGGGGCCAGGTGGGGGATGTGAGGTGCGAACGCAGGCTTTCTGGGGGCGGGGGGTGCAGCGACAGAGACGTGGAGGAGGCAGAGCTGACAGGCTCCAGGCAGGGTCGTGGGTCTGGGGACAGAAGCCCCCGGCGACGCCCCACATCCCTGCCCCAAGGGCTGGGTGAATTCACCAAGGAAGGCAGGCAGGCCTCCCAGCCGCCCTCCAGACAAGTACAGTCTCCCTTGGGCACTGCTCTGCCCGCTCTGTCTGGGTGGGAAATGCAGAGTCTCGGGCCCAGCCCTGCCCACCCCCGCCAGGACCTGCGCTTCTCCAAGCTCCCAGGTGACCCACATGGGCCTGGAGGGTTTCGTGGACCAGGAGGTTTCGACCACCATCATTGGGCTCTGGGACCAGAAGCCGACTCCCCCACCCACACAGCCGCTGGCGCGCCCCCATGCTCCATGTAGCAGAGGACCCCGGAATGGGGCTGGTGACAGTGAAGCTTTGTCCCTGCTATTTCCATGTCACGGCATCCTCTCCTGTGTCCTTTGTCAGCGAACTTGTCACTGGGGCCGAGTGTACGAGGAGGAACCTTAATTTGCCCCGACCAATAAAAGCTCTTCTGCCTGGGAGCAGACATCCCTGTCACCGCAAGTGGCCAAACCTGCTGTCATCGATCATTTGCTTTAATTCATTCATTCATTCGTTCATTCAGCAAACACTGAGCTCCTGGTGTATGCAAGGCTCTGATGTGGGCTGCAAAGGCAGAGACGATGTTGCCCGTGAGGGGGGCAGCAGGGAGCACAGGCGAGTCGGCGGGCAGAAGGCCCTGATGGGACAGCTGCCGTGCCCGAGTGAGCTGCGGCGACTTTGCCTAAGGGAGGGTGGTCCTCCCTGGCCTTGCTCTGCAGGTTAGCTGGGAGGGCCCGTTCACGGCTCCTTCCACCATCACCACTGCAGGCCTCATTTCTGTGGCCTTCCCCGCCTCCGTCCTTCTCCGGTCGTGGTCGCTGGTGCACACATCTTCTGCTCTTTCTTTGCCAAGGGCCAACCCTCTGCTGCCTCCTGGGGACTGTCACTCCCTGTTCTTCCTTCCTTGTCGGCTCTGTCCGTCTCGCCTTCCTGTCACTTCCCTCCGCAGGAAAGCCTTAGTCTCACCCACACCTCAAGGCCGTTCTTTTCAGTGTCTTAAATCACCTTTACTTTCGGGACTTGATTTCCTTTAGGTCTTAGGCCCAAGATTTAAAAAAAAAAAAAAAAAAAAAAATATATATATATATATATATATATATATATATGGTAAAATAAATAAATAAATAAATAAGCTATGACTTAAAATTGCAACCATGTAAAAGTGTGTGGTTCAGTGGCCTTGAGTCCATCCAGAGTGTTGTGCACCTGTCACCACCAACGGTCTTGATCCTCCAAAACCGAAACTCTGCTCCTGCTCAACTGCCCCTCCCGCAGGCCCTGGTGACCACCGTCCCACCTTTCATCTCTCTGACGGTGACTCCCCTGGGGACTCGACGGGAGTGGAAGCACACAGGGCTTGTGCTTTTGTGTCGGAATCATTTCACGGAGCATGACGTCCTCGGGGTTCATCCGTGTCGTGGCACCTGTCCGCATCTCACGTATACACGCCTGGATCGACCACGCTGTGTGTCTCCAGTCACTGGCCGGTGGGTCGCTGGGTTGTTTCCACCTTCAGAGAAAGGCTTCTGGGACTCATCACTGATTCACTGAATATCCACTCTGGGCGGTGCTTCTAGAGCAGTGACGCCCGTTTTGCATTTTTCTTTCAGATTCCACGAAAACGACAACGTTTCCTTGTCGAATGTTGTTTGCACAGGACAGACTCTGTACCTCATGAACCCCGAGTTCAAGGGCCCGTGCTCTGCTGCCCACCTGGCGCTTCTGGGAAAAATATTAAGATCCGTGATTTAATAGCTCCTTATACGTAAACATTCAACTAGCACTACAGGCTGAATCGAATTTTCAAGCCTTGCGTCTTCCCGATCTCCCTCCATGCGGAATTTTGACCGTCTTAAGATCCCTTGCCACACAGAGTGGAGCTCCACGTTCTAACACGCTCCGGATTCAAGAGCCTCCTTCGCTCCCAGCTGCTCAGCTCCCACAGCGCTCAGCCTCGAACCGCAGGAGGCGCGGCAGGTGCATAATCTGGGAACACATTGACCCCGTGAGCTTGAACGAATGGCTGGTGAATGGCCCTGTTTTGAACGGGCGCTCATTCTCCGCCTGAAGACCTGCTTTCTCAATCAAGGCGTATTCTAATTAGTCCTCACATCAGTTTTCTCCTTGCTCTACATAAACATCAATTTGTTGTTTTTACGTACTGCTGGGTAGAAAAGCAAAGTTCCCATCAGTCGTTCCCCCTTTGACAGAGTATTTGGAGATTAAAAGGTGAGCTTCCGAACAGGCTTATTTATACCTAAACTGCATGCATGTCTGCACACATGTATGTAAAATGCACACACACGTATGTGGGTTTTCCATATGTTAATTTGATTCCCTTGCCATTAGAGTGTAAGCGCCACGGGGCAGGTGTTTGGGTCCTTTTCAGTGTTTCACAAAGCCTGGAATTCTGCTTTTCCTCTTAACGCCACACTGTGGACACGCGTGCGCACACACACACACACACACACACACCAGGAAGACAGCTCCTCCCTGTTCATAAAACGTTGAGTGCGGCTGGACTCTGCCATGATTTACATAATCACAGATGCACATTTTGGTGGTTCCTGTTTTCCAAAAAGGCAAGGCATGTCGCAATGTCCTTCTACCTTACATAATTGTACAGAGAGTTTTATAGAAAAAGATACATAAGAAGTGGGATTGTTACCAACCCACTCTTGGAAGGGCTGTGGTAATAATGCATTTTGAACGCAAGGAAGGATTTTGTAGACTTATTTCCTCCGAGTTCGAAACGACAGGATCTGAATCCCGGTCAGCTTCTAAACGCTGATTTCTGGTGGTCCCATCCTCGTTACCGCTGCTAGGGCTTTCTGGCAAAACGTGCGGTGAAGTGAAATTCAGTTTTTGCACAGTCGGCTCTGAAGTCTGGCCCGACGCCTGTCTTTGGATGGCCTGTGAGCAAAGAAATGGTTTACATTTTAAGTGTTTTGAAAAAAAAGATCAAAAGAAGACTCTTTTGTGACAAGTGAAAGTGATGTGAAATGTAAATTTCTGTGCCCACAAATAAAGTTTTATTGGCACACAGCCACACGCGTCTGCGGATGTATGTCTTGTCTGTGGCTGCTTTCAGGCTGAAACAGCAAAGCTGAGCAGTCGTGACAGGCTGTATGGCCTGCAAAGTTGAACATGTCCATGGACTGGCCACTTACAGACCCCTGCCTGGCACCACCGTCTTTCCCTGCTCCAGTGGTGTCCTCAGGATGGGCTGTGGTGGTTGCATCTGCTTCCTCCAGCTGCCTGGAGAAGGCTTACTGCGTCAGACGCCCCTCCCTCCCTCCATCGTCCTCCCCACCACCCGAAGCGCAGCTCTCATTTCCTCACTGCTCCCAAGATGGGTGGGAGGAGGATAGCAAAGCCTTTTATTGTGCTGGCAGGTGATACATAGATGGCAAATTAATGGTGAAAGAAATTCAGACTAAGGTGTGACTGTCTAACAGGCCTTGCCTCTGCTCTCCCAGCCATATAAAAGGTAACGGCATTTTTCAAGGATCTTGTACTCTAAAAGCTTGGGGGGAAGTCTTGGGGGGCATAATCTCTTAGAGGGCTTCACCAAGTCTCCTCCATGGAAGGTATCAATAATTTGGTGCCAACCTCTCACCCTCATCTATAAAACATTTTTAGGAACAAAGAGCATATGTAGTTTAATTTGCCTACTATGCAAACTGACGACTCAGAGGAGTTGCTAATAAATGGAAACCCAACTTCCCGTGTCTCAAAGTTTGCTGATGTTTCCAAAATCACTGAGTAAGCGGCTGCTGATCACGGCCGTCTGTGATTCATGTTTTGCTCGCATGTGGTATGGGAGAAAGGGTTACCGCCACAATTTTTTAAATTCCAGGCAAGTGTGGTCATCTTTTCACGCTCCTAGCAGCTACAGTGCAGATCACACGTCCATCTCCTGCCAGGCTGCTCCAGGAGCAAACTACTTAAAAGGCATTGTCCACAAGATGACTTTAGACACGATGAGCACAGTGGGTTTGGAATTGCTGCCCCCGTGTGCTGTAAGATCGCACCCAGAGTAACACCTGACAGGGGGGAGGGGGGAATACGGCGCTTCCTCATCACTGAATTCATTCTTTCCCTTACTTTTCCACACACTCCTGACTCTCCCACAGCTGTCGGAGGTTTGAAAATGAGCAACTCACGGAAACATTTCACAGGCTCTGTCCGCACCCTAGGATGAGCTCCCTATCCTCTCCCCAAGAGCTAAGGGCTGTTTTTTTTTTTGTTTTGTTTTATTTTTTTCTGAAAGACATCACTTCTTTAGACATTGGAGAAAGCAGGCAGCTTCAAAACCTTCTCTATGTGCTTATGGAGCCTCGGGCCGTAAGAGGCTCGTTGATAAGGAACAGACCCCAAAGCAGGCAAGGTAAAGAACTCATATCATCCTGCTGAGAAGTAACATTTCTTTACTTTTTCTTTCTTTCTTGTTTTTTTAAAGATTTTATTTATTTACTTGACAGGCAGAGATCACAAGTAGGCAGAGAAGCAGGCAGAGAGAGATGGGGAAGCAGGCTCCCCGCTGAGCAGAGAGCCCAACGAGGGTCTCGATCCCAGGACCCTGATATCATGACCTGAGCCGAAGGCAGAGGCTTTAACCTACTGAGCCACCCAGGTGCCCTTATTTACTTTCTTCTCCCCAAGACTTTACGGAGGTGTCATGGATATACAGGGAAATGCGCAAATGCTCCGCGGACAGGTCTACACCCGAGTGACGAGTGACGTGAAGACCACCCAGGCCAACTCATGGACCATTTGCATCACCCCACGCTTCCTGGTGCCCATACCCAGGGAAGATCCTCTCCTCCTGTGGGGAGCCGCTCTCAACATAAGAAGGAGGTCACCTGTTTTTGAACTTCAAACACATGGATGCACCCCGTGTGTACTCTGGCCTCTCCACGTGACATTTTTAAGATACGTCCCCTCGGTCATTCTTTTTGATCGCTCAGTAGTATTGCATCATACAAACATACCAACCACTTTCTGCATTCTCCTAACTCATTACTTTTAAGGCTCTTTGTTGTTAGGACAGATTACATCTGCGTGCATTGCCCAGCGTGCCTGTCCCTTTATGGGAAAGATAGCAAGATCGGCAGGCATGCGCGTGATTGGGTTGATCGAGAGCACGCGGCGTGGGGCTCAGTACGCGGCCAGGAATTACGGCCCACGCTCGTGAGATGTTTGTTCCTTGTCCGTCATTAAGCGTATAAGGAACTGGCCTTTTTGGAAGCCATACTTCAAACCCAAAATCAAGTGGTTTTCTTCTATAGGGGCAGCGGCCCATAATCTGATTTTCCTAATTATTCCCCAATGTAAAGTGTGCGCAGAGCGACGGTGTGGGCTATCCTTCTGTAACGTGCTAAGATGTGGAAGGCAGAGTTGATGAGGACAGGAGCGAAGGTCACACTTCAGCTTCTTGTTAAATTCTCTTTTTAATTAAAAACCAACACTTTCTAATCTTCGAGTGAATATTGATGTTTGCTGCTCTATAAACCGATTTGGAAAGTCGTTTTGGTTAGACGAGCGTGGAGGGAACACTGTGTAAAATCCCCAGGAGCCAGGCCAGTAAGCGAGGAGAATTTGCGGGGGTGGCGGGGGTTGTATCATTGTCCCTCCTTCATCCAGCCCAGAAAAAAATATAAATCAGTCCACAGCCATCAAGTCAGTGTTTGACCTGCTGTGTGAGATGCACACGAGACAAGCCATTGCAACTCACATAGTAATTTAAGATAATCTTCAGGGGTACCTGGGTGGCTCAGTGGGTTAAAGCCTCTGCCTTCGGCTCAGGTCATGATCTCAGGGTCCTGGGATCGAGCCCCACATCAGGCTCTCTGCTCAGCAGGGAGCCTGCTTCCCCTCTCTCTCTGCCTGCCTTTCTGCCTACTTGTGATCTCTCTCTCTGTGTCAAATAAATAAATAAAATCTTTAAAAAAAAAAAAGATAATCTTCAAAGCTGCCTTTAATAAGAGATCATCCCCTTCTCCAGCCCAGAATGTGCGAGGGACAAACAGCATGTGTGAATGCACACATCGTCTCTCTGCAGAAAAGGGAGTGATTGTAAACTTAACCGAGAAGTCGTTGCTTTGCAGGGATTTCTCGGTAATATATGATCATGTTTCTATACAAACGATTTCTACAGCATGCCAGGAACCCCGCGGTCACGTAAGGCCCAGTGGAGTTCCTCGGGGAACTAGGAATCACTTGGTTGTCGTGAGTTGTCCTGCTTGAAACAGGTGGGCATCGTCAGGCTCAGGTGTGTTCTAGAGAAATTCGTTCATGGTGTAATGATACTTTTAAAAGTAGGATTCCGCACGTCTCTGTGCTGTTCATAGGAACAGTTAAAAAGGGAATATTGTAAGTTCTGTGCATTTGCTGGAAAGTTGGACGCACTGATAAACTATTCAAACAACTGATTACTCGTGGGGATGGGCACAGGACTGTCCCTCTGCTGCCAGTTCTGGGGGCCCAGGAGCATGGCTCTGCTCTGTTTTCCTTCCCACACTACCTTTCCGCCCCCCCAGGGCCTGTGGCTGTGCTGAGGGCAGCCGGAGGGAGAGGGTGTCTGTGGGCCTCCCAAGGCAGTGTGGGACATCTCACGTGTGTCCTTTTTAAACTGTCGGTTCTGTGCATCAGCTTCTCAAAGGGGCCAGAGACCCCCGCTCTCGATAACAGCATCCCTCCAGGATCGAGAGCACTGTCTAGCCGAACTGTACCACTGGGATGTCAATAACCCAGTTCGAAACCTTTCTGTGTTTCCCCCAGTCTGGCTAGACACACCCCCAGTGGGGCCTTCCAAAGCCTCACAGACCTCTGGCCCTCCGCTGTCCCTGACCCCGGCCTCCAAATATTTTCCAAATGTCGTGGTTTGCAACCCTCAAAGCTCACTGTTGTCTGCCCCTTCCCTCTGGTACCACTTTGGTACTTGGCCTTGGAGACTCAGGGCTGGCCTGTTTCAGGAGCTTCTGAATTGCTCTCTGACCCTGGCTTTTGCTTCCATCCACCCTTGGCATCAATCCAACAGGTCAGGCCTCTGCTCAGACCCTCTCAGAGCTTTGGGGCGCTCCGAATAGGGCATGGTTGAGCTCTTCCCCACCCCAGATGCTCAACCACACCAGGCCATGTGCCTTTTTTCTTGTCCCTTCACACCCCCGGGTGCCTGTCTTCACTCAGCGTTCTCTCCCTGTCCCTCTCCCCTCTGTCTGCTGAGTCTTCTCTCCCTTTACTGTACAACAGCCAAGGGTGATTTTACCCCATCCCAGGTCAGATGGCTCTACCCCTGCAAGCCTCCTCTCCCCCACCTCACTGGGTTCCTAACTGCATGGCCCGTGAGTCCTGTGTCACCGCAGGTTGCATGTGCTGTCCTGGAGGGCAAGTCTTTGTTCCTGTGGTCTGTGCACCCCCAGCGGGAGGACAGGGCTTGGCACCCACTGGACGACACTGACCTTTGCTGAATGGTGCGGAAGGAGTTAGTGTGGCGGGCCCTGAGTGGGCACAGAGGAGAACGTTCACCCTTGAGCCATATTTGGGACCCAGACTCTCCTGTCCTTCCCAGGGGACCCCCAGTCTCAGCCTGACCCCACCCCTCAGCCCTGGCCCAGCGGGAAACAGCCTTAATTCTTCTGACTCCTAGTCTGGGGCTCCTTCCACTTGCGTCTCCTGGGATCTGTTCACCTCCCTCCTAAGTCACCCAGGGCCTGGAACTGGTACTCCAGGCTCCCGCCTTACTCCTCCACCCACGGTCCTGGTGTCTGCCATATCAATAGGTACACCCAAATCTGGATCGCATCATCCCAACCGGAAAATCCTTTCTCCGCTCGGCTTCCAGCATTTACAAGGCCCGCCCGGCCCTCTTTTCCCTTCTGCTCTCCCTGAAGCCTGGGCCCTGTCCCCTCTGGTTGCCCTCTTCTCTCTGCCTGAACACCCAGACCTGAATCCAGGCCAGCCCGGACTCCTGGGCCTTCACATCACCTCTTAGGAAACACCCCGAGCTCCCCTGGGACCAGGCAAGTGTTCGCAGGGCGCCCAGGGGCCGGCGGGGCCCACCACACCGCCGCTTCTTAAGGGCGGGAACAGTTCACGGGGGTTACCCCGGCCCCAGGCCCGGTTCTGGGCAGAAGCTCAACAAGTGAAATGACCCATCCCTGCGGTTCTTTGACGCACGTCGTCGCGCTCCTCGCAGGAGCCTTGGCACCATCACCGGAGCCCGCGGGCGCAGGGCTCAAACGTGTAGGACGAAAGGTCGCAGGGAGCCCGGGAGGACGGTCCCACGCGGCCCTCGGGACCGATCCCCTTCACTTCTCGGGGCGGGGGGAGCGGACGCGCGGTCCCGGGGGGCTGGAAGTGGCAGAGCCGGACGGCGCGGACCTCGGCTGAGGCGGCTCCAGGGCCCGGGGCGGGCGCGGGGCGGGGGCGGGCACTGCGGCCGCGCCCCGCGGGCCCCTCCCCGGGCGGCCGAGCGGGCGGCGGCGGCGACCCAGCGGCTCCCACACGCGCTGCGCCCGCCGCTGTGCCCCGCGCCGCCCATGTCCTCCGCGCCGCTGCGCTCGCCCACCCCGCGGCCCCACAGGATGAAGAAGGACGAGTCGTTCCTGGGCAAGCTCGGCGGCACGCTGGCGAGGAAGAAGAAGGCCAAGGAGGGTGAGTGCGCCGGCCGCCGGCCTGCAGCCGAGCAGGCGTCCCCGAACCCGGCCGGGGCCACGCGTCCCCGCGCGCAGGCGTCCCCGCGCCCCGTTGGGGTGGCTCCCCGCCCCGCGCCAGCGGCCCCCGCGTCCCCGCCCCCTCCGGGCTCCGCGCGCGCGCGTCCCCGAGCTCTGCCGGGACCACGCGTCCCCGCCCGGCCTCGCCGGGGTGACTCCCGGGCTTGCGCGCTCGGGTCCCCGCCCCCCCCCAACCCCGCCGACCCCGCGCGGCGCGCCGCCGTGACCTTCGGGAGCGCCCTTGACCCTCGCTCCTTCCTCCTGCCCAGACCTTTAAACACTGGCGGGGAGTCTTCGCGGCCCGGCCGCCCCCTCCCGGGCGGTTTGCAGATGGCCGCTGGTGCGGAAGGGGGACTTGGAGCGAGAGCCGGGGTCGCCCCCTCCCCGGCGCTCCCGCCTGCCGGAGTCGCCGTTGGCTTAGCCCGGCCCGAGAGCAGCCCCGCCGGCGGGCCCACTGCCCTCAGCCCTGTGTGTGACCCTCCTCGTGCTGAGCATTTGCTGGCCACTTCGGGCTGGCTGGGCACGGGCCAGGGGCCGGGTTGGTGTTTTGGGGGCGGGAGCCCCTACAGGGGACAGGGCCCTCCCCCTGGAGCCGGGAGGAAGGAAAGGGGCGCAGCGAGTGCAGGCCACAGACCGGGGCGGGGGGGGGGGGGGGGGGTGGGGGGTGCCGCCACCGAGGGCGGCAGAGCTCCCCTCCCACTTTTGTGCTTGGGAAAATCCTTCTGAAAAACTACCTGCCTCCTTTTACAGTTTTAAAGTTTTCTCAGAGTTGTAAGGGCCGGAACTTCTGCCCGCCTGTGTGTGTTTTAAATACACCGCTGTTTGGCTGTCTCTTTGAGGACCGCATTCCTGAATTTTCCCTTTGTTCAAGGCGGGAGATTCCTTCCCTGGGGCAGATTCCGGATGGGTCTGGGTGAGTCCTGCTTGGGAGGAAGGAGGAGTGGAAGAGGCCGCCAAGATAAGGCAGGTGGGGGAGAAGGCTGGCCTCAGGCCGGTGTCCAGGGAAGAAGGGGCAGGGAGAGGGATGTGTGGACTGGTTTCCTGAAACCACGGAGGCTAACACGCCCCAGAAAGTCTCCTGGTAGCTCCAGGTTGAGTGAACCCCAAGGATGCATACCCGCGGGGACACCCGATCTCCATTCATCTCTCCAAGGGACCTGCGAGTTCCTAGGGACGCGGGGGGGGGGGGGGGGGGGAGTGCATACCCCCATGCATTCCCCTCGGGAATTTTTATGGGGGGAGGTGTGTACCCTGGCATCTCCCATCAGGGAAGCTTTTACCAAATGACTTGATTCGGTTCCCTGTGGGTAGGGCCTTGTCAACCTTTTGGGGCTTCCAGACATCCCAGAACAAATTGGCCATTCCTCTCGCAAGCCTTACGTTACGATTTAAGGGTCCAAACTGGCTTATATTTGTTTCCTATGAAATGGTAAATGACAGTCACTCTTCTGTGTCATTCCTGCCACCCCGGTGATGTGTGTCGTCAGCTGTTGTGATGTCGTCCTCACTACAAGTCATTTCAGGTCCCCTTGGGGACTTGGAACAATTACAGACAGAAATGCCGCTTCCCTGTCCCAGTTTGTTCTGCCTGGGGAGAAGGGATGCAGGGCAGGCTCCTGCCTTCGGGGAACCGGGCGTCGGCTGTGACGAGCCCACGGACCAGAGCATGAGGATACCAAGCGCTCTGAGGAACGTGGGAAAGCATAGGCTGGTCGAGAAGGGCCCAGAGCAGGTCACGCTTGGGTTGGGATCAGAAGGAACCGGTGAAAGAAATCTGTCACTGACTAGCAAGGCAGCGGAATGTTCTGGACTGTCATGGCTTTTTATGGGTGCCGTTTGCGCCCTTGGAATACGAAGAACGCGTGCCTGAATAATGGGCTGGGCCCAAAGGGAAATTCTTCTTGTCTTTGCTTCTAGGAGCTCGTGTGTGTCTAGCGCGTAGTGGGCCAGTCTGGTCTGACTGGTGCGCCGGGAATCCCGGTACCAGAGCATCCTGGGAAGAACAGTGGGGACGTGAAGACAGCAGAAGGGCCAAGATGCTTGCGGTAGTGCTGTTGCTTTTGTGTGTGAGTTAGCCGGCTCCCCATGCCTCGGTTCTCAAAGTTCGGGTGCCTGGCCTGCTTGGGGTTCCCCCATATAAACAGAAGGCCAAAAACCCCTAAGTGGGCTCAGATGCAGGAGTGGGGTGGGGGTTTTGAGGCTGGGCTGGGAAGGGCTTCCCGCTGGTCTTCTGGGAAGTGGGCAGCAGAGAGGCAGAGGCTGGCTGATGACGTCCTAATAACGGAGAGTTGTCAGCCCTCCAGCAGCCCTGCTGCCTTGGCTGCCTGCCCTCCTGAGCTCTGTGCTCTTGGCACGGTCTGTGAGGCGGGACGGGGCCCAGCCCCCATGGGCTGATACGCATTTGCCTACCACCGAACCACCAGGAAGAGGGTGGGTGCTCAGAGGTCGCTGGGTGCTGTCAGGTGCCGTGGGGTTTCGTTTTCCTTTTTGTTAGAAAGTTGACAGTGAGTTGGGGAGCCTGGGTGGTGGTGAGGCCCCTGTAAGGGAGGTCAGAGATTCGGGGAACCTGCGGGGCTTGGACTCCACCCAGATCGGCAGAACTCGTGGTTGTGACAAGGCTCGGAGGGACACATGGGGTGAACGTCCTGTCATCTTCAGGCGAGATCGTTTTAGGAAATGCGTTGCCCTGGGGTTTGGAGGAACCAATGCAGGAAGCGCGCGTGGCTGAATTCGCGGCGTGATTCAGGCTGACGGGCTCCGGAGGGAACCACTTCGGGTCACGTGGTGGCCTGCTTCAGAAAACAGAACTGTGACTAGCTGCGGATGTCGGAAAAGGGTGGGAAGAACGCTTAACAAGCCCACGGCTCCCCCAGAAGGCCTGGGGACTTCGCAGAGCAACTTACTAAAAGCTGGTTTGGACAGACTCCCCTCGCCAGGTCCCCCTCGTGACCTCGGATGGAAGGCCCCAGAGATCCAGCGGGCCTGGAGGTGGGGCCAGGGGCACCCCAGGCGCTGCAGCGGCCCTGTCAAGTCTCCCTAGAGGGGTGCAACCAGCTACGGGGCCAGGCTCGCCCTGGATGGAAGGGGCCCCCCTGTCCTCTGCACTGAGGACCTGCCCTCATCCCAGACCAGCGACCAGAGCCCAACCTGGAGGTTCTGTCCCTCCTTTGCTCTGAGGAAGGAAACGTTTAGGAAGTTCCTGTTCTCTGACTGATTTTTTATTTGTTTCTGTAAATGTCCTTTTTTTTTTTTTTAGATATATGTATTTATTTGAGAGAGAGAGAGATCACGAGCAGGGTGAGAGCTAGAGGGAGAAGCAGATTCTGGCTGAGCAGGGAGCCTGATGCGGGACTTGATCCCAGGATCGCTGGATCATGACCTGAGCTGAAGGCAGACGCTTAACCAGCTGAACCCCCCAGGCACCCCTGTAAATGTCCTTTTCTCAAGCAGACTTAGGCTCCCGTTCCCTGATGACTTACAGACCTCCAGCATCTCTTCATGTGCATGTGTGCCGTCTGTATGTCCCCTTTGGTGAGGTACTGTCTGTTCACATCTTTGACTCGTTTTTAAATCAAAGTTGTTTGATGTCTTAAGTGTTGGATTTTACAAGTTCCGTGTCACTTAGCTGCAGATCCTTTCCGCGACGAGCCTTCTGCAGGGCCTTGCTCCTGGTCTGTGCTGGTCCTCTGCTTCTCTCTCGGCTCGTCTTCCAAGCGTTGGGTGCAGAAGCATCGATCAATGAGCACAGTGTTCGTGGGGCCCTTCCCGGGGATCTGCGCTCAAGGGATCACCGGGCAGCCATGACCTTGCCCTGTGGGTTGAAATGATTACGCTTCTTTTCTTCAATAATGCATGGGAGAGAATATTCTCTGCACCACCCGGTCAACCCCTGTGATCACAGTGACTTTTACAGAGCGATCTGCTGTGTGGATGCTGCGTGGAGCCCCGCGCAGCCCACTTGAACACTGCTCCGTAATCACAGGACCCGTGTAGTGCCTGCACGGAGATGTTCTGTGGTTGAGTCCCGCGCCATGGACACTCTTAACTAATGGCAAAGTCTATGCAGGGGAGACATTCCCCCTTACTTTGTACTTGAGAGAACACAACCGGAGCCAGTAGCCACTTCACTGGTTGAAACCGGTGGTTCTCAGCTGGGGGTGATCCTTCCCCCAGGGGATGTTGGCCTGGAATGCTGTGGGTATCCCCTAACATCATCGCTGATAAGGATGGCAGCGTGGACAAGCCGGCTGCTCCCTTCCCGGGTGGTCTCCAAAACTCCAGGGGAAGACCGAGGAGCCCTCGGGGGGGGGGGGGGGGGGGGGGGGGGGAAGCTACTCCGGGACCCCAGGCCTGGGGCTCAGCATCTGGGGCTCTCTGGTCAGTTCCTCGAAGGGAGGGGGAGAATTCATGGGGCCCCCCGGCCCCGGGCACTGGTCACGGCCTCCTGGTGAGCGGGTTCAATCCTGAGGGGGGCAGATTCTTAGAGGAGGGAGTCTGGGTGAGAGCTGCCACCTAGAAGATACAAGGTTTTGAATTTTCCATGAAAGCTCGGAGGAAATGTGGCCAGAACCCCCCAAAGGGGGAGGTGAAGGCTGCTCCTCCCTTCCAGTATAGCAGAGGAAGGGGCTGCCCCGAACTGGGGTCTAAGGACACAGGTGGAGGAGTCTCTGTGCACTCCCCTGGCAGGCGGGGAGCTGGTGGTGGGGCAGGGATGACGTCCTCAGAGCTGGTAACTGTGACCTTGGGGGGGGGACACAACCTGACCGTGACCTTGGGGGGGGACACAACCTGACCGTGTTCCAGCTAGAGGAGGGGGTCCTTGGTTGCATGTAAAGGATGGCTGGGAATCAGCCAGAGGAGGGGGTCAAGTATGGGGCTTCCCTCCCGGGGCGCTGGAGGAGACCCCACTAGCCCCTTTTCGAGAAGGGTGGGCAGTTTGTGGCAGCTGGGCTGTGGTGTGGCGTGTGGGTCGCGGTCAGCTGCGATGGGTGTTCCTTTAGAAGGTCTGGAGGCCGCAGTGGGTGCTGTGGGCGCAGTGGGCGGGAGCGAGCCACCGTGAGGAAGGTGGGGGGCGGCAGGTGCCGGCAGGCTCCCCCCAGGCAGTGCCTTGGCTCCCCCGGGGACAGTGAGGAGGGAGCCACTATGGCGTGGCCTCTCTCCTCTAAGAATGAAGACACTTGGCAGGAACACAGAGTAGCTGCGGCGGCCTTCTCTGCCCAGACCCCAGCTCCTGCGCCTTGCAGGCCGTCCGTGGTGCCCGGCCCACGCACCTGGGTCCGTCCGTGGTGGTCTGCAGCCGGTCCGGGACATTGTGCCGACTGGGGCATGACTTATCCGTGCTCTCACAGCAGGTCTTACAGCAAATCTCAACAGCCCTCTGGTTTACCTTTAAAAATAAAAACGGAATAGTGCGTTTCTTTGTGGCAACACACAGGAAAAGGATTTGTAATGAGTTTGGTCTCTCTGGGCAGGGACGTAGGGCTCTTGGAATTCTTTGCCATTTCCGGGCGCTCATGTGATCGCCTTGGCTGGGACCCTTGGAACATCGAGTGCAGGTCATGTTTAAGGTCAGTGGGCCTCTTCATCTGTGAGAAGGCAAAGAGTGGCTGGTGAGCCCGTGGAGGGATGTGAGTAGGTGAGGACCAGAGCCACGTACGTGGTGAGTTCTGGAAGGTTCTGTTGTAAGAGAAGCCCGTGTAGGTTCTGTTTGGATTCGTCGGGCCCGTGAGATTCTCCGCAGAGCCTGTCGCAGGAGGAGAGAAGCAGGGAAGCAGTCCCTTTCCCGAGACCCAAATGCCTCTTCTTGGAGCTGCTTCTGACTGGGGGGGGAGGGGGCAGCTCGCTGTGGGGCAGGAAATGCACGGTCTCTGGATTGCAGAGTATTCCTTGGGGGCGGTGGGGTGGAAATCACTGGAAACCACGGTTCTGCTTTTCAAACTCTGTCTGGTGGAGAGGAAGTGGCGTTCAGGGGAGCTTTGTGAAGTTTCCTTTGATTATTACCCTGATGGCAATCTTCAAATCCAGCCTGCTCCCTCTTTGTTCCCTGGATGTTTGATGGCGGGGGGGGGGGGGGGGGGGGGGGGGACATTTACAAGAGAAACACACATGGGCGCATCATTTGTACCAAACTGGGCTTTCGTTCTTGGTGGCCCACCAGAGTCCCTTGCCATCTTTGCATTGGTAAGAAAGGGAAACTGATTCCGGGCCCAGAGCCGTGACTCTGACGTCCCTTACCTTTCTGTCCTGAGACGGCCTCTTTAAGAGCAGCTAACTCTGTGTGGTTCTCCTAGCATCTTGGCTGTCCCTGTGTGGTCCCTGAGGAGAAGGGAGGAGTCGGGTCGCCCTGGCAACCCCACGCTCATTAGCCCAGCTCTGCTTTGAATTCCGGTCTCTGCTCCCCGGAATGAATATTTATCGCATGTCCCGAAGTTAGCTTACCAGCCCGCTCCCTGTCCGGTTGTCAGAATAATTAAGGGATGTTTATAAGATGTAAGTGGGTAAGCGCGTGCTGTGAGCAGTTTCAAGTGCTTTGTGCGATTGATTTCCGCCTGCTGCGGTCGGCACAGGGTAGGTAACGTTACCTACCGATTCTCTGGTTTCCAAGTAGGCGGTTCCATCACATAAAAGACGTGCCCTAAGGAAGCCTGTTTTCTCTTTGGCTCAGCTCTACACTTTTTAGGTTTCAGACGCAAAAATCACTTTACTTCCTAGTGAGCGTATTTGCTATTTATTATAGTACGTGGGGCTGAAGGAAGGTTCGTGTACCGGGAAGTCCACTGCGAACGTGTTGGTGCGGTGCCGTGAATCTCCTTCCCTGCACTAATTGCTGTGGGGGAGCGTACCATGGAATGCACTCCGTTCTAGAAGTTTCTGGGAGCTTTTGCATCCTTGAGACTCTTCTTGGTGACACGTGCTCAGATGAGAGCTGCTTTCTCGTTCTAGCAGAGCCGCAGGTTCTAGCATTGTCTGCCGGGCTCACAGCCCCTGGGAGTCACGGGATGGGTTTGGGGAGGCGGGGGGGATCCTTGATTTTTCTACCTGCTATGAGAGTTGGAGCTGCGGGAACCCCTTTGAGGCTCCATGGGTGCCTCTCTCGGTCATTCGTGAGGTGGAGAAGTGGGGAGGTGGGTAAGTGGCTCCGTGCTTCCGAGCTGGTGTGTCCTGTGTCCTCGTTGTTCCCCAGAAAGGCAGCGTGTTCCATGGGGAGGCTGTGGGCAGGGGGCCCAGCCGGCGGTCGGCTCACCTACTTGCTGGTCGGGTCCTGCTGCGTCATCCCCGAGCCTCTTTCCCTATGGGCCTTGCATGGAGCCCCGTGGTGCTTGCCCTCAGGTGGTGCGAGGGTACCTGCGCTGAAGGAGGTGAAGTGAAGCCCTACTGGCGATCTGGAGGAGAGCTCAAGCAGTGATGATGTTGGCAAGGAGGCCGTTGACACGGACACCAGAGCAGCTCGGCTAGTGGCAGAGCAGGGGTGGCAAGGCGGCTTCCCCTTGAGAGCAGACTCAGCTGGGTTTGTGATGACTGTGTTAAGAAGGATCCTGAGGCTGCGTCTGGGCTTCTCGGGGAAAGAACGCTGATTCTGACGGACGCCGTTTCAACAGACCTGGCTGCTGCTTTCTCATTGTGTTCCAGGAAGCAGCTAGGTGGCTGCTGGTAACAAAGTTACATAAGTCCTTTAAAAACAGGCATTTGGGGCCGCCTGGGTGGCTCAGTGGGTTAATGCCTCTGCCTTTGGCTCAGGTCATGATCTCAGGGTCCTGGGATCGAGTCCCACGTTGAGCTTTCTGCTCAGCAGGGAGCCTGCTTCCTTCTCTCTCTCTGCCCGACTCTCTGCCTACTTGTGATCTCTGTCTGTCAAATAAATAAATAAAATCTTAAAAACAACAACAACAACAACAAAAAACAAAACAGGCATGTGAGGGATGCTGGGGGTCTCCTTCTTCTGGCCCAGCGTGACCAGGAGGCACCATGCCTGTGCCGGCGAGTTGTGAGCTGCAGAGAAACGGCAGGTTCCTTGCGTTTGCCGAGCAGTCGGTATGTCTGAGTTGGACACTGTGTCCCTGGGGAGGGAGGCCAGCTCAGCAGCAGGAGGGAGTCTTGGCCACCTCGGCCTCCGATGGTGTTTCCTCGCCAGCTCAGATCCTTGGAACAGTCGGCAAACCCAAAGCAGTTCTATGCTTTTGTGTGAGTAGTGGAATGTGAACTCATTTCAGCTCAGGCGTTTTGCAAAATGTTCTTGGTTTGGGTCTTTCAACATTTACTTCTTAGGGCAACCGGAATCCATCACGAATGTTGGTTTCCCCTGATTAAGGTCCTCTGAATGGTTTATGCCTGTTGTTAAAAAAGTTACGCACATTCATACTTTCAGTTGAAGACTTGTAGTTCCAAAGGATCGAGGCTTTGCTCTCTCAGTCGGTTATTAAGAAGTGAAGGAGATGATTTCCCTGATATGAGGAAGTGGAGATGCAACATGGGGGGTTAAGAGGGTAGGAGAAGAATAAATGAAACAAGATGGGATTGGGAGGGAGACAAACCATAAGTGACTCTTAATCTCACAAAACAAACTGAGGGTTGCTGGGGGGAAGAGGATTGGGAGAAGGGTCGGTGGGGTTATGGACATTGGGAAGGGTATGTGCTATGGTGAGTGCTGTGAAGTGTGTGAACCTGGCGATTCACAGACCTGTACCCCTGGGGATAAAAATATATTATATGTTTATAAAAAATTAAAAAAAAAAGAATATAAGCTTCATAAAGGTAAAAAAAAAAAAAAAAAAAAAAAGAAGTGAAGGAGGGAGCAGATGTTCCCTAACTCCATGAATCCAGACCTCGGAAGCAGCTGCTGGGTTCTCAGTGGAACCCTGGTCGCCCTCTGTGTCCGCTGCTTCCCTGGTCACTGTGGCATCCGCCGGAACCGGGCAGGCACCGCTGTGTAGGCGGACAGAGAGCGTCCTCACATCAGCGGGGAGAGAGGAACCCCGTGCCTGTGGTGTTTGTAGCTCATGGTTCATACAGGCAGAATTTAGGGGAACCCTTCCCCAAAGCTTCACTCATCTCTTTTTTTTTCTTGTTTTGAAAATTAATGCTGTGTTTCAAAGAGAGAACGAGTCCGTACTTGATAGTGGATCGATAGAAGATCACCGGAGAAGTGAGGGACAAAAAACTTAAAGGAAAAAAAAAAAAGCCAGAATGTTGTCTCCAGCCGCCAAGCTCATGCTGAGCCACATGGGGCCCTTCTGACAGTCCAGACACGGCGCCCACGCCACGTGCATGACCTGTCTCAGGCTCACCCGAGGCAGGAAGGTGGGTGCCACATGCTTGTTCCCATTTTGCGGATGAGCAGACACGGGCGCAGAGAAGCGCGGACCATTGCAGAGGTCGCACCACTGGCCGGGGGGATTAAAACCCCCGCAGCAGCCGGGCTTGGGGGTGCACAGCCTTGCAACCCGGAGAGGTGATTCACCTGTTTGTAATCGCCGCAGCTGGTTCGCGGTAAAGCTTTCTTCTCTGCCACTGGCGATGCACTCTGCCATGGGGGCAGGAAGGCGCTCCCGAGAAGACAGATGAGGTCCATTCTGTGTTGCATGGACTCGTTGGCCTTTACAGACAGAAGACCCCCGGAGGCTGCAGACCAGACCCTCGCTCACTCATCTCCTGCCCCACTGTCGGCCAGCCCCGCCCTCCCCATTTGCCTTGGCCGGGGCCCTCACAAACGCTGTCCCTCTGTGCCCAAGCCCTTTTGTCCTTCGGCTTTATGTTGATCCAGCAGGTGGGGACCCCCCCCCCCCCGTCCCCCGGGAATCGCCACGTCCTGCATGCACCTGCCCGGGTTGTTGTCTCAGTGCCCAGTGAGGATAAATGATCTGCGGCCATGGAAGTGGTCTTTGTGTGTTTGCTGAGTAAGCAGGAAGCAGTCTCTGTGGCGGTTAGGGTCGTGGATCTCGGGGGCCCGACTTCCAGGGTTTGCACCAATCTTGCTGTGCTTGCGGCTTTGGCCTTGGGGAAGTACTTCCCTACCCCCTGCCTCAGTTTCCTCTTCTGTAAAGAGTACTTAACCCTCGGATTATTGGGGGGTTATGTGAGTTACTAAACGCAGTGATGTAATTTAAACTGGGCCCAGTCATGCTGTGGAGTGGGAAAGTCTTCGAGGATTCTGGTAGCCGTTCTCCGATCACCAGCTGTGGCTCCGACATCAGTCCCGATGTGGGGGTTCTTACCAGCTGGGTGGCCTATAATTCAGCTTCATTCTGACAGCGTCCACTGCGAGACAGTGTCGTTGGGCCCACGGGTTAGGGGCCCAGCCCTACAGGACTGCCCGCCACCCTTCAGACGCAAGTTGAAAGTCTGGGTCCTCACCCGTGCTGCTGACCGCTGGTTACAAGTCAGAGGCTCCCGTGACCCTGTCCTTGGGGTCCATGAATTAATTTGCTAGCGTGATTCACAGAGGTTGGGGAAGCCTTTAGCTCGTCATCTCGCCATCTCGCCGGCTCCCCTGCCAGGGCGCACTCAGGAGCAGCCTCAGGGAAGAGAGGCAGAGCGGGCAGTGTGGGGAGGGGAGGGGTGGGAAGGGTTGAAGAGTTCCAACTCTCTAAGCCCAGAGTTGGTTCCCCTGGCAACCAGCCCTTTCCTGAGGTGACCGTCTCTCTCATCGCTTGGCAAATTGCTAGTGTTTTAGGAACTCTGGGCCAGGAACTGGGATGGGAACCAAACATACATGTTTCTTATTGTAACTCGCAGTTCTCACGATTCCGGAAACACATGTCTGAGAAAGGACTGGCGTCCACGATTTGTAAAGAACTCCCACAGCTTGGGGATTAAAAAAAAGACAAAACCCAATAAAAGAACAGATAAAAGTTCTGGACAGACGTTCCACCAAAGATGTACGGATGGCCAGTATGCCTCTAGAAAGGCAGCTTTAGTTATCCAGGAAATGAACCACAGAGAGGAGAACCGGATACACTCCACACCCACTGGGACAGCTGACATGGTCACCCTTGCCTTGGTGGGGATGTGCGGCCCCTGGAGCTCTTTCGTTCTGAGGCTGGAATGGGGATGCAAACTTAGAAAATCAGTTGGGTCGTTTCTTTAGAAACTAAACATGCACCATTCCACCCCACCCCACCCCCGCCGCCGCTGCCACCCATGACTCAGCAGTTGCAATCTGAGATACGGACTCGAGAAATGGAAGGCTGTGTCCGTGAGAAGGCTTGCACAAGAAGCTTCATAGCAGCTTTATTCATAACAGCTAAAGGCTGGAAGGACCTCGGCTGTCCATCAGTAGGAGCATGGAGGCATGGACAGGGGGTTGTTCCTGCGGCAGAAGACTGTGAGCCAATAGGAAGGGACAAAGTATGGTCCGAAGTGATCGCAGCAACACAGTGACCTGCAAAACCGCTGGGCCTGGGAAAGAACTAGACTCCACCGAGGGCACCGTGTGGTGCCATTTCTGCGAAGTTCTCCAGTGGATAAAACTAAGTGATGGTTGTCTCTGTGATGGGGATGGGGCTTGACTAGGGATGCCCTCCATCCTGATGGGAGTTTGAGATACTCAGGCACGTGCACTTAAGAGTGTGTGTGTGTGTGTGTTTCATTGTATGTAAACTTTAACTCAAAAGAAAATCAGAACTATAAATAAAGACTGAACTCCAGTTAGTGATACGTGTGCTTAGAGGGAAGGGTATCCCTGTCTGCACCTCACTTTGAAATGTATACAAGATAAGACAGTGCGGTAGGTCGATTAATGGCCCCCAAAGATGTCCACATCCGGGTACCTAGAACCTGTGACTCCATCTCCTTCCACAGTCAGAGGGACTTTGCATAATGTGATTAAGGAATTTGAGAAGGGGACATTATCCTAGAATGTCCAGGTAGACACAAGGTCCTTATAAGAGGGAGGGGAGTCAGTGTAAGGGGAAGAGATGTGTCAGTGGAGTGATGTGGGGCCGGAAGCCAAGGGCTGTGGGCACCTCTAGAAGCTGGAAAGCAAACACATTCTCCTTACCGCTTCCAGAAAGAACGCAGCCCTGCCGACGCCTTGATTCTGGCCATTTTGGCCCCCCATAACTATAAGATACTACATTGTGTTGTTTCAAGGCACCACAGTTGTGGTAACTTGTTAGGGCAGCGGGTGGAGAGGAATACAGATGGATTGCCAGGTAGATAACGGGATGCGTGGATACATTATGAAACAGTTACAGGAAAGTGTTAGTGCGGACTCCACGCTAAGGCAGGAGGGTAGACAGATGTCAGTGTCAAGTTCTTTACGTGTTTCTATGTGCTTGGAAATATATATATATATGCATATATATATATATTTAAGATTTATTTATTTGAGAGAGAGCAAGCAAGAGCAAGAACGAGGGAGAGCACGAGCAGGAGGGAGGGGCAGAGGGAGAGGGGGAAGCAGGCTCCCCACTGAGCAGGGAGCCCGACGTGGGGCTCGATCCCTGGACCCCGGGATTATGACCTGAGTGGAAGGCGGATGCTTAACTGAGACACCCACGCGCCCCATTAGTTTGAAAATCCCGATAATACAGTATTGGGGGAATTGCCTGGGCCAGGCACAGGAAGCAAGCCCTCCATTGTGTTAGCTGTCCTTATGACCCCCACCGCCACTCCCCAGCTCGCCATGTTGCCCATCACATACAGCAGACGTGCAGGGAAAGACCAGGGGACTTGCTGATGGTGAATGGGCAGGATACTGAGAGGAGACAGGAACTTAGGCGTGGGGCTGAGAGCTCGGGACCTGGAAGCTCGTCGCTTACGGCAGTTGTAATTTCTGCCTGTCCCCTGCTCGGTTGTAGCCCACAGGCATTTGCAGCCGCACTGAAGACATGGTGCCCCGGGAGCTGTCATCTTCCAGCATCGAGCTCTGCTGCTGCTTCTGAGAATGGCTGCACTTTGTTAGGGAAGAGTGTTTTAGTTAAGTCTAACTAGAAAACATATTATTAGTATAATGAGATTTTAATGATTTGAAATTTTGTTGGAGCAGCACGCAGAATTTCAATCTTATTGTGTGCAGCTGGGCTTTGCTTTTATTTATTCTTTGCTGGGGCCTCATTGCACGTTTTTACAATTATTTAGTTTTTCTCTCTTAGAGCCCGGCTTTTAGGCTGCTCCTAATTTTCTTGCTTAGCAGATCCCTTGGAAAAAGAAAAAAGAAAAAAAAAAAGAATTTATCTTTTCGGTACACACTTAGCTGGCTTATATCTGATCCAGGGTAGGAGTGTTGTCCCCGAAGGGGACGTACGTTTGTGGAAGGGTTCTGTTGACATTCGGCTTGTGATTCAGAATCTCCAGGGAGCAGGAACAACCCAAATGCCCTTCAGCAGATGAACACGTAGACACAATGCGGTGTGTCTGTACAGTGGAATACTATTCGGCAGTAAAAAGGAATAAGGCACTGATAGTAGCCGCAACAGGGACGGGCCTTGACGACAGGACACAAAGGGCCACGTGTTGTGTGAATCCACAGTTAGGAAGTGTACAGAATAGGCAAATCCACGGAGGAAAGTAGTAATTAGTGTTTGCAATGGGCTTGGCGGGGGACGGGGTGTGTCTGCTAATGACAGGTCTGCTAGTGCAGGGTTTCTCTCTGGGGTAGTGACGATGTTCCTGGTGACGGCTTCACCGCCGGTGAATATCCTGACACTCACAGAGTCGCACACTTGTCGAGGGCGGATTCCTCGACTGTGCTCCCAGTGCTGGGCTGGGAGCAGAGCCCGAGCTTGTCAGTTTCTCTCCACCTTGCGTCAGTGCCCTTGCGTATTTCCAAGGTGGGGTCCTTTTTTTTTTTTTTTTAAGATTTTATTTATTTATTTGACAGAGAGAGAGATAAAAAATAGGCAGAGAGGCAGGCAGAGAGAGAGAGAGGAGGAAGCAGGCTCCCCACTGAGCAGAGAGCCCGATGTGGGACTCGATCCCAGGACCCTGAGATCATGACCTGAGCTGAAGGCAGAGGCTTAACTCACTGAGCCACCCAGGTGCCCCCCAAGGTGGGGTCCTTAATCTGGGTGAGGATGGGTGATTTGGACAGATGTGGGCTGGTTGAGCCTTCCTCCTCATTGTCCTGTCCCCATCTCTTCCCTGGTGGCCGCTGTCCCCTGATGTTTGCTCAGCGGGTCTCATCCTGTCACCAGTACAATGCTTCGGGGTAGGTATGGTGAGAACAGGGACCCCCCAGCCGTGGCGTGCACAGTCTTGCCTGACCTTGTGTGCTTAGGAGGGAGAATGTGACGAGGTTCTTTTGGGATCAACACATGGTCAAGAAGCTGTAAGCTGAGACAGTGTCTGTTAAACTTTAATTTGACTTTGACCCGTGGTAAGAAATGCATTTTGTCCTGAAACGCCAGTTCAAACCTACATTTATTCATATCCATGAAACCGTAGTTTTCCATAAGTGAACACATTGACCTTTTCTATTCGATTCCGTTTCCTTTCATTAGAGAAATGTGCTGGTCACACTCAGCTGATTTTACAACCCACTGGGTCCAGATGATGGTTTCAATATGTCGCTCTGAGAGATGCAAGGAGGGAATGAGGCGGTGGGTGTTACTGGGCCCGAGGGTTTGGGGACCGTGACAGCTGGGTCTGGTGTCACACGCTCCAGCCTGGTTTCGCAAAGTCTCATTTGTTCCTTGTGGTTCATTATCCTTCAGCTTCCCAGGTAGGGAGTCGCTCTTGCCATTGGAGCTTTTTCCCTCCTTGGTTAGATTTATTCCTGGGTAGTTTATCCCTTTGGACACTCTCGTACGTGGAAGTTGATTGTGCCCGGAGTTCATCGAGTGGGCAGCCCAGCCACCCCGGTTCCTGGCTGGCGGAGCCTCCGTCAGTCGCCCACTTGCTGGATCTTGCCACCGTGCATTGCTTTCAACTGGAGGGGAGTCGCGCCCCTGCTGTGGGGGCGGGGAGGGGACTGGAGGGGACTGGGTGCCACTCGGGATGAGCTCCTGGCCGCAGAAGGGGGACGAAGCCAGCCGATTCTCAAGTGTCCACCTGGCAAAGCCTGATAGAGGCCAGGGCCGGATGCCCGGGATTGTGCAGTTGACAGTCATTACGCCACAAAGCAGGCTGTCTTGATTACAAGTTATCTCCTTGCGCAGCACCCGCTGGGTCCCCTGATTGAGGGAGCTGCTGAGGGGCGCTCACCGCTCTGGTGGTGTCAGCCGCAGCGGTGAGCTAACCACCACAGAAGGTGCTGCAGAATCCTGGGTGAGATCTTGGGGGTCCTCACCAGGTCCTTGGGGGCGGCGTGGAGGGGATGTCGAGGTGGCGGTGCTTGGAGGCGGAGGCTTGAGTCGGCTGACCCGAGCCTTAGGGCCCTTATCAGTGAGAATGGGAACAGCAGCTTGATCTCTGATGGTTCAGAGGATTAATCGAGGCCTTGCACTTGCACGGAAAGGCTGAGCTCAGAGCACAGCGGGAGGGAGGCCCCGGGGGGGGGGGCCCAGAGGCTTATCTTCCTTTTCTGCCGCAGTGCTTCCTCGGAGCCACACTGCCCTTGGGCCTGGGTGCCCTGCACGCTGTTGTGACCCATTTCACAGATGAGGAACCTCGAGGACAGAGAGGAGAGTGCTGTGCCCGGGGCCCAGTGGTGTGGACGTGGAGAGCTGGGAGCCACGGGAAGCCTGAGCCCCCAGCCACCGGGATGTACTCTGCCTAGTCACCCTGGGCAGGTCACTGTCACCCTCAGACTCTGTTTTGTTGTCTATAAAATGGGTACAAGAAGGCCCGCCCCGCCTCCCTGAAAGACTCGGGAGGTTTCAGTCCAGACAACACCTCGGACGTGGAAGCCCAAGGAAGTATTCGGGGACCCTCCAGGCCACCCCAGGACTCGGGTTTAACGATGTTTGGGGGAGTAGCCTTGAGACCTGTGGCTCCTCCAGCTGCCTCCTCTAAGGAATGCTGTGGAAATGGGGCCGGCGAGTCATTCATTCATTCGTGTATCCCTCACTCCCCTGTTCCTTCAGCAAACGTTTGCTGGGCAGGTCTTTGGGTACCCCCTGGACTGTGCCCGGAACACACGTGCCTTTCTGCGGAGCTGGTGGGAGCAGAGCAGACCCTCCGGTCCTGCCCTTGGAGGAGGGACCTTGAGCATGTGGTGGGGCCTGCCGGCCGGGGCCTGGGATCAGGGAGGGCTCCCCTGCGGAGGTGGCTCTTAACCTCCCGCTGGAGGACGAGCTGGATTTAGTCCGCAGGGTGGGGACAGGCAGAGGGCACGGCTCACAGGTCAGGAGGGAGTCCCGTCCCCCCCACATTCATACACCGCAGTCCCAACCCCCACTAGCTCCGAGTGAGACCTTTTCTGGGTAGAGGGTCTTAGGGGGGCGCCGATCCACTGTGAGCAGTGTCCTTATAAAAAAGGGGAAATCAGGACGTAGGCATGTCAAGAGGGCGACACTGTGAGGACAGGAGAGAGCGAGGCTGTCTGCAAGTCCAGCCCGGGGCCTGGGGGAAGCCAGCCCTGCCGGCACGTTGATCCGGCATCCAGCCTCCAGCTGGTGAGCATGAGCTCCTGGGTTTAAGCCCCCAGCCTGTGGCCCTCAGTTACAGCAGCCGCAGGACACCAGTACGGCCCGTGGGACTGGAACGCGGAGCGAGTGGGCGGGAGTGGGTGAGGTGAGGTAGTGGGCCGCTCAGAGCTGGCTCAGGCCCCTCCCTGGCCTTGTCCTCCAGTGGCGGAGGTGGCATGGTCCCGTGAGGTCAAGGATTGCGTCAGGGCCCGTCGCGGCCACAGGAAGGCCTGCTCCTTGGCCCGGCCCCCTCTTTCAAGGTGTCTGTTTTTGGAGAGGAGGCCTGGCAGAGTAGGTGGCTCTCCAGCCAGACAGGAGGGAAGCCAAGCTGTCATTTTGGGGGAGGGGACATTCGGGACTGGGGACCACTGTTGGGGGCAGAGTGTGGCCCTGCTCATGGACATCTGTCTCCCAGTGGGTGCTCAGGTTCCTCTGGACCCCAGAGATGCGGGTTAGCAGCCATGGCCCAAAGCCCCACAAGAACAATGATCATGACCCCAAAGAAGGCCAGAGCCCGGGGCCTTGCCTGTGAATGAGGTGAGATTACACAGCATCCTCTTGACATCTTCTGTATGGAGGGAGGGTCTTGGCTCTGAGCCAGCTCGGCTAGGTGGTCAGGGACAGATCCAGCTTGCTGGGTTTCAAGCAGAAATCGGCTTGGGTAAGCAAGCCTAGAAAAGACAGTGGTGGCCTCAGAGCACCTGGCGCGGGCCTTGGGCCCTGTTGTGACCCTGCCCTGCAGGGATCTCTCCCTGGGTTCCGGCATGGCAGGGGTGAGGGGGTGAAGAACCTTGCCTCCTCCCTCCGCTTCCCCCCAGGTCTCCTGTCCAGGGGCCTCCTCCCTGAAGCCCCCACCAACGTCTGTGAGCACCGTGTGCGTGGCCATCAAATGGAGGACCCCGGCCGCGAGTGGGAGAGGCAGTCAGCCAGGACCGGGGCTCTGTCCCTCCCCGCTCCGCTCATTTCAGGCACCCGGCGAGAACCGTGGGTCCACCCCTCGGGCGAGCTCCGGTCTGATTCGGTTCAGTGTTGTTCCACACCTCGAAGCCGGCGTATCCACCGCGCGGAACGCGAGCGGGGGCCGCACACAGTGTGGACGGCGGTCTGAGCTCCGTTAGATTTCTCCGGCAGTAAAGGGAGCTTCCCCACTGCTGCGGGGGCCCCACTCGTGGGTTTTTATGTTCCTCCGTGTTGGAGTGATCTAGTGTTCAGCACGACTTCTGAGCCCACTGTGGCGAGCAGCTTTGGAGGCCGCAGGAGTCCTGGAGATTTGGGCGGGAAGTCCCGCTCGAACTGAGGTCTCATTCCTCTGGAAGGCGGGGGGCGGGGGCGGGGGGGGCGGTGCTCGCTCTGCCCCAGGCCCTGGGCTCAGCCGCCTGCAGCTGAGTGAGCGGATTTTGTGCGGCCGGTGCGGGCCTTGGCCTGGGCCTCTGCTCGCCTCTGGCGGGGATGGGCCCCTGCACCCACTGCGAGCGAGCCCTGCAGCTGCCTCGGTACGGTGGGCGGGCAGGGCCTGGGGCGCTGGGCTCACCCACATCCCTCTGTCCATGGCTTGGTCACCACCCACAGCAGGGTCTGCAGACTTGTACTTAGATGGGAGGTTCTCCAGTCCCAGCGGCGAGTCAGCGACTCCTTGACTCTGCTCGTTAGAGCCACAGAAAATGGCCCTGATGGGTGGTGTGGTTGTCGGAGTAAAGCTTTATTTACTAAAACAGACCTGAGGCCAGATTTGCCCCCCCTCCTGCCCTGGGGGTTCACGGTCCCGGATCTGTGGCATAGATTATACTAGTCTTTTCTGTCTTCTTAAACCGTTACTGGAACAGGAATCCCAACAACCCCATCCCTGCTGTGACCTTCCACACCTGGGAAGACTCTGGGCGCCACAGACTGGTGGGCAGGCACGAGACCCAGGTCACTGTCCCCTCTTAGCTCGGTCACCTGAGCTGGTCCCGTTCTCTGAACAAGGGGATTGATGGCAACACCTGTCTTACTTGTGCCGGGATCGTTTTAAGAATTAAATGTGTGAACGTGGAGGAAGAGGCCCCAGGGACCGTGAAGTGTCTCCTGGGTGCGGGGGGGGGGGCACATTTGTCACCAGGTGCGGAGAGGAGACATTTGGGCAGACACTGAGGCCTGCGTTTATCTCCATCCCTGTCATGCACATAACCCTTTTCGGTGCAGGGCGTTTGGTGTTTTTGTCTGGTCTGCGGGATCGAGTCCCCAGTGGCCTGTGGCGCGTTCTCTCTCTCTTTCTCTCTCTCTCTCAGTGCTGCCGGCTCCCGAGCTCCGTCTGTGCGAACGGCCACGAGAGGAGAAGCACAGATCTCCCGCTTTAGCCGGGAGCCGTGCAGGTCTTCCCGCTGGTTAGCGGAAAGGGTCTCATTTCAGGTGCCACGTAATCAGAGACGTGGGCTTTGTGGCCGCACGTTCCCTGCTGCAAAAAACATACAATTCTTCTGAAGTGAGAGGGAGGGCGAGGGAGAGCGCTTGCCTCCGGCCGGCTGTTTATGGGCCCCGGGGGATTAATAACAACCTTCAGCGGGGAAAGTTCTGCGGGCCTAGCTGCGTGTATACGTATAGGCAGTGACTCCAGCCCTGGGCTTTTGGCCGTTAAGGGAGCTCCGGTGACCTTGTCAGGAGCCAGGTGAGGGGTTCTGTGTCTTGGGGAGCTAGTTTCAGACTTGGCCACAGCCGCAAAAGGGAGAGAAGCCACTACCCATATCCCCCCCTTTTTTTTTTAAAGATTTTATTTATTTATTTGACAGAGATCACGAGTAGGCAGAGAGCCAGGCAGAGAGAGAGAGAAGCAGGCTCCCTGCTGAGCACAGAGCCTAATGTGGGCTCGATCCCAGGACCCTGAGATCATGACCTGAGCCGAAGGCAGAGGCTTAACCCACTGAGCCCCCCCAGGCGTCCCCCGCAACCCCCGCATTCCCTATTGGTGGAAGGAGCCCTTTCTGTGGTTGGCATGTGTTTATTAGGGGAAGCTCATGCCAGGGGCCACTTTGCTGAGTCAGTGTCCCATAGCAGGCCCCGAAGGAAGGAGCCGTGAGAGGAGATCGAGCAGAAGGTCTCTATGATGGGTTGAGTTGTATGCCCACCCCCTCAGCCCCAAAGATGTACTGAAGTCCTAACCCCTAGCGCCTGTGAATGTGACCTCATTTGGAAATAGGGTCTTTGCAGATGTGATTTCGATGTAGGCTAGGACGAGGTCCCGTAGTGGGGCAGGCTGCTAATCCAGTGTGATTGGAGATGGAGACGCGGTCCCACAAGGCGAGAAGGCCGCGTGACCACGGCAGCCACAAGCCCGCGGGCTGCCAGGGATGGACGGCCGCCACCAGACACCAGGGCGAGTGGAAGAAGAAGGAGAGTCCCCTGGAGCCGCCAGAGGGAGCACGGCCCTGCCACCTTGCTCTCAGCCTGTGGGGACGCATGTCTGTGTGAAGCCCCCCAGTGTGTGGTCGTCTCTTACAGCAGCCGGGACTATGGGTCCCGTCGGAGTCTTCCTCTGGCCTCGGGCCTGCTGACCGGCTCAGTGGTTCTCCAGCCCCTGAGGCCGTGAGTGACGCTGGAAGGTCGCCCGTGGACGTGGAGTTAGAGGGCTTCCCCTAGAAGCGCCCGGTGAGGGAGCCGGCCTTGTGTGCGTGCGACCGGGCAGAGCCAGCCCAGGAGAGGCCAGAGGACTTCAGACTCAGTTTCCCCTACCTGGTTCTGAGGGTGCTGGAAACATTCGTGTCCTGCCCTCGACCCCGTCCTAAATTCCCCCGCCCCTGGGAAATGTGAAAAACATGTGTTACGAGTTCTGTTAACCATTGGAAAGTCCAGGTGGAGAGAGAAAAGAAGTAGATACCTCAGACCTGGCGAGCCCGCCGGTCTCTGTGGAAGTCGACGCCGCCACTGCCCAGAGACCCGGAGACGTGCCAGTGTGGCCAGGTGCCGACAGAACCCTTCACAGGAGTGGGTCTGGGGCCAGACTTGGCCCACCGGCTGTACTTTGCCAGTCCTGGTGTAAACCAGCAGTTACCAGACCCCACATCAGTTGGACACGTTCTGCTTTCTAGAATGTTCTCTGAGAGATGGGCATTTAAAGGGCTCTGTTATTGCTGCCTTCCACGACGATCACCTGAAGGGAGGATTAGAGCCTGATACGGGCAGCGCGGGTGAGCGAGCTGAGATTTCTTTCCACGAGACACGGCGGGGACGGCTCGGTGCCCGGAAAGTATGCAGCGCGTCTGTCTGTCTTTTTACCCAGCTCCCTCCTTCTTGGGAACACGGTCATTAAAATGTATATGGTGACATAGCAGCCTGATTCGCAAATAGCCCAGAGGTGGACATAACCTCTGTGTTGGTCGGCGGATGAGTGCATAAACGAAATGTGGTCCGTCCGTCCGTCCGTCCATGGCCCATGATCCAGCCTGACCGAGGACGGAAATTCGACACCTGCTGCAGCACCTCGAGGACATTGTGCCAAGTGAACCACGTCCCAGAATGACAAATGCTGTAGGATTCTCCTTATATGGAGTCCCTAAAGCAGGCAGATTCAGGGAGATAGGAAGCAGGGCACTGGGTGCCAGGGGCTGGGGGAGGCGGGGGAGGTTGTGTAGTGGGGACAGGTCACAGTTGGGGAAGAAGTTGTGGAGGTGGGCGGTGGTGGTGATGGTTGGAAGGGAGCGCGAAGGTACTTAATGCCTTGAGCGGTACACATAACAGTGGTTAAAATGGTGAATTTTTGGTTACTGATGTTTTACCAGGATCTAAAAAATAAAGAAGATCCTGGGAAACACATTGCATGCACAAAAGAGTGTACATATGTCCAGTGTAAAGACTAACCCTAGCCCTAACTTAAAAAGTACCCACAACCCTAGCGCTGGGCCTCCCCTGACTCCTCCCACACCACCCCTGACTCCTTCCCCAACAGAGGTCACCCACCCCCACCCTGAGTGTGTGCTTAGCGTGCGTTTGCCTTCCCGGTACAGTTACCGCGCACAGCCCTGTGTGTGTGGTTGTGCCTGACTTTGAATGCTCCGTGCCAGGATCCACACCGCGTGTGTCCCTGTGACCCTGGAGGTCGCCCAGGGGCACACACAGCTCAGCTCTGCCCCTCTCCTCCCACCCACCCCACACCACCGTGTTGGACCCCGGGTCAGAGGCCCCGTGACTGTGGAACTGAGGCGACGCTGGGCTGAGTTTTGAGTTTGACACCGGGAGAGCAGGCGGGGAAAGGCGTGGACGGCGGGCTCCCTCGTCTGCCTGCAGCGTCCCCTACCTTCTGACTTTTGCTGGGCGAGTCACCCTGCCTCTGTGGCCCGGGTTTTCCCAACGGCACTATCTGAATATGGTGCCCACAAACAGGACCAGGACGTGGTCAGAAAGGCGGCTGGCAGAGAGGCCGTGGTCGGGTCCTTACTGGGTGGGCCCTGCTGATCGTTTCGTTGCAAAAAGTGTTCGGTGTGTAAATTTATCGTTCCATTTGTGGGAAAATTAAACACATTTAAGAGTAAATTAAATTAGGGGATTTGTGATCATTAGCTGCATAAATGCTTTTTTGAGAAATGTACCAGGCAAGATATGGCACGTGGTGGCAGGCTCCTTAAATATTTGCTAGAACGAAGGATGATGTGATGAGCCAGTCAAGTCATATATAGTGGGATTATTTGGTTCTGAAACTAATGAGGTGATGGAGAGTGGGAACAGCTGCTAAAAATGATCCCGCGCTTGCAGAAAACCCAAAGACGGGAAAAGAGGCTCGTGCTGGGTTGCAGCTGTGTCCCGGGAGCCGTCCAAGGGCCTGTCTGGGACCGTGGTTTCAAAGCCCGCGTTTATCGCAGCCTCAGCAGACCTGTCTCAGGGGTGCGCCTGCCTCAGGCAAGCTCAGGAAGCCAGCGGGTAGGAACCGGAATGCCGGTTTTGTGGCTTTGACAGTGCCAGGTGCGCTGGGATCCCGAGTCTCCATCCTCTGCACCTGGCCCCCGGGGCGTGGCGGGTGGAGGGGTGAGTCCTTCCTAATTCCTGGTGGTCATGGGCTTGTTCACATATCACGCCAGCCCCTGCCTCTGCCGCCGTGTGGTCACCCTCCCTCCTCTGTGTCTCGTTTCCAAATTTTCCTCTCCCTATAAACACACCAGTTGGGCCCACCCTAAGCCCGTATGACCCCCTCTTAACTTGGTAACACCTGCAAAGGTCCTCTTCCCAGATAAGGGCCCATGCACAGGTTCCGGGAGGATGTGGATTCTGGGGTTCACAGTACCCCTGCACTTAGCAAGTGCCTAAAACCTGTTGGTGATTATTCCTCTGAGGGTTATTCTCGTGGATGAGCGAGGGATGGGGACGAATTGTAAACACACCGTTCATCGTATTTTGTCTGGGTGCCATGTGCTCGGTGTGGTTCCTCTGGAAGTCTGTGCTTGGTTTGGAAGGGGAAGGAGGATTGGTTCTTTCTCTTTTCCCTTGAAAACGACTGTGGAGCGTGCGTCTTCCTAGTGCCCATGGCTTCCAAACAGATAAGTCCTTTTAGATTAACTTCTGCTTTATAATTTCGTTCTGTACAGTTTTTTGAGGCCTGAGAGAAATAACAATTTTTCCTGATACTCGCTCCTATAGAATGAACACTGCTCACTCTCCGCCTTGGGGAGTTGAACGGGCTGGTTCAGTGTCCCTTTCTTTTTTTTTTTTTTTTTTTTTTTTTTTTTTTTTTTATAAAGATTTTATTTATTTATTTGACAGAGATCACAAGTAGGAAGAGAGGCAGGCAGAGAGAGAGAGGAGGAAGCAGGCTTCCCGCTGAGCAGAGAGCCCGATGCGGGGCTCGATCCCAGGACCCTGGGATCATGACCTGAGCCGAAGGCAGAGGCTTAACCCACTGAGCCACCCAGGCGCCCCTTCAGTGTCCCTTTCTTGTTCTAAAAGGAAAAGGCCACGAAATGTGGCTGTTGGGTGTCAATTCAGAATCTCGTGTGCTGCGTGTCGATGATCCTGGCTGAGGAAAGTGTGTCTTACGGCTCTGCCTGTGACAATCTCCCTTGGCTTGTTTGACAGGCACAGAGGCGTGTCATTAAACAGGTACAAAGACGCCTGTCATTGGGTTTTAAATAGCACTTGTCATCCTCCTGGTGGTGCATCTGCCTAGCATAATGGAGGGATGGATGCCACCGTCCCAGGCGGCGTTCTCCCCCGCCCTGCAATGCTTTCTCTCCTTGTCATCAGAGGAAAACTTTTGCTTATGTTCTGAGGAGGTGGAAAGGATTCAGAAACAAAGGGTAACTCCTTGCACGAGAATTTTGTGGCTGATCGGCACAGGGCCTCTTCTGCTCCAGTATCTGGGGCCGGGGGGGTGGGGGTGAGGAATTGCTTTTAAGAGGAAACTTCCAGAAGTGGAGCAGGAGAAACTGAGGCTGAGCTGGAAGCGAGGGAAATCGGTGGTGAGAAAGGTAGCCGAAGCCAGATGCTCCGGGGCCCACGTCCCCGTGTTTTGGGTGTGGGTGTGAGGACACCTGACGTCACGCGGGTCCCACCTGCTGGGACGGAACCTTGGCTCAGTGCCAGCTGGGGATGAGGCTGAATTAGGCATTGGGGCCCAGACGGAAGTCGAGATGCTCCGTCCCTGGCTCCCTGGAGCATGGCCCCCAAGGATTGAGTCTGGCGTTGCTCAGGAAGAGATGTGATGGAGGAGAGGGAGGTGCTGGGCTCTGATCCTTCCTTCTGGAACACCGTGGGCTCCCGTCGACGTGGTTCACACATTGTTCCCACCCCAGCAGCCACCAGTCTGTTCTCTGCATCTACGAGCTGGTGTGTGTGTGTGTGTTTAATCTACCTATATCCATATGCATCCCTGTATAGGACTCTTTCTGAGGAGACCACAGGGTTCCTGATTCTCTTACATGTTTCAGGTGCACAGTTGGTTTCCTTGTGGAAGCTGGGCAGTGCCTCTCGTGACTGACCGTCTGTGATTTCTGTGCCCCGGGGAGCCGAGCACCGGCTTCGGGCATCTGCTTGGCTGACTCGGCTGCTGAGAAGACCCCCCCGACTCCCAGCACAGCCTCCGTGTGTCGGCGGAAGGCCCCTGTCCCACGGGGTGGTCGCCGCTCCCGAGGGCTGGCAAGGGTCTTCCTGCCTCCGCCCTGCTCAGCCTCGAGGGGCGTCTCTCTGGGCACTAGTGTCCTCTGCTGTCCTGGTGGCGGGCTCTGTGTTGTTTTAGGTTTGCCGGGCTTGTCATTACAAAATACCGTAGACTGTGTGGCTGAAGCAACAGTAACTAAACGTGCTTACGGTTCTGGGCGTCCGAGATCAAAGTGCTGGAGGGCTTGGTTTCTCTCCGCGCTTGCTGATGGTGTCTTCCCTCTGCGTGTCCCCTCTGACCCCATTGTACCTTAATGTCCTTTTAGAAGGCTCTGTCTCCAAATCCTGCCACATTCTGAGATCTTGGGGGTGAAAACTCTGACATTTGAATTCTGGGGGGAAGGTAGCCCAGAGTGACCCAAATACGAGAGCCAGGAAAACGAGGTCAGCCTTGGACCCACATTGGCTTTGGGTGTCTTGTACTTGCTCTGTCAGCTCCTTGGCCCCACCTCTGCATGATTCCTGGTTTGTGCCATGTCTCGTGGGGGTCGCATGTGGGGTGGGGCATGGGTGCCCCAGGGAGGGTGGGATCCTGATGCCTGTGACTGCTCGAGGCCCCAAAGCACCTTTCTGGAACTCTGTCGGCAGGAGGGCCAGCTCCGGGCACCGGTGTCTCCGTGGGGCTCATGCTCTCCCCCGTGAGCAAGCCTGGGGACCGGTGGATCCGTCGAGCAACACCTGTGAGAAGGATGTGTCTCCTCGGGGTCGGGGATCGCTTGTAATTATCGCAAACAGGAGGTGCTCGAGCGTCCTGGTGTCGGGTGCCAGAGGAACTTGCTTGTCGGTGTGACAAGCCCCGGGAGCTCAGCCGCGGCTGGTAACCCCGTTCTATAGACGTGGAAACGCACATGTGGCCTGTCCAGGTCACCCAGAGGGTGTGGGGTCCAGGGCTGGGCTCAGCTTTTGAAACCTGCTGGTGTGTCCAGTGGCCAAAGCAGGGAGCCGATCTAGTTCTGCTCCCCCTCCCCCACTATTCCAGGATCTTCCCGCCCCCCACCTCGCCCCGCCCCAGGGAAGGGAGCAACACCGAAAGCAAATCTGCCAGCCTCTGCAGTTTGGGGGGCCTGGGCTCTGGCTTGGGCTTTCTGTTCCGGTGTCTGATTTCCGTTGTCGTGGAAACGGGGTGACAGGTGTTCCTTGTTAGCGCAGGGATGCTCCTGATGGGAGTTGGCAACCGGAAGGCAGCTAGGGGCACCTGCCGTGGCGCCTTGCCCTGGAGCCCGGCCTCCAGCCCCAGGCCCGGATCAAAGGCTTATCGGAGGCCGGCGTTTGCTGGGCTGTTCTTCTCCCGAAGCCACAGCACCACGACCGGCTCCCACCGCGGCAGTGGATACTCCCTTCCTTCCCTCTCTGTGCGCTGGGGGTCGGTTTTCCTGCGGCAGTTTGCTGGCCCACGAGGCGGTTGGCAGTGAGGATAGAAATAGTGTTTTGTGGTTAGCAGAGTTCTATCATTTGAAAGCAGCCCTGTCCTCTGGGCGGCCCGATCCCTCGTGGCCTTCCTCAGAGCACCCTGAGGAGACCTTTCCCGCAAATCGCAAGTCATGGGGTCCCTGCTCCTGTCCATATATGAGCGCAATGTGTATGCCCCGGCTCCCCGCCTGGTGCCCGCTGGCCTGGTGCTCGTCTGTGTTTCTCACGCGTCCTCCCGCCGTACCCGCTCCCAGCCAGTGAGTGCCCCCTGTTTTCTGACCATTTTCCACAGGAGTGAAACCCCAGGCTGGCCCTAATTCCTCCTCTGCTTTATGGGGGAGGGTTGTTGAGACAAGAGTGGGACCTGGGCTGGCCGTCAGAATTACTGGGAAGGGGACGAGGACATTGGCGTGAGGACAGTGGGTAAGAGGGTCCTTGGGAACCCCCCTCAGCCCCGATGGGTGGCCACCCGCTGTGTGCACCGCAGCGCGTCAGGACGTTTCCATCCTCCGGGGGGTGGGGGGGTCATGTGGGTCTTTGGAACGTTTGGAACGTTTTCAGGTACAAGTGATGGTGATGCTGCTTTTAGAGGCTACGTGATATGGTGGGTTTCTTTTTAGTGACCTTTTGGTTCTGTCCTTCCCCTTTACCTGGCTATTGTTGGCCAGGATCTGGCTCTTGTTGTCACCCCTGGGTAAGCGATGCATTCTGTCTTTTCTCCGGGAGCAGCAGACGGTGGAAGGCGTTCACGCGGAGCAGGCAGGGGCGAACCCGGCTCTGCCTGTCATCGGCACCAATGCTGGCGCCTGGCGCCATCCCCCGATGCTCCATCTTCCCTCCTGGGAAGGAGACAGTGGGACAGGTGGCGTGCCTCGTGCGGTCCTCGTGAAGCTTCACGGTTGAGGAGACCAAAGTCCAGAGAGGTTAACTGAGCTGCCCAAGGTCACACAGCAGTCGGAGCTCTCCACGTCAGCTTGAGGGCCGTCTCTCCCTGGCCTGCCGGGGACAGGGAGATGGTGGCTTTCGGAGGCCCCTGTGCCTCTGACGCCGAGAAAGCTCCCACAGGTGCTCCTTCCCCATCCGGTGGAGTAAAACACACATTTCCCCTGGATTCTTCCTGGTTAAAAAAAAAAAAAAGGACACTGGTGCTCGGGTCCTCCGGTGACCAAGATGGGAGCCCTCCCTCGAGGAGGTCGCGGGCTGTTTTTTGCCGGCGTCTTGGTCATTCACTTCGTTCTGAGCCGGCTTTTTGCAGGGGTGGGGGGACCTTTCTGGAGCAGAGACCAGCCGTTGAAGGAGGAGCTTGAGGAGCCTGAATGCAGGGAGGCTCCCTGCTCACACCAGGGCAGCTCTTCAGAGACACAAGGCCTTACCGGAAGGAGCCGAAAGCGGCTGAACCAGGCCACCGGCTCTACTGGGCAGGGGTGGAGCGGGGAGGGGTGCAGGAGTGGAAGGCTGATGGAAGGGCTTGGTGGCTGGCAGAGGGGCAGACCCTGTTGCCCCCCCCCCCCCCAGGCCAGGACGGGCCTGGCTCTTGGCCTTTCTAGTGGACGCTCTGGGTGGCTGCGTTCACGGCCCGTCCCCGGGGAGGGTCATGAGGCACAGGAGCACACTCAAGGCTCTGAGAAGTTCTGCAGAAACACCTCCCCATTTAGCTCTGCTTCACCTCCTGCTTCCTCTGCTCCCTTAACCCGGCCTGAGTTCCTGTCAGACCTGGGAATCCCCAGGTAGGCCCGTGGAGCCTGCTTGGGGACCAGAAAGGATGGGGACAAGGAGGCATCTTGCCCTTCTGTGCCCTGCTGTTCGTCCGTCTTCTCGGGCTCTGCGGGATGTCAACGAGCTAGTTTGACGGCGGCCGTGAACGTGATTTCTGCCTAGAAAGTGCCGCTGCTGATCGAGGTGGAGGTCTGTGAAAGCTCCGTTAGGAAAGGGTCCCCAGGCTCCCAAAGCTTGGGGATCGCCTGAGCGTGCCTCCTCCTCTGTGGCTCTGGGACCACCTTCCTGCACTCACCCCCACGCCCCCCCACCCCCCCAGCCCGCTCTGCTTGGCACCCGGAAGCCTTTTCTGGAACAGCACCGGTCATCACTGTGCTTGTCACCTCCTCAGGCTCGAGGTCGGCGCATGGCAGGGTGGTGGGCAGGACAACTGGGACGGGGCTCACAATACTGGATGTGCATTTATTCTGGACACCCAGCTAGTGGGACGGCAGGGTACGAGTCCTAGCTCCATCGCTTTCTGGCCATGGGGCCTTGGCCGTTCCTTTATCTTCCCGATCAGTAAAATGGGGGAAAGGGAGGGTGTCCGCCCCCTCCACTTAGGATCCCCTATAGCCGTCCCCGGGAGCCTAGAAGGCCCATTCCTTCGGTGTCCCTGCCTTGTGTCACCTTGTGTCCTGGCTCTCCCCTCTCCCTCTTCCCTGCCCTCTTAACCTACCTCCAGGAACCCAGGACTGTAAGAACTTTCTAGAGTTCTTATATGCCCGTGACTCCCCCTGTCTGTTACTTGGGAGAGAGTGCTTTGTCGCTGGGGAGACTTGGTTCGACGATGGAAGTCAGCACTTGGCTGCCTCTCCTCGGGCAGGTCGGGCAGTCGCCTGTCTGCAGAGCCTCCGTCTCCCGGTCCACAGCAGGGAGCCCCGTCCCGGCAGCGGGGAGCCTGCGTGAGCTCGTGCAGGGGCATGTGGGGTGGGGAGGCTCCCCAGAGGCAGACCTCCTTCCTCCGGGGCTCTGGGCCCAGGCGTCTCTGTCCCAACCCCGCAGGCCATCGCGTGCAGGTGGAGGATGGAATGGGACACGAGAAGGGACCCTGAGAAGGACGAGGGGGCAGTTGCTGAGGGCTTGAGAGACAGAACTGTCTGCAGGCAGAGGAGTCTAGAGAAGACATACAGGCGTGGTGGTCGGGCTTGGTGACGTGGGTGCAAACACCCCGCTCCCGGAGCGTGTGGTGGGGAGCTGTGGGTTGAGTCCCTGGCCCCCGCCCAGCCCCGTACCCCACAAGCCTTGTGTACGTCCTTATTTTGGAGGAGATGCTGAGTTGAATGTGCCTGGCAGGCGGGAGACGCTACCTTGCCCAAGGTCACAGCCAAATGGGTGGGCTGATGGGACGCCTCACTGGAGTCGTCCTCCTCCCCACCCATCCCCCTGCCTGTGCCTGGCCGGCATCCTCAGGTTGGGGCCCGCATGGGCGGAGCCGCAGGGCGGTATCCGTGGGTGTCTGTCTCTTGGATGCGCTAACATGATCCTGCTCAGCGAGGACTCTGACATCTGGGCTGGTTATTTACTGTATCTAGTCCCTTGAACTATGGCCTGGAGAGAGAATGGGCTCAAACTGGCTGGGGCTGCTACCCAGGACCCGGGGGGGCTGAGACCTGGAGCAGCAGAGGTGGGACGGGAAAGATGCCTAGGGCAGGTGCTCCCGGGAGGAGAGTGGACCAGAAGGTTCCGGCCTGGAGAGGTGGTGGGGCACAGCTGTGGCCGGCAAGGTCAGGGGCCTAGCACATCCCAGCCACTCCCCTCGAGCCCATTTGGTAGCCAGATGTGCAGGGCAGGGCAGGGGAGCGTGGTGGCCCCGTTAGCTGCTGTGCCGGCCCCTCTGAGGACCCCCTGGGGGAGGGGTCACCTCGAATCTTGTGGACGCAAGCCTACCCTGCTCCTTCTGCATAAAGTTAATAAGGCGACATGTGTTTGTGGATTTGCCATCAAGAAGCCAACCTTCTCAGGCCTCCTTGTCACATGCGCGTGACCTGCCACACTCGGGGACAGTTGTGAACTCATGCTTTGTGCTCGTTTCTGTTCACTCTGCCCGCTTCAATAACGGCTTAGCCTGGAGCTCAGCCTGGGTTCTGGTGCAGAGTAGATGCTCAGTAAAATGGCGCCGTCCAAGAATGTTCTGGGCCTTTTGAAATGACAAGGAGGAGCTGGGGCGGCCTGAGTTTCCTGTGGCTGCAGTAATGAAGTACCACACGTTCGGTGGTTTAAAGCCACACAGACTTACAGTTCTTGAGGTCTGAAGTCCTAACATCCAGGTGGCGGCAAGTTGTCCTCCTTCTCACGTCTCCCGGCGAGAATCCATATTCTCGACTTCTCAGCTTCTCAGGGTGCCTGCGCTCCCTGGCGTGGGGCCCACCCAGCATCTGTAAAGCCAACAGCACCGTGTCTTCTCATCTCCTGCTGCTTCTGCTGTCTCATCGCTCACAGTGCCTCCTGTGTCCTTTTTAGAAGGACCCTTGCAACTCCCCCCCTCCCCCGATAACCAGGATAACTCCTTGTCTTGGGATCCCTAGCTCAATCATACCTGCAAAGTCGCTTCTGCCTTGCTGAGCCATGGGCTCCAGGGATCGGGATGGAGACATCTTTGGGGACAGGAGGGGCGTCATGTAGGGAGGCCCAGAGGCCCTAAAAAAAAACAGCTCCTGTGAGTTCCGAAGAGGAATGCCAGAGGGGAATGTTAGGGTCCTGAGACAGTCCCTCGTTGTTCACCCACGAGTTCACCACTCACCTGCCACATGTCATCGAGTGCCTCCTCTGGGCTGGTCCCCATGCATCTGCCCTTTCAGACCACTATGGACGCACATCCAGCAACAGGTGCGCGCATGTGCCTTGAATGTGACCGCCCTCGGAAGGAAAGCAACGGGACAGGGCCCAATGGGACTGTGTGGGGTGCGGGGGGGATCCTTGCGTCATCTGGCGGCTGCGAGGTAATCTCCGCTGGCCTCGGCTCCTAGCTGCTCCTTTGGAACTTTCCCCCCAAAGGCTGGTGTCCAGGAACCCTGGCGGGTTGTGAAGATCCCACTTCTTTCCTGCCTGGACTGTCGGATCCCATGAGCGAGGCTGGGGCTCTGCTTGGCCAGGCGGGCCGCCCAAAATGCCGCGTTGGCCCCCGGAGTATCTCGGGAGGACGCAGCTGCCAGCACCAGGGCTGCCCGCTTTGGAAGGTGCCTTGTCTGCCCACCAGGCCAGACTCTAGTTTGGATGGAATTGCAGATCCTGTCTGGTCTCGCTTCTGCTGGCGGAGATGGGCCACCAGAGGGCGCCATCCTGCCGGCTGTTCTCTGGTCGCCCGCCACCCCCCCTACTCCGCCCCCCCAGGTCTCTGGTGGCAGGTGCACATAGAATTGCTTTTTTTCCCCCTAAACGACTTAATGATTTACTCTTCTTATTTTCTCAGCAGAGCATGCTTTGGACTTCTCTGACTACGATGGGACATTACTGATCAGATTAATTAATACGAGTTTGCAGCGCAGGGACCCACAGAACTTGCTTTACCAGACTTACTTCTGCATTGCCGTTTCTGTTTTCTCTTTATTAAGCACATTTCTCTCCCGATGTGTTATTGGCTCGCCCGCTCCTGGAAATGATCAGCAGATTTCGTAACCTCCTGCTTTGGTGGGACGCCCCGCACCGATCAGCTCCATGGGGGCTGCGGCCCATGAGCACAAAGGGAGACCACGATGTGGCCTATTGGAGAATTCTGGGTTTCTTAGGGGGTGGTGTCCGCCCTCTGCCCCCACCTTTTGCTTATTTTAGACTCTCTCTCCCTTTTTGTTAACTCATGATGGATTTTCATGACCAGCGATTGAAATTGCTTCCACGTCCTCACCAAAACCCCAGCACGATTGATGGGTGGAAGTGTGGTAAATGCACCATCCCCGAATCAGGGAACAGAGCACACTCGTCACATCCAGATTAGTGTGCAAGCAGCCAGGAGGCAGTGATTGCCAGGTGTCTGTGCGAAGCGGGGGGGGGGGGGGGGGCCGGGGGGAGGGGGCTGAGAAAGCAGGAGGCAGAGCTGGAGGGCCCCTTTTAGGGGCCCGGGGAGGCTGGCCTCAGGGACTCAGGTCCAGCTGTTCAGATAACACATGCCAAAGCGCGCCCATTGAGCGGTGGTGGCCCTTGAGGTCCTCGGGAAGCCGGGGCTCTTGCGCTCATCCCTAGGGAAGAAGCATGATTGCCTGGGGAACCGGCCCCACCATCCTTCGCTCCTAGCTTGGGGCTGCATTTTGATTTCACTGTGAGTCACTTAAGCCACGCTGATGAGCCTCCTGCGGGCTTCCTTCTCTTGGTCGCCGGTCACTGTGTATGGGTGGCTGGCCTTGGCTCCCTGCTTGGGAATTGGTGTGTGGTGGCAGGGGCGGTGGAGGGCTGGGTCACACATGCTGCTGGCACTGTCCAGCCGCCAGCCTGATGTTCTTTGTAGAGTTGAGGTTCTGTTATAATTCAGCCTAATTAGCGTCTGTTTTAAATGCTCAGCCACCATATAAAGATGTTTGTGGTGATGCCTGAGCTGTGTGTGAAGGCTCTTTGAGATTAGATCCTGCCTGATGTGCAGTGAGTTGGATGTTTCGATGGCTGGAGTTTTTTGAGCATCAGAGATGGTGGGGGGGTACATGGGCCCTCATTGTTTGAACAGTTAGCTTATGAGGCTGTTAGACCCCCTGATACTTATACAGACCTGAGGCTTTTGGGGTCTGGTTGGGCTCGGTGTCATCAGGTGGGGACGTCCGCTCTGTGCCAGGCCCACCTCTGGGGGCACAGGGGGGATAAGGGGTTGGCCTCTGCCTCTGGGGGTCCATAATCTGGCAGGGAGACATTCACATACCCTTCGGTTATAACCGGGAGCGCAGGGGCTGGCTGTGAGTTCATGGCTGGACCTTGAGCCTTTTTTTTTCCCCTCGTAGATTTTATTTATTTGAGAGAAAGAGAGAGAGAGGGAATGAGCACAGAGGGAGAAGGAGGAGCAGGCCCCCGCTGAGCAGGGAGTCTGATGCGGACTTGATCCCAGGACCCTGAGCTCATGACCTGAGCCGAAGGCAGACGCTTAACCAGATGCCCCCTGGACCTCGAACGAAGCATTGCAAGCACCTGGCTCATGGGGGAGCTTGCCAGGTGCATGGCTCCCTGTCACCCAGCACAGGTGCTGATGGCGGGACGGGAAGGGGAGATGCAACACTTAGAGCTCGGCTGCTTCTTGTTGAATTAGTTGTCACGACAACCTTAGGATCGTGTCTGGTTATTATCCCCTGCAGTGGAAAGATGGTGAAAGACAGAAGGAGATGAAGCATGGGCCCCAGGCCGCTGTGTGACAAACTTCCAGAGCCTGTGTTTTCTGTCTTCTGCGAGTAGGGCCCCCAGCTGGGCTTGAGGGGCTGTGGATGGCGGGCCCTTTGGAGGGTCGGGGCGGGATGCCATGGGGAGGGATTTGGGCTTTGTGTGGGGAGGCCGTGGAAGGTGGGGATGGTCTGCAGGCAGAGGGATGACCTGATGGGCTGTGTTCTGGGGACAAGTCTTGAGACAGCGTGGGAGGTGGACTGGAAGGGAGGGACTGGGAGCGGAGACCCGCAGAGACTAGAGCAGATGCTGGCCTTGCGTGGGTCCAACCACCGTGTCCCGCCCCCGAGGAGTCTACCTGTGGCAGGGAGGTGACTTGAATAAGCTGACCCACTTGCTCTCCACCTGAGCCATCGGCCCCGTCGTCCCCTGTCCCTACAGGATCAGTCATCCTTTATGAGCAGGAAGCCCAGGCCCCTCCCGTGTCCTGGTTTTTGCTCGCCAGGTGGTTTATATGGGAACGCTGACATTTCACGTTCACCTGAAGTCTTTCTTCCTGTTCTCCTGCCCCCAGACAATTTGTTTCTCTGTGGTCCTCGCATTTTTTGATCACCCAGGGCAGAGGGGAAGAAAAGGCCTGATCTGGGCGGGGGAATTGTCTGTTTGACATCGGCTTCTGAGCTCCAGCCTTTTTGGTATTTATACTTCAGCGACTTTTGGTGTTCAGAAGACCGGCCCTCCTGGAGACGGGCTGCCGGCTTTGTTCCCACTGGGCTCTCTTCCAAACGCCTGCGGCCGGTGCGCGCCCAGCCCACGAGGCTTGGGGTTGTTGCTCCAGAGGGAGCTCGTCCCCAAAAGTCCCTAATTGCAGAGCAGCCTCCTTCCTCTGAGCCCTCCCCAACCCCCGCCACGGCCACCTCACAGTAATTGGGTCCTTGGTGACCCACGACTGGCAGGCTAATGTAAGCCTTAATGGAAACTCTCCTTTTCCACCCAGTTAAGTGGCTGGAGGTGGAATGTTTTCAAGAGCAGTCGGTTCCCTGTTCTCCTGACTTTGGGTCTCTTACCTAATTTCTCCCGTTAGGCAACTTTTTGTCTCCGTAAACACATAGGCGTTTGTGCCACAAATATTTATTGCGTGCTTCTCACGCGTCAGGTTTCGTGTCAGCTGTGCGGCCGTGGTCAAGAGCAGCACTGGCTCCCGTGTGCTACTGGGTGGGCGTGGGGAGGCAGGCCCACCCCAGCTACACCGACGGGGGGCGGGGTGGGTGGGATGAAGGGATTGTGGCTGTCACAGGCAAGGGGAGCCGGAGGGAGCCAGAGGAGGAGCCCTTACTCTGTCTGGGGCCTGGGTGCAGAGAGAATGTCGCCCTGATAAATCTGGGGGATGGAGTGACGTTAGCCTGATAGAAAGGGCCTCTCTGGTGGAGGGGACAGTTGGTGCAGAGATGGGACAGACACGAGTGGCTTGGGGATGCCTCATTAGGAAGGGGAGTGCAAGGTTGAGAGCACAGCTGGCTTGAGGAGAGGTGTGGTCTGCTTATCGAGTGTTGGTAGGGGCTTGCGTTCTATTCTGGAGCCAGCGGGAGTGTGTGTTGGATTGCGCCAGGGACACAGTTAGCTTTGTGTGTCAGAAGGACACCTGCCTCAGAGAGGACTCTGTTTGCAAATGAACGAAAACTCAAAGTGGATTAAGAACAAAATGGAATTCACTGGTGCCTTTTGATGGAAAGGGCCACTGGTGGTTGGCTTCAGGTAAGGCTTGATCCAGCACACAAATGGTGTGGCTGAACCGTTCTCTCAGGTCTGTTGATCCGGTGCCTTCATTTCCAGGTTCTGTCCGGTGGTAGGATGATGGTGCAGCTTCGACCTGCATGTCTTGTTGGGTCAAGGCCACTGGGGAAAAGTGCATTCCCGGTGCAGTCTTCTTATAACTGTCGACTCTGAGCAGGCCAGGCCCATTTCTGCCTTGATACCTGTGTTGTGGGGAGTGCAGCGTACCCACTGGCTCCACACTGGGGCTGGGGACAGGTCCCCATCTGGATTGTAACACGTGCGAATGGGGGTCCATGCTGGTTCCCTCCAGGGGAGGCTGGGTTCTGGTTTGCCCAGAAGAAGGTGGCAGGCTGTTGGAGAGGAGAAACAGCTGAGTCCAGGACAGTTACCTGCAGGATGGGAGAAGCCACGGTGGGGCTGATGGGAGGCCGAGTGGCTGTCCTGGGAACCTGTCCCAACCCTCTCTGCACAGCTGCCGCAGGGGCAGGGCACGAGATGCAGAATGCGAGGAGGGTCCCGTCCAGCGTCTTGCTTCCTCCCACTGCGTTCTTTTCGAGTGTATGTGTTTGGGGGCCTTTGCCTTCAGCCTTCTGGCTCCAGAATCAGGTTATTACGGTGGTTTTGCATGGTCAGGGCTGTGCTGTGCGGTTCCCTCCCTCAATTTCTCTCTCCCTCCAGATTGCTTGCCGTGTCCCCTGACGCTGGCCATGCTGTGGGAGGATCCCCAGCGGCCCCTGCCCCCTGCGTCCCAGAGTCATTTCTGCTCTTGAACCCACTTTCCTAGGGCATGGAAAGGAGCCCTTCAGAAAAGAGGGTCTTGGGAGAAGCTGGGGTGGCTCGTGAGCTCATTCATTATTGCTGCTGAGACGGGCGGCTCCACATTTAGATCTGCTTAAGATCAAGAACAAGTGGGTGCCTGGGTGGCTCAGTGGGTTAAAGCCTCTCCCTTCGCCTCAGGTCATGATCTCAGGGTCCTGGGATTGAGCCCCGCATCGGGCTCTCTGCTCAGCAGGGAGCCTGCTTCCCCCCCTCTCTCTGCCTGCCTCTCTGCCTACTTGTGATCTCTCTTTCTCTGTCAAATTAAACAACAACAACAACAACAACAAAAGATCGAGAACAGGGATTCGGAGCAGGACTGAAGCTCTGGGCTCTCCCCATGGGCAGGAAACCATCTGAGCATCCCCCTCCCATCCCGCCAGAAGCGGGAAGGTGGTGTGGTTTGGGGACCTGCAGGCCTTGTGTGGGTGGGATCCATCCCAAACGGGCTGAGCCAGCTTGGACTTGAGTGTTTCAGAGCCCTCGTCTGTAGCGAAGCTTCGCGTGACAGCATGTGCGAGGTGGGCCGGTAAATCTCCTTCCGTCCTGGGGAGGGAAGTGTCCGTGGTAGGTGCCGGCCAGGTAGAAAGTTGTGGAAATGTCGCCCCTGGATTTATCTCCCAAAGGAGCACCGGAGTTGCTGGCCGGTTTGATTTCAGGAGCAGGCGCGCAGGGGAAGGGTATGGTGATATCTTCTACGTTCTTACTATTCTAGGTGTTGATGGCCAGGCTCCCCAATTGGCATCAGTGACATGGCCTTGGGGCTGGTGGTTGGCGCTGAGTCTTAGACCCTGTTAGCCCAGGGGGCCCTAAGTGCCTTGAAGTTGGGGGCCTGGCTGAGCGCTCAGGAGGCACATGGTTAGCAGAGGCCCCTGGGCGGGCTGTGGCTGACGATGGGAGGGGACATGACCACATCCGGGCGGTGACCGGGGTGTCCACAGTGTTGTCTCAGGCCTGGTCCTGTCTCACCCTGTGGGGTTCCCTGAGGATGTGACCCCTCAGCTCCCCTCCCGCAACTTTCCCAGGCCGACCAGGCAGCCACGCACTTCCCTGTGTCCCCAAAGCCAGAGGCTGTGGAGCGATCGGTTCAGGGAGAGCACAGAGGAGCAGCAGGCGAGTGCTGAGGACCGGGAAGTCCAAGGCTCTGAGCTGTGTAGATGCCCCTGGCATCCAGCGGAAGGCATTTCCCCAAGCCTGGAGGGGAAGACGGAATTTCCTGGGGGAAAGCTGTTCCTTCACCCCCAAAACTCACTGCTTCTCTCTTGCCTGCAAATGAAAGCATGGGCAGGGGGCCGTCTGGGACTTCTTCGGGGCTCTGCAGCTCTCTTTGGGCAGCCGTCCTGCAGGGAAACCCCGGGTCTGTGGGCTGGACAGGCTCGGCTCCCACACGCCTCCTTCCCCATAGGACTGGCTGTCGTGGGCTTCAGGGCCCCATGGCGGGTGAGGGACACCGACTCCTATCAGAGTGTCTGTCTGTTGTCTCGTCTTACAATAACGGAGGGACACCGTTGTGGCCCAGCCTTCCCATCTCCTCCTTCCCTCCGCCCTGGTCCCTTCCAGAGGTGAAACCAGTCTTGTCATTTTGGAGCGGAGCCTTTCCTTCTTGTCTGTATGAATGTCACCACGTACACCTAGAAATACACAGTTCGGGGTTTCTGATTGTGTTATTTGCATAAATATCACGCTGTCTTGTTTCGAAAGCTGCACGGGATGTGTTGCACTGACAGGTGCCGGTCGTGAGCTCTCAAGGTGGGGGTCAGGAGCGCCGGCTGACCCCCTTTGGGATTTGGCTTGTACTGAAATGCTCACACGTGTGTTTTAGCCTCGGAACTTACTCCGTCTCTAGAAATGGGCTGGGACCTCGTGCCCCAATAGAGCCAAGCCTATAGATCTGGGTTCAGACTGTCATCCTCAGTGAGAAATTGCCGCGTGTTAAACACGCGTAAATACAGCAGGCTCGTTAGGATGGGCCGGCATCCTCGTGTCGGGGCCAGGTTCCATTCCAGATCTGCCCCTTGAAAGGTCAAGAGGCTCTTTTTTGTACGTTTCCCCTCGCAGGTTGCTGAAAGTTAATTTCCCTCTTGTCCCACATCTGGGGCGGGAAGGGCCGCTGCTCTGCTTGGGGCCATTGGCTCCCACAGCCCTTGACCCCGGGCCGGACGCTGCCGTCCATCGGCTAGAATCCCAAGAACCGTGGACGTTGAACCTGGACATTGTAACCCCCTGGGGAAGACCTGGCCTCACGCTCCAAGGCTTTTGCAAGTGCAGCAGCTCCGGAGAGGACGCCTCCCCATCCCGAGTGGTGATCGCGGCTCGCAGAGAGCACTGGTCTCTGTGCAAGTCGAAAGGAGCAGGGCCCCTGCCCCGGTGGTCCGGTGGGCTCTGCTTGACGTCTCCCATGGGCCCTGTTCTAGCCGAGCTGTGCGGTCTTCATGTGTGGTGCGACGGGCCTCGTTTTCAGCGGAACCACTGTGTGAGGAGCTCCATGGCTGATGGATTTCCTTATTCTGATAAACTCTGACTTCTGCAGAGAAATGACCCTCTGAGCGCCGACGGAAGCCCTTGCTGTTGGGCAGGGCCTGGGAAAGCCTCACGGTTGGGTCCTCCTAAGCACCGGGAAGTTTCTGTCCCCACAACTGTCCTAGCCCAGCCCGTGGGGACACATGCGTCTCTACCCTCCCTTCGTTTCCCTGGCAGCTTCGAGGACAGCTCCGTTCCCTTTGCCACCGGCCGGACCTGGGAGTGGGTGTGTCTTGACCAGGACGGGTGAGCGTCGGGAACTGAGGCAGCTTTCCTGCCATCTCCTGGTCCCTCTTGTAGATGTGTCAGGTGACCCACTGTTTTGTGAGGGTTTTCTCTTTGATCCAGTTCCCACGGCGCTGCTGAAAATTCTCCTCGTCTTTCGTTCTGCATGAAAACCAGGAAACGTCAAAAACTATGGTGTCAAAAAGTCCCCCTAGGTGGCAAAACATCACAGCTGTGTTGAAATGTCAGAAAATGGAATAGTCACTGCTCTAGCGTCCGAGGCCGCTGCCCACCCCTCGGCAGGCCTTTCTTTGAGTCCGCCACGAAGCCCGGCAGGTGAGACCCTCGTGGGCTCTCTGCACCCCATCTTTGCAGGTGGCGCCTCACGATACCCCTTCCTGCCCTGGCGCCCCTTGTGGAGCGAGAGGCCGAGAAGCCTTTGTGTGTTCAGACCCACGTGTACTGACCTGTCCTGACCGTGACCTTGCTCCGGGAGCCAGGCGCCTTCAAGGGCACATGTTCCCAGGAATGTCAAAGGGAAAAAAAAAACGGTGCCTAAAAGCCTGCTTTTTTGGAAGGAGCCTGGGTATAAATAAATAAATGAAACCCATACAAAGGAAAAGATGAAAAAAGAAATCAAAGATGGAACCTTCGCGTTTGGCCTGCGGTGTAAGTGGTAGGTTCTTTATGAGATGCTTTCAAGTGTTGATGTTTATGTGCTTGTAATTCCAGGCAGGAGAGGTGTTACTTCTTTTTTTTTTTTTAAGCCTTGCCCAGCCCTTGGGTGGGGTGGTGGAAAGGCAACGGGCTTTGCAAACACGCCTGTCTACCTCGATCTAGAAGATGCTCCAAGCTCACATTTATTGAGCACTTACTGTATGCCGGCAGCTGATGAAGTTTTGTATCTGTCTTTGAGGGGTGCCCCCGTTTCACAGATGGGAGCTGAGGCACAGGGCAAATAAGTAGCTTGCCCAGGCTCAGCTTGTCGGGGGTCGAGCTGGGATCTGAAACCAGTAGACCAGCTCCAGGGCTAGGAGCTGAGTTAGCACCAGCGTGGGTGGGCAGATGGTTCAGGAAAAAGAAGATGGGATGACTGTGTGGTGTGAGCTAGGCAGAGAGGAGCCTGGCGTGGGAAGGGGGTACCCAGGAGGGCTTCCTGGAGGAGGTTGTCAATAAGCTGAGGCTTGGAGGTGCGAAGGAGTCAGCTGGGCATACTGACCATGTAGAAGCGGGTTCAGTGCTGACTTGGGGCTCACTGGGGGGTGCATATCAGGTGCCTTCACATGTGACAGTTGCCAGCCCAGCCAGGACCCGGTTGCTCCCTCACTTGTTAGGAGATACGATGAATGCATGTCATGGAAGGTGCCTGGCACGTAGTAGGTCCTCAGGAAGCATTAGTGGCCCTCTGTGCTTCCTGTGGATGGGTAGGAACGTGGATTGTACATTTACTGTGACCTGAGCTTGCAAACGGGTGGCCTTGGTTGGCCCACAGAATTGGAGTGATGTGCTTACATTATAAATTGGGAGATTCCACACTAAACCCACATTTGAACTTTTTTGAAATCTCTTAAGACCGGTGACTGCTGTCTGTGTGACCCGGTCTGCCCCCTGCCCCCGGCTGTGTGAGGGGTGGCCATCCCCAAAGGGCAAATTGTGTTATCAAACACCCCCCGCCCCTTGGCTCTGTCTTCTGACCTGGGCTCCCTCCTTCCTCTCAACCTCCTGGCTTTCCCCCGAGCCCTGTGTGCTCCCCGTGCGGCCCGTGGGCCACAGCACCCCTGGGAGGTGGACTTGGGTGCAGTGGGAACCTTTGCCATCCATTTCCTCGTGCCTGGCCATCAGGTTTTATGTGGACAAGGGCATCCCTCTCCAAACAATGGCGCATACTCAGGAAATTGGTAGGTCCTCAGCCTCCTGGCACTGGCCCCGCCCGTCCGTTTGAACGTCCACACCCATGGAGCACACCAGACGCTGGCTCTCCCTGGCCAGCAGATCTTTCTCCGTGACTCAAGGCAGCCAGCATTTCACATCTTTGAAGTGTTGGGCTTTCTGGCAAATGGACCAGTATGTTAAAAACCAGAACATTCCAGGGATTAACGGAAAGCCACTAAACTGGCAGAGTGGGGCCCTTGGGGAGAAGCCAGGGTTCAAGAGGAGACTCTCCTTCCACATGTCAGACTGACCCTCGGAAGACAGTAATCAGATTTAGACAGAAAAGTCCTCAGAGATGGGGCCCGTGTTCTCTGGGGAACCCAGGCTGTGAGAAGTAGAGTCCCAAAGAACCCTCCGTGGTTCAGCATCGGTGTGGCTGCACTGTGGGCTTCCAGAGTCTAGGCTGTCTGATCTGTCACCCGTATGCTTTGCAGAGTCCCAAAGTCCCTTCTCCAGATTCTTGCCGTCTTTCAAGGCTTCATTCAAATGCTACTTCCTCCAGGAAGCCTTCCCTGGTTCTTCCCGGGGTGCAAGAGAGCCGCGCCCTCCCCTTCTTCCTTCTTTCTTCTCTTTGTCCCTTTGTGGGAGCCTGTTTTCCCATATCGGTTTCTCCCCTTCACAGAGGGTGAGCACATGCCCACCAGGGTTTCTGAACCAGGAGCTGAGCACTCATGGTCTCACTTAATTCTTAGAATTCCCTATGAGGCATCTACTGCTGTCACCCCCATGTTACAGATGGGGAAACTGAGGCTTGGCAAGGTGAAGGGACCCCTCTGGGCCACATGCCCGTGTGTGGTAAAGTTGGACTCACGCCCCTGGCTCTGTGGTCACCGACCTGGATTCATGACCAAGGGCCCTGTCCTTGCTTCCCTCAGAGCTTTGCACACAAGCTCCTTCAGAATGTGCGGTCTGTCGAGTCAGTGCCTGGGCAGTTCCGGGAGAGCATTTCTCATTTATGAAGGTCAGGAAATCTCGGGTCCTGTTTAGTGTTATCTTTGATGTTCAAGGGCAGAGTGGAAATTTCTGTTTCCATGTGACCCCGTTTCTGTCTTTGAAAACGCTATTTCCTATCTCCCTGTGTCTTTGAGATCAGGCAGCAGGGCCCCCTGGGAGCATTTCCGCGTGTCCGCCCCTCCGCCCTCCTCCCTGTCGCTCCAGCCCACGGCCTGTGTCCTGGGGAGCGGACGACCCGTGTGGCATCTTTCTGAGCCGAGTTACCGGCTTGTTGTCGTGGCTCACCCGTGCCACACCCGCCGCCTTTCCCTCTTTCCCAGGCCGTGAACGTGACCACACCCCCCGACCGCCTAGACCTGAAGGGACCCCCCTGGCCTGTCTGTCCTTCTGTGATGTCGGCCCAGGAAGTGGGACTTAGGCCTTCGGGGTCTCTGCATACACCCCGCTCACTGGGCCAGGGGTGTGCTCCCCGTGTGTCCGCGGCTTCCGTGCAAGATCCCCTTTTTCCCGCTTTCTTTTTTTCTGCCTTCGGAAAAGCTTTTTACAGCCTAAGTTGCTGCTGGTAACGCATCAGCTCGTGGAAGCGATGGCTGAGATGCGGCTGCTGGCCTGGGAGCTGGCCGGGGCCCCCCCGTGGGCATCTGCGGAGTGTGGCCAGGGGAGCCCAGTGGGGGCACGTCTTAAAACCCTACTCGTGCCGAGGCACGTGGGAAGGTGCATCTCGCGCAGAGTTAAGCTAAGGGTGTGGGGACAAGAAGACGACTGTGCGTGTGGCCTGCTCTGGGGACGCGCCACGGGGGTGTGCATCGCGGGCGACCACGGGGACGGCTTCCAGCTTGCAGGCTGGGATGCTGTTGGCAGAGGGTCTGCTTTTTCTTTTGTTTGTTGTTGTTGTGGTGGTGGTAAAACATATATAATGTAAAATGTATCATTTTAACCCCTCGTGGGCGGGTGCTTCCATGGCATGAAGTCCACTCACGGGGTGGCGTAATCGCCCCTTCGTCTCCTGAAGCTCTTCGTCGTCCTGCGCTGAAACTTCATCCGCGTGAACATGAGGCTCCGCCTCCCCCCTCCCCACCTCCTGCCGTTTGACTGTATGTCTGAGGCTCTATGACTCTGGGTCCCTCACTGTGTCCCACCGTGACCGTTCCACACGGCGTGCTGCCTGAGAGGGCACCCGCATGGCAGCAGGTGTCGGGACGGCCTTCCCTTCCACAGCGAGCGGGCGGATCGCATCTCGCGCGGTCACCCACCCGTTGGGGGGCTCTCGTGAGAGCCTCTTGTGAGTTGTGCTGCTCGGGGACGTGGGGATGCGAGAGTTCACTCTGTAGAAAGCCTCGTCTCGGGGCCTTCCCTGGTGTGAGATGTGGGTGTCCTCATGCGGGGCGGAGGGGCCGGCCGGCTACAGACCCCCTGGCTTCCTGGCTCTGGCCTGGAGACCTCACATTCACCATTTCATCCTCCCGGGGGCCCTATGGGGTGACTTGGGCATGCTTGGGGTCGCGCCGCTAGCATAGTCAAGGGGAACTGTACCGCCTGCCTGCGCCAAAGCCATCGGGCAAAGCCATCGGGCCAAGCCATCGGGCCTGTGCCCTTGGTTACTCTTCAGATGCCCGGCATCGGCCGTGTGAGCGGTTCGTGGTGACTGCGGTATTGGAAGAGGAAAGAGGTTTTCACGGGGGAGAATGGTTCGTGGTAGAGAAGGCCTGGGCACCCCATTGACCCGGGACCACCGATGGGGCAGCCAGTCCATGGCGTGTGGTTGGGGACTGTGGCCCAGAGCTCTCAACCAGGACTGTCAAAAGCAGCAGGTGCCACAGGAAACGGGACAGGGTGAGGGTCCCGGTGGTGTCCCCTGACGGATGTGACTCGAGGCGTTTTCCTGCGGGGCGATGGTCCTTTCTGCCCCTGGCATCCGTGCTGTGCCTCTGAGCCCTGTGATGATTGAGTGCTGCCCTCACCCAACACACGTGCATGCACACTCACACACACATGCACACACACACACACACACACACACACACACAGGTTATGCCCTCTGGGTCAAGGTTTGTGAGATTCTGTTGCAGGCTCTGGTGTCCCAGCACTGGCCATGACCTGCTTTTGGGTGTCTGCTCCCTTGAACCTGACCGTCAACAACAGCCTCACTTTAAATTCGGGGCTTGCCTGTGTCCATGTTAGGTACAGCGTCCGCCCCCAGGTCCCCTGGCTGAGGACACAGCTCTCCATGGAGTGGTGTGGGGGGGTGCCTTTTCAGGCCCTGTCGCTGGGATTCCAGCTTTGTCCATGTCAGCAGCCTTGGGCGGATCTGGAAGCATCCAGAAGCTTCTGTGTGTTAGCCCTGAATTCCAAAGGGCAGTGTAAACCGACTGGCCGGGCTTGGCGGGCACCGGGAGATACTTGGCGCCAGAGGGAGGAACTGCAGAACGTGGTCTGGGTTCGGAGCCTTCGTGCGCGGACTGTTTCTGGGCGACGGGCCATTTGGGAATGCTTGTTAAACGCTTCCAGAGCAGGAGTTGATCATGTGTGTTTCTGCTGCAGACACGCGAGGCCCCGCTACTCCGTTGACACTGACCCTTGTTATCCTTTCTCCACAGTGAGCGACCTGCAGGAAGAAGGCAGACATGCCATCAACTCGCCGATGTCCCCCGCCTCGGCAGATGTCCACCCCGAAGACACGCTGTTAGGTACCGTGCGCTCTGCCAGGCCCCTGTTGTGACGCCGCTGAGCTCCCGCGGTTGGTGAGGCCGAGGAGGTGCTCCAGGGCGACGGCCTGGTGATCAGACATCACGCCAGGCGGCATCCGAGAGTCTGGGCTCTTAGCTCAAGGTCTTATTTAGAAAAGTAGGTAGGAAGGAAAACCCCATCTTCCTTTGTAAGTTTCTGCCTGTCTGATTTCCCACGTCCGTTGTGTTAGTCATTACGTCTGATGAGTCCGATAGATCCGGGGTTCAGCCCCATTGAAAATATGGTTTGTTACAAGCTCAGTTCCCGAGGTGGGGGTGGGCCAGCCTTGGGCAGGAGGCTGGAGGGAGGGAAGGGCATGGCCTGTCTTTTCTTGTGGGAGGGACTGGGTGGGGCAGGGTAGGCGGGTATGGACTGGCTGGTTGGGATAATCTCTGAGGGCTCTGGGAGCTCTGCTGAGTCGGTGCGCTGGGCGGGGTTGGGGGAGTGTTGGGGGGAAATTAGGGCAGGGGCCTGTGGTCTGGGAGCGTGAGAACCCCTGGAACACATGGCTGCTGGGGGTGGCGTTGGGTTGGTTGGCCTGCACATCAAGGGCAGTCACAGTGGAATTGTTGGCTGTCTTGGGAACTGGCCAACCCTGGGAGGGACAGTGTCTCCAGGTCCCCAGGCCCTGAGGTGTCAAAGAATTCAAAAATATAGGAAATAAGAAACGTAGTTAATACATCCTAATCTTGGCACAAGCCAGAGCTGTCCCGAGGCCGTGGGCTTGCTGGGTGGGACCCGGCAAGTGATGAAGGCCCTCTGTACCAGCTCCTTGGGACCACATCACAGCCAGCACTGATGAGGTGACAGCACGGACACATTTTCTTAAAGTGTGTTTTGGGGTCTGGTCGGTCTGAAAGGTGGTTGTGGAACATTCCGCTTATTTCCAAACCCTGGTTCAAAGGGAAGCCCCGGTTGCTCCCTCCTTTGTGGTTTCTGCGACAAGGCCAGGCCAGCAAGAGCTTGTGGAGAAATGCAGATGCAGGTCAGGTTGGCGAGCCTGAAGCCAGGTGCTGGGCGAGCTCCCTGAGATCCTGCTGGGGTCCACTGTGGCCCCTGTCTCTTCTCGGAAGAGGAGGACTCTTTGCTGTTACTGCTGTTGAGTCTGGCTGAAGTGCATGCTCCAGGGTGACCCTCTCTCAGGGGAAACTGGGGACTCGCTTGCGGGTCTGGGAATTAGCCAGACATAGACCAGGAGGCTCCACCTTGGCCCTCTGGATATCCGGCACCGGGTAATTCTTTACTGTTGGAAGCTGTCCTGTGTCTTGTGGGGTTTGAGCATCCCCGACCTCTACCCACAAGATGCCACCAGCTGGGACAACCAAAAATGTCTCCAGACATGGCTACATGTCGCCTGGGGTGGTGGAAGGACACAGCGGCTCCTGTTGAGAACCCTGATTTAGACTAACAGGAGGGCTAAAAGGCTGGTCCTAGACACATGGCAGGCTCTCATTTTGTTGATAATGCCTTGAACTTGCCTTTCCCTGGGCCCGAACCCCCCCCATTTTGCCATCTTTATAAACAACTGCTCTCGGGCAGAGGGAGCTGGTATCGTTCAGTTTGTTCCATAAGGTTCTGCTTATCCCTGAAGTCTGTGTGACCTTGAGAAGGACTGACCTGGTCAGTGCCTGGAACTGAGATCTGAAAGGTGAAGGGAATGTGGAGTGGAGGAAAAGGGTATCAGACAGGGAGCAACATGTGCCAAGGCCCTGTGGCAGGCAGTGGTGAGGTTTGCCGAGGAGCAAGGGAAGGCTGGAAGGGCCAGAGAGTGGAGAGTGCCTGGGACAGCTGGGGGAGGCGAGGCTGCAGGGGGCCCTGGAGGCCACATGGAAGGTGCTGGCCTTGGTCCCAGGAGCACTGGGAGGCTGCTGAGGGCCTTAGCAGGGACATCACAAGGGACCCCCATATGGGGTTACCCCCTCAAGCGTCAGATCTGCATGACTTCAAAAAGTTTTCCACTTTGGGGCGCCTGGGTGGCTCAGTGGGTTAAAGCCTCTGCCTTCGGCTCAGGTCATGATCCCAGGGTCCTGGAATCGAGCCCCGCATTGGGCTCTCTGCTAAGCAGGGAGCCTGCTTCCTCCTCTCTCTCTCTGCCTGCCTCTCTGCCTACTTGTGATCTCTGTCTGTCAAATAAATTAAAAAAAAAAAATTAAAAAAAAAAGTTTTCCACTTTGTCAGGTTTTAAAATTTGCTGTTGTGAAGTCAGTCTTCTCAAAGCCATTCTGTTTCCGAGCTCTGTGGGAGCCTGCCTGGGCCCCGGGAGCCTGGTCCTCGCCACCTGTGTGTCCTGCGGGCCCACCCCATGCTCGGGTCCTGAGGCCTCCCTCTCCCCCATCCCCTGTGTGCTGTCCGCGGTGCCTCCCACACCCTCCCCTATGCGGGCACCAGCCAGTTTTCTGGATGGTGTCGGACCAGCGGGGGCGCTTTCCCACGCTCTTCCTCTCTACCACGCCAGTCCCGCTGGAGCAGCTCGCTGGGCCCCACTGTCCGTGGATCGAGGCCTGAACATGGAGGGAAAACGGGTAACAAATAAACAGAACAGGGATGAACACATTTTACTGTGAACCATCACCCACCCCCTCCTTTTTTTGCTGTTTTTTCTGGTGCGTGCTATTTTACGTAGCGGGGAGTTTTCCCGGTGCGCGTATTTACTAACAGCGGCCGCGGGAACTTGTACCGCGGACCGATGCAGCCCGTGTGCATGCCGTCCTCGCAGCGTGATCCCACCGAGAGAAGCTTGGCTTCTCTGCGCTCTGTCCCCCTCGCTTGACCGTCCCCCCAGCCCCGCCACGCCGGCGAGTGCTAACCGGACTCTCTCCCCTGGCAGAGGAGAACGAGGAGCGTATGATGATCGACCCCACCTCCAAGGATGACCCCAAGTTCAAGGAGCTGGTCAAGGTAAGGAGCGCCTTGGTCAGCGCCTTCCTGCTGGGCTGCGACGAGGGGTCAGGGAAGCCGTGACGGGAGGGCTGGGGGCCCCCGTGGTAATTCATGTGACAACGGCAGCTTCTGTCTCCTGAGCCTGGTTTCTGAGCCCCGGCTCCGCGGTGAGGCTTGACTGGTGGCGTTTGTACATGTCTGAATGCTGATGGCGGTTCTCATTGTTCGATCTAAACCACGGTGGGGCTTCAGAGTTAATCCCCGCGATGGAGGAGCGAAGGCTCCGGTGTGGCCGCGTCCTCGCCCGGTGGGACCCAGCTCTGCGTCAGAGCTGGCGCCTGTGGGAAAGCTGTCACTTCTGCAGCCCAGGGTGGACGCAGGAGACCCCCAGGCTCTGAGGACACTGTCTGTCACGGTCTGTGCCACCGACACTGGCCATTGGAAGTGCTTTTCAAAATGTTTCTCTGCCTTAGCCGGCGCTGCTGGGCGTGAGGCGGCGTGGAACCGTGTTCTCACGGGGAATGACGACAGGAACGGGAAAGCCTTTGCCAAATTGTCTCCTGGTAAAAACTGACCTCGTAAAGGCCCGTGTTGGGGCCCAGCCAAAAATGCTGGGGCTCCCTTGCCTTGCTCAGTACGCCAGTCACCTTCTAACCTCTTCCTGAAACATCCTCGCAGACCCAGCTAGAGGGGACGTTGACTCCAGCGTCCAGGCCCTCCGTGGCGCAGTCGGGCGGACGGTTGGGATTGACGGCCACACACGCCTTTCGGCTTTCTCCTTCTTCGGTGTTGGAGCAAAGCTGGAGAGTTCACGAGCATCACTTCCCTGAAACACCCCAGGGGAGCTGGTGCCGTCCTCACGTCCACATGAGGGCAGAGGGGAGAGCCCTCCCCCCGCCAGGTTCTACCTGTTAGAGGCGTGTGCGGGCTGAATGGGTCTGGTCATCTGGGACCTTGTTCGTTCAGCCGGGGTTGAACACTGGGCACTGGGCCGGGCCCTGGGCGTGCTGAGATGAGCGGATTGCCCTCTTCCTGTGTGAGGTCTGCTTTGTGCTCCTGTCGGATTCACCTGACCCGACCGGGCTCTGTTGTGCTGCCATGACTTCTTTTTTTTTTTTTTTTAAGATTTTATTTATTTATATGACAGACAGAGATCACAAGCAGGCAGAGAGAGAGAGAGAGAGAGGAGGAAGCAGGCTCCCCGCTGAGCAGAGAGCCCTATGCGGGGCTCGATCCCAGGATCCTGAGATCATGACCTGAGCCAAAGGCAGAGGCTTAACCCACTGAGCCACCTAGGCACCCCTACCACTGTGACTTCTAAGCCCACAGGGTGTTTTGGGCACTGTGGGGTGAGGGCTGGTCAGCTGCTTGTCCTTCAACAGCCCACACAGAGGGGACCGCAGCATCTCTGCACCCGGGGCTGGCCCCGTGGGACCTGTGTGGGCTGTGGCTCCCCAGCTCTTCCGGATTCTGGATTTGGCTGAAGGGCCATGCTGCAGGGGACGGGGTGTGCCAATTAGGGGAGCTGCAGCATGGGCAGGCCTGCACCCCATCACACAAAGTCGGCTGGAGGACCAGAAGGCACCGGAGACAGAGAGCCTCTCCCTTGCTTCCCCGCTGGGTGGCTGGGAGGGCCACGGCGCCGCACTCGGGACGCTGCATGGCTGAGCACGGATGGGTTTTCTTCCCAAGTTGTGGTCAGCTCAGGAGTGCCCCTGCCTCACCTCCCTTCCCGCTCACTCTTGCTAGCTTGGGCTTGTCTCCCACCCCAGCAAGGGAGCAGCAGTGAGCTTGGCTCTGGGCGCTCTTTCTGGGGAACCCAGGGGTGGTGGACTGAGTCACCGCTCCCCAGGGTGTCCACGTAACTCTTACCACCTCCTGTGGCGGAAGGGACTCTGGGGACGTAATGCAGGGGTCTTGGTTTGGGAGGTGACCCTGGGCCATTCCTCTTTGGGAGGCTGTCCCGCCGGCCTGCAGGACCTGTGCCAGGAGATGGACAGTTTCTGGAAGGTTCCGCCTGCTCCCAGACTGCCGGCAGCATCTCGAGGCAGGCTGGTGGCCTCTTTTTCACTTTATCACGCCTTTTCCAAGTGAGCGTGAACATGGCAAGCAGGACGGCGGTGCCGGGTTGGCCGGCTGGGGATCGTTAGTCGCTGTGGTGGTGGGATGGAGGGGTGTGCGGGAGGTACTAGTTCTCACCGACTAGCGCGGGTGGGCGGTGGCTCCTAGGATGCCGGGGCTGGGCTTCGGCTGCCCCTGGTTCCCTTGTGTTTGCCGTGTGCGTGGGTTACTGGCTAGGGGGCCCCGGGCGTGCCCCTGAATCAGGGTCTGCTGCCGTCAGCCCCAGCTTTTCCTCGCGGGGGGCGTAGCCAGTCCCCAGGCCACAGTGGCCTGTGCCCCGGGTGGGGGAGCCCAGCCCGCGTCTCTTCCTGCCTCCCCTTTCGGCTCATCGTGGAGCCTGTGCCCACCCAGGTGTGAGGTGCCAGAGGCCGGCCCCCAAGCCCTACCCTCACTTCTGACACTAGTATAAGTTTGGGTCCCCAAATTGACCTGTGGGTTTGACACTAGACGGACTAGCAGAAGTCACCAAGTGCTGCCGCACTCGCTGTTAGGGTTCATCCCAGTGAAAGGACACAGTGAGGGGGCACCCAGGGCGGGCCCAGGAGGGCACTGAATGTGGCATTTCCAAATGTCTTCTGGTGGCATCGTGGACAGCGTCACTTACCGGCAGTGATATGACAGCGTTCCCTGAGCATCGCTGGCCAGGGAAGGTCCCCAAGCCTCATGTCCAGAGTGTTTGCTGGGCTGCCACCCCGTAGGCATGACTGACTGTCCTGGGGACCAGCCTGTCTCCCGCCCTCCCCTGTGACGAATAGAGTGTGACCCAAAGCCCCAGCCTAAGCCATGTTAGACCTTTTTGGCCAGCCCCAGGCTGTCATGCAGCTGCTCCGGCAGGAAGCTCCAGGGGCCCTGAGGCACAGGCCAGTCTGCACTCCGGGCAAGGTTAGGGTCTGCACCTGGCCAGTGCTCTTGTGGCCCCCAGCATGGAGAATGCTGTTCCACCTGTCCCTTTTCTCCTGATGTCCCCTCCGGAGACACCCCACCTCTGTGCCCTGACTGGTTTTCTCTCCCTGACTTCCCTGGCCTGGAACCATGCACTTACTGGTCTCCTCCCTCGCCTATGGAAGCCTCTGCAGTGGGTGTCAGATTTCGCTCCCAGCTGACTCCGCAGGGTCCCGCACCCAGGTCCCACCCGTAGGAAGAGGAGTGAGTGTGTCAGAATGGCTGAGGGACAAGGCAGGTCTTTTTGGCCCACCCCAGACCTGTGGAGTTGCAATCTTGGGAAAGGGGCTCTGGGAGCCTGGGGCGAGGGTTGGGGCCCTTGTGAATTGGGTGCTGACATGGGGTTCCAGGAACTGCACCCCCCCCCCCCCCCGCCTTGAGAAAGGGGACTGTGAATGGCCAGTCTTGGTGGTTCCAACAAAACACCTCCATGCACGTGACCTGCGTGGTTCTTACTGCTTTTCAGACCCACTCTCTGCACCGTGGACTCTGCTTGTCCACGCTGCTGTTGGTTCTTTGCAGGGATTCTGCTCCGAAAGGGTGTTTTCAGTGGGGAGCGTGGGCCACACGCCGGCTGAGCTGGTCACGGATGAGATCAGTTGACACTGGCCACGTCCCAGTCTGGGCGCCCAGGGGGCCATCTCTGAAGCAGCGCGGTCAGCGCCCTTGTTTTCTTGCTCTGTTCCCAGTCATCTGCTCTTTTTCCCCTCTTCTCTCGGCCCCTGTCCTATCTCCCTCTGTAGACTTAGCCCGTGACCCTGCTACTGCAGGACGGTCACCGTTTACAATATTGCCAGCTGCCCTCTGCTTCCCAGGAAAAAAAGCACCTTGGCTCAGGCCACGCCGGGCATTACGAGTGAGACCGTTCATTCAGAAATTCTCTCCGAGGATCTGTTGTGCTTCCCATGGCGTTAAGGGGTGAAGGGGTGAGGGGCGCTTGGAGTCTGGCTTCCTTGAATCAAATCCGGCGAAAGTGGGAAAAGCACGAGTGTCGTGGCAGGTGCGGAGCTCAGAGCTCGAGTGCGGCCGGGGCGCCGTGGGCAGAGGGGCAGGGGCAGGTCTGATGTGGGAACTGGGCCGTGGGTGCGAGCGTCCTGCGGGTTCTGGAGGCTGGAAGACCTCCCGCAGCACCCTCCACGCTGGCGTTCTGGGCCCCAGGCCTTTTGCTCTAGCATCCTCCAGAAGCTTCCTGGACCGCCCAAGGCCAAGCAGCTCCTGCTGCCCTGGGTGGTTTGCAGTATATGGATGAGAGAGTTGATGGTTTTAATGATCCTCGAAAGACGGCGTGGCAGTCCTCCTGCCTTCCAGAACCAAGAGCCAGAGGAAGAAGCCAGCGTGCTCAGAAGCACGTTGGGCCAAGGCGAGCTGACCGTGTCGTTAACCGGGGTGCACCGTCCTCCCTGTGAGCAGATTTCACATCTCAGTTTTCCCAGTTTATTGGACAAGACTCTTCCTGGCTGTGCAGTTGTTTTCTTCCTTCCTGTGTCCCTGTGAAGAGAATCAGTTGCAGAAAAAATGATCCCCTGGGCAGAGGGCGGTGTGTTGGAGCTGAGCCGCATGGACATGCCCCGGCGCTGCGTCCCGGCATTTGCACCCGGCTGGGGCCGGCCCCCCTCCTGCTGCGCCCCGGCCCGCATCCGTGGAGGAAGCAGCCGGCGAACCTGTTTGGAAGTGATTAAAACGTAACTGTCATAGCTTTGGGGGAGACAGGCCGCAGATCCTGATTATCCTTCGGGGGAATGAGAGGACAAGTAATTTTTTATTCTGTTTAAGGCAAGCCTATGAAAAACACGAGCTGAGGGCATCGTCAATGTAGGTCCTAGACGTTTGCGGCAGGATTTGGGGTTTGCAAATGAGTACGTCCAAGAAATAATGATTGGTACTATGTTGAAAAAGCCTTGCGAGAAACAGGATTAAGACGGGGGGAGCGGGGGAGGAGGATGGCGGTGCTTCACGGTGTCTGGTGACGCGATTGCCTCTCCCCCAGGGGTGGCGGTGGAATTGGGTGCCCAGTCACTTTTGCTTCCCAGAGCTGACTCCCGTGGCCTGTTGTGGAGAATGGGATCTGCATCCCTTTGTGTCCTGTTCTGTGGTCGATCAGGTCAGCGACCGGATGGGATTTTTAAGATTCCTTGTCTTTGTAGCAGAAGCGGTGTCTCTTGTGTATTTGCCAGCAGGACTGAGCTCCGGGCGAGGCAGACTCTGGCACCGCCGGATGTCTGTGTGCCCAAGAGACCGGCCCGGGTCTGTAAGCAGTGTTGTAGGTGGCTTGAACACCTTCTGTGCGTCTGTGTGTTCTAAGCGTAGCCACTGGAGATATGTCACTGAGCAAAACGGAGGCCTACAGGCCAGCTGGGGAGACAGATTTGGGGAATGAATGTTTGGCCCGAAGGCCATGAGTGCTTTGAAGGAGCCCCAAACAAGAAGCAGCGTGGCTTTCTCTCCTCCTGTTCTAGGCACCATGGTCAGGGAGGTGGCATTTGAACCGAGAGCTGCTTGTTGATATGTAGGGCAAGAATATCACTGCGGAGGCAGGAGAAAGTGCAAAGGTCCTGTGGTATGCACGTACCCAGCATGTATAAGGATGAGTGAGGAGGGCAGTGTGGCAGGAGCCTAGTGAACAAGGAGAACAGTGGTCAGAGATAAGATCAGAGAGGTGGCTGGGTGTTGACTCCCCACAGGGTGGGGACCAGCTCTTTCTAGTAGCCAAGGTAGGACGAGATGGGCCTGGCTCCTCTGAGCTCCTATGTGTATATTCCCTTCCTGCACATGCGCTTCCCAGCAAGCCGCTGTGATGCCTCAACGGCCCCATGTGGGGCAGAGATGAGGTCATGTTTGTATCTCCCACGCTGAGGGCCATGTCTGGCGTGTACTGGGTGCTGCTGGCTATGCTGAGTGATCAGAAAGGAGTTTCGGACATGCAGAGAGCTCCAGGGACGGTCGCACTAACACCTGTGTAGATCATGGTAGCCGTCTAGAGCCGGGCCGCCTCACGAATCCTCAGACGGCCCTGCAGAAGCAGGTGAACACCTACCTTCCAGAGATGGATCAAATAACTGCTTTACTGAGCTGGTGTCCATATCCCATCCACTGCAGGAGGACTGTCTCCTCCCTGAGTCATGCAACCGTCGCCTCAATCAATTTAAGAAGGTTTTCATCACTCCTGAAAGAAACCCCACCCCCATCAACAGTCGGTTCCTATTCCTTCCCCCTCCCTGTGCCGGCAGCCACTCCATCACCGTGGAATTATCCTGTCTCCATAGACTTGCCGATTCTGGGTGTTTCCTATAAGGAGAACCATATGGTATGTGGACTTTGGTGACTGGCTAATTTCACGTTTGGAAGTTTCATCCATGTTTTAACCGATGTCAGACCTTTATTCCTTTTTATGGCCGAGTAATATTCCCCTGCGTGGCTTGACCACCCTGTGTTTACCCCTTCATCTGTTGATGGACCTTGGGTTGCTTTTGCCTTTTGGCTTTTTTGAACAGTGGATATTTTAAACATCCATGTACAAGATTTTGCGTGGACACGTGTTTTCGGTATTTTCTTTTGGCGCATGCCTGGGAGTGGGATGGCCGGGTCAGGTAATGATTCTGTGTTTAACCTTCAGAGAAACTACCACACTGTTCTGCCATGGGCACCATTTTCCGTGCTGTCAGCGACGTGGGAAACATTCCAGTTCCTCCACATCCTTGCCAGCACTTTCTGTTGTCTTTTTAATACAGCTCCCCTCGGTAGTAGGAAACCGTATCTCACCAGGGCTTTGATTTGCATTTGCCTAATGGTTAGTGATGTTGACCATCGTTTTGTGTGTTGGGCATGCGTGTGCTTCTTTGGAGAAAAGTCTCTCCAGATCTTCTGTGCATTTTAAAATTGGCTTTTTATTGTTGAGTTGTGAGAGTACTTTACTCATTGTAGATACAAACCCTTTCTCAGAGGATTTTGCAAGATTGTTTCCCATTCTGTGGGCTATCTTTTTACTTTCTTGCACGTATTTTTTTTTTTTTTTTTAAGATTTTATTCATCGATTTGAGAGAGAGCGAGCACAAACCGGTGGGGCAGGGAGGGGCAGAGGGAGAGGAAGAAGCAGACTCCTCGCTGAGCAGGAAGCCCGATGAGGGGCTCGACCCCAGGACTCTGGGATCTGATGTGAGCCGAAGGCAGAGGCTTAGCTGAGCCATGCATGCACTCCTTTGCTGGTATCTTTTGAAGGACAAAAGTTTTTAGTTTTAATCCGGTTTAGCCGTTGTTTCTTTTGTTGTTTGTGCTTTAGGTGTCATAGCTAAGGAATCTTCCTTAATCCAAGCTTATGAGGGTTTACTTTGCTTTCTAAGACTTCTGTAGTGTTCATTTTTAGACTGAGGTCTTTGGTCCATTTCGAGTTGGTTTTGATTTTTGTGTGTGGTGTATTCTTTTGCACGTGGATACCCAGTTGTCCCAGCACCATTTCCTGGATTGAATTAGCATTGTTATTGCTCTCAGTAGACTATAGTGGGAGGACTGTCGGTGGCCTCTCCATTGGATTCTCTTGGTCTCTGTGTCTGTCCTTACGCCAGCACCATGCATTTTTATTACCATAGCTTTTCGGTTTGATTTGAAATCAGGAAGTGTGAGTTCTCCAACTTTTTTCGTCTTCTTTGAGATTGTTTTGGCTATTTGGGAGCCCTTGGATTTCCATATGCGTTTTCGGATCTGCTTGTCAATTTCTGCAAAGACGCCATCTGGATAGTGGTTTTTTTAAAAGGGTATTTATTATTACTTTTTCCAGCTACCACCGCAGCATAGACTGCTGAAAACCCAGAAGACAAAAATCAAACAGAAGGCAGTGGTAATTTTCCTTTATTTGTGTCCCTTCAGGCTTTGTCTTCTGTGTATATAGCTTTTGCTACACAAAAATTGGAGTCATTCCAGAGTTAGTAAATGTCTAGGGGCCCTTTTGGATTAGTACCTTGGCAGAAACATTTGGAACTGGAATTGCTGGGTCATGTAGCACACACAGGGGGTAGGCATTGTTTGGCCTTCTTTTTAACAAAGACTCTGAGGACCAGAGATGTTAAATGGCTGCAGGTCCCACAGTTAGAACTCGGGGTGGGTGGTTCTGGGCCTCAGGCGTGGGCCCCGGGTCCCTGCCGGCACATGCACCACACTGGGTTTTGTAGGCGGTGGTCGTGGTGCTTGTTTATGAGGCTGATGCTTGAGCGTAGCGAATGCCCTTTGTATTAGTGTTCTGCTGATGCGTAACTAAGTATCAACTCATCTGCTTAAAGCAACATCTGTTGATTAAGGCATAGTTGAGCGGGTCAGAGGTGTGGCTGGGTTCTCTGCTCTGAGTGATACCTGGCTGAGTTCTTTTCTGGAGCTTCTGGGGAGGAGTCAGCTCTCTACCCCTAGAGTCCTCTCCTCTCCAGGTGGGCCCTGCTGCCTTTGGAGCCAGCCACGGAGGCTCTCCCCTGTGCTTCCCCTCTCTCTGCCTGTGGTCTCTGACCTCTAGATGCAGATTCAGAGGGCTCATGTGCTTAGGTCAGGCCCACCTGGATGCTCTTTCTTTCTTGAGGTCAGCTGGGCCCTATAATAGCCACACCATGGGGTGCAAACCATCATCTTCACAGTCCCAGGGTTGATAGGGGCCTGTACACAGCAGGCTGGGATCTTAGGGGGGAATCTTTGAAAATTCTGCCTACAAAATCGTTTTAAAGGTGGTAACCTAAAAGTATAGACAACATAAGGAACATTATTAATAGTCACTTACCTGGCATTTATGACCCTTTATGGCTCGGGGCTTTGCTGGGTGCTGTGGGGAGGCTAACGTAGCAGGTGCCATCCCTGGCACTCATTTTTCTCTCTTAAGTTTAAACGACACACTTTGCAAAAAATCCACATCAGTAAATCTCATCAGGGGGCCAGAACAGGCCCCCGGGGTGGTGTGGGGGGGCGCAGATACAGGGGTCTCAGCTCTGTGGCTGGGGGAGTGGGCTCAGGGTCTGGGCAGTGAGTCAGCCTTAGAGAGCTGCCGTGGGGGTCATTCCAGGTCTCTTGGTCTCAGGGGAGAAGGAAGCATCCCCCCTCCTCTGTCCGGAGAAAGCGTGGTTTGTGGAATTGTGCCCTGGACCGGCAGCAGCAGCTCGGGGAAGAGGCGGTTTTCTGAGACTCCAGCCCCGAGGGAGGCCATGTGGCTCTAGCTTGGCTCCTGGGGGGTCACCTGGCCCTCCTGCCCTGCCTGCCGTGGGTTCGCCTTCTGAATGCCCCCCTCTTCCCTGAGACATCGGGGCAGAGCTCTGTGCCTCCGTGGCCTCGATTTGCCATTGCTCCGCTCGAGCTCCTCTTTCTTCTCTGCCCAACTCCCAGCTGGAGTGTAGGCTCCCGGAGGTCAGGGACACCTCTGCCTCCCACCGCTGGGCAGGAGGCAGGTGCTCGGTAGCAGCCGGTGAGTGGAACACTGTCACTTGGTGCCTGTAATCGCTGTGAACTTGCTGATAAAAGGACCACGGTAGAGCCCTGGGGGAATAAGGGATTCTGCCAGGAGCCAGGTTTGCTGGTGGCCACAGGGAGACAAAGGGACAGGATAGGTCGTCCTGTGATAGCTGGCAGCCGTGTAACCCTCCCATGTCCTGGGAGGGTGGGTGACAGGGCTCGGATGGCTTAGAGGGTCTCTGCCTCCCTCTATGGATGTCGGGGCAAGAGGGAGCAGACGTCCTCCCAGCTCCAGATGCTCCCAGCTGCTTCTAGACCTTTCTCTCCCTCCTTGGACTGTCTCCCTCTATCTGTTCTCCCTTTCCTCATTTGCCTCCAGCCCATGGCACGGGTCTTCCTCTTGACCTCACACCATTCCCGAGACCTCGACATGCTGGAGATGTCCCACGCACCCGCCCAGCCGCTCCCTGTCTCTCTCCCAGTCCTCCACCCTGCTTCGCCTGCCCATTCCCAGGCTCACCTCTGACCCTAGCTCCTGTCCTACCCATGCCCTCCACTGTGTCTGGGTGTATCTCTGCTCAGATCACCTCCTCCAGGAAGTCCCCTGACCTCCTGGTCCCCGATGGCCACTGTAACCCCCCCATCTCCAAACCCTGCCTTATTTTTTTTTAATAGACTTTATTTTCTAATCAAGTTATAAATTTATAGAAAAATAGCGAGAGAGAGTACAGGGAATTCCCATAAATCCACACCTGATTTCCCCTCTTAGTAACATTCTCTGATAGTGTGGCACATTTGTTCAGTATTAATATGTTGCTGTTAACTAAAGTCCACATTTTCTTCGGATTTCCTTAGTTTTTCTCCCACTGTCCTTTTTCCGGTCCAGGACCCCGTCCGGGATCCCACGTGAGAGTTCATCATCGTGTCTCCTTAGCGCCTCTGGGCTCCAGCAGCTTCTTAGACTTTCCGTGTGTATCATGACCTTGTCCGTTTTGATGAGTGCTAACCTGGAATTTTGGAGAATGCCCCTTTCTGGGAATTTGTCTGGTGTTTTCCTCTGGATTAGAGTGGGGTCATCCGTTCAGGAGGAACCCCAGAGAGGTACGGTGCCCTTCTCATCCCATCATATCAGGTCAGGGCACCTGCCATCAACATGGCCGGTCACTCTCGGCGTTTGACCTTCACTGCCTGGCTGGGTGTCTCCGTCAGCCTTCTCCACTCGACCCTGTCTTATTTTCTCTCTAACATGGATCACAGTCTGCAAGTGTGTGCATTTATGTCTCTTTGCATGTCGAATTCGAATGTCAGAACAGAGGCCCCATTTGTCTTGTTTATTCTCAGAATGTCGCACGTAGTGGATGCTCAGTAAATTGGTTAGTCAACTTGGTGGCTGCTTCTGGCAGGCAGTAAGTCCCGAGTGGTGGGGACGGAGCCACTGGTGCCATAGCTCCCGCAGAGCTTCGGGTCCAGTCGGGGAGATCATGACATAAATGTGAATGGGGTCAGGGAAATGGTGCTTGGGTGTGCTGAGGGGGTGATGGGGTTCGTGGCCTGGATGGGACGGGGTGGTCAGAGAATGATAGGGACTTTTGAGACCTGAGAGATGAGTGTGAGCTGGCCAGGGAATGGGGGAAGGAGATGTGTTCAGGCTGGAAGGAATGGCACGTGCAAAGGTCCTGAGGCAGACAGGAATCTGGGGTTTTTGAGAATACCAGGAAGGAGGCTGGATGTTCAGTTGGAAGTGGCCTTGGTTCAGGGAGGTGGTTTAGTCAAGGACGGTGAAGAGGAGAGGGTGAAAAGTGGGCCCAGTTATGAGGTGGGCAGAAGTGGGGTGAGGGGTGAAGTCCAGGCGCTGGTGGATGGCGTTCTGTTTCTTTCCTAGAAAAGGAGCAGGTTTGGAGGGAGGTGAATTCTTTCAGAGATGCTTTTAGGGATGCCTGAACAGCAGGATCATGGAGGTGAGGCTGCATGGTTAGGGGTTTCTGATTGGGGATTGCGTTGGAAGTTGCGGGAAGGCATGAGCTAGCCTTGGAAGAGAGCGGAGAGCAAGATGAAGAGTTGTGCAGGGCGAGGCCTAAGAGACATGGCCGCAGAGGTCACGGAAGTCTCCCCGGGGGAACTGGAAGGGAGGGTGGAGAGGAGCACACAAGCCGGGCAAGCATGGTGTCTGTGGAGGAAGGTGCTGGAAGGAGGGAGGGGGGTGAGCTCCGGCTTCCAGACCCCCAGCCAGGCTCCCAACCCAGGCAGCTGGCCCTGGGGAGGGAGCGGGAGGGAGCGGGTGGGGGACGGTGTGGGAGAACTGTCGCTGGCTTGTTTGCTGACCTTTCGGATGGCTTTGTCGAAATCAGAATGCCGCAGAGCTGCTCACCTCTTTCTTCCTTCCTCCAGACCTGCGTTTATGTTCCCTTCCATTCTTCATGGGATTGTGTGTCCGACTTAATATTTTTGAGTTAGTGGGAAAACAGAAGATGCTTCACAGAAATTTGCTTTGTGGCCTGTTTCGCAGGCCACATCTGTTTCAGAGGGTGACAGAGAACTCGATATTCTGGACTTGTGCCCTTTCGTTCGTCTTCGAGAGGGGCAATAACATCCCATTTCCAAGAGGTCATTGAGACCAATTAGGTAGTTTTATTAGTTTTGCCTGCACAGGAAGATCCTGTTCTGTTTTTGATTGAGTCTGTTCAGGCGTCCGTTTTCTTTAGTGGCTGAAGTGGGATTGGCCAAATGGAATTCCGTTTCTCCATAGATCTCTTCACAGCTGAAGCTGTCATCTCTTATGATACGGTGGTCATCGGTCGCCAGGAGGAGAGTGGAAACTTTGTTGAGAAAAGTCTCCAGCGGGAGGCAAGCCTAGAGAAGTGAGCGCGTGTCCACATGGAAACTGAGACGCCCACGTTCCGGGTAGCAGGACTCCCCAAAGCCACGAAAAGTGGCTCCAGTGCAGAAGCCCTCCGCTGTGGCGAGTGGACCCACGAGATGTGACAGATCCGAGTGCCGGGGTGTCCTCGTGCCACGGGAGGGAATAAGTTCTGACCCGGGCTTCAGAGCGCATGGACTCTGAAAACATCGTGCCCAGCGAGAGAAGCCAGATGCAGAATATCCTGTATTACATAAAATACAATTGATACGAAATTTATAGGAAATCCCATTGGCATTAAAGTGCATTTATACGAAAGATCAGAATAGACTGATCCACAGACGGAGAGCAGAGTTGAGTGGTTGGAAGGCGGGCTTGGAGGACCTGCTACGGGCTGTGGGTTTCTTTTGGGGACGATGATGTTGTTCTCGGTTGATTGTGGTGATGGGTGCACGAGTCCATGAAGACTAAAAACCCCTGAATTGCACACTTGCAAAGGGCGGATGGTATAGGATGTGAATTCTTTCTCAGTAAAGCTGTTGGAAGGAAGAGGGGCTTGGGGCTGTCAATCACGGGCCGTCTGGGACCACCTTCTCTCCAGGGCTTTAGGCTCAGGGTGGCTGGAGCTGCTCTGGGGCGGATGCTATGGGAGGGGAGGGACGGACGGATGTCGAACGGGCCACCTGTCATGCCGGTGCTGCTGTTACGCATGTTACCCCTTCCTCCAAGCCACCGTGAACAGGATTCCTCGTTTCCTTTTCCTGAGAGCATCCCTGTCCACCCAAGCTCCCACCAGGAGGATGCCCAGGGTCATGGTGGTAGCAGCCCTCCAGCCGTCCCCTCGTGAAATCCCACGCAAAGTCCAGCCGCCGAGGCCGCGTCTTTCCCTTCCCGTCTGCCCGGCTGCTGTGCCGGGGTGCGTCTCGGTGCCCAGCAGCGCTCAGTTCCGGGTCTGCTCTGGCGGTGCCCTGGTCTGCCTGGCATGGTAAGCGAGGCCATGATGCTCCTTGTCCGCAGGTTCTCATCGACTGGATCAACGACGTCCTGGTGGAGGAGAGAATCATCGTGAAGCAGCTGGAGGAGGACCTTTACGACGGGCAGGTGCTCCAGAAGCTCTTGGGTGAGTCTCGGGCATCCCCAGCAAAGGGCCACTCAATTCTCTGCAAGGGGGCATGGGCTGCTCGTCCTCAGGGCAGCCTTGGAGCCGCAGCTCTGAGCCCACGCTCCAGGTGGTGACTCCTGGCGGCAGCAGGCCACGCCCAGGTTCCAGAACTTTCCCGTGGAGCCAGGGAGATGGGACAAGGACGGTGCCACTTCCTCCGCAGGCTAGCCCTCCTGCGGGGGTGGTGGGGAGGGAATGGCCTGATGCAATTTGCCCTGAAAGACACGCAATTGGTGATGGCCCATATGTCATTCCCTTACTCTGCCCATCCTCTGAAAGTACATCTGGAGGGAAAAAGTCGTGCTTGTCTTGGTCGTTCGTCTGTTGGACGAAGATTCAGCTTGTGATAGGTTTGGGTCTGGGCTCTGGAGATGCAGTGGTAACAACAGGGAGGGGGTCCCCTCGCCCACCTGTGCCCCTCATTTTGGCAGAGGGAAGAAGGAGAAATGTTACGGGACACAAACAGATGCTTTAAGAGAGTGGCACGCTCTAGGAAGGAAGCCAGAGGGTCATGGGCTGGAGAGGGTCTGGCGGTGGGGGCGGCCCTCTGGGGAAGGGACATCTGAGCAGATGTCTCAGAAGAACATTCTGGGCCAAGACTCTGAGGTGAGGAAGAGTGTAGTGTTTAAAGACCCGTGGGAAGAGCCTGCAGGAGGTGGGGGAGAGGGGTCGTGGGGGGCTGGACAGGGCTGGGAAATTGGACGAGGCCAGGTCTCGTCCAGCCCTGGTTGACAAAGGCTTTTATTCCACGTGATAGGAAGCCGCTAGGGCTTTTGAGCAGGGCCGTGACATGATCAGAGCTAAGCATTTTACAAAGTCACCTGGGCTTCTGGGTACAGAAGGGAGGACTCGGGGGCAGAAGCTGAGATCACGCGGGAGATCAGGGAGCCTGGTATCAGATGACGTGGCTCAGACTAGGGGGAGGTGCAGACCCCGGGGGAGAGATCTTGGAGGTTGGAGCTGACGTCGAGGCTGACGTGACAGCTGGGTTTGTCCCGGAGCAGCTGGGGAACCAGGAGCCCCTTGGGAGGAGGGTGGGGTTGGGGGGTGAGGAGGTGGGTGTTGCAGGAACCGGGGCCCGTTCTAGCTCAGTCAGCGGCCAGGTGAGGGTGGAGAGCTCAGCAACCCAGAGCTGATGCTTCACACGTGGTACCTGGGAACCTCTCCCAGAGAGGGTGGCCCAGATTCTCGAGTTGGCCTAATGCCACACGGCCAAGAATTTCTCAGGGTTTGGCTGAGCCAAGGATCCCCGTCTTGGAATGACTCTCCGAGGTACAAGCCTAAGTCTGAAACGTTATCGGGGTTGGTAATCACTATTGCCTGTTTATTATTAAAAATGGCAGATTGAATTGTTACATTGTGTACCTGAAACTGATCTAACACCGTACATGGATTATGTCCGGATTAAAAAAAACATCAGTCGGAGTTCTGGTGTTTTAGATCGTTGTGTTGGTGTAGTTATTCCCGGGGTCATCCTCAGCCCTGTCGGGGGCTACAGTGCCCTCAGGGTCATCACAGTGGACATGCGCGGTGACCCCCACTTTCAGTAGAGACTGGAGGGGGGGGGTGTGCATCTGTGGATCCGCCGGCAAGGATTCTTCTGATGGGAGAGCTGCCCGGGTTACCGGCTGTCCTCCTTGTCCTAGGTGAGGACCGAGCTCCCCTTCGGCCCTTGGACTCAAAGTGTTGGCCGTGGGTGATGCCACTGTCAGGAAACGGGCCCTCCAGCAGGTGCCTGGCTTCCTGGCAGAGAGAGGTTCTTCCTAGCAGCTTCAGAAGCAAACTTCAGAGTAATAGCACTCAGATTTTTTCCCTTCTGATGCTTTTGCATGCCCCCGTGGCTCCTTTAATCTAATTGCTTGAAAAAATTGTGTCCTAAGCCTGAGTTCTAGTGGGGGGGGTGGGGGGTAGGGGGGTCCTCGGTACTGTCACCGGATCATAGGACGGGCTCTGAATTTGCCTGTCAACGATGCTGGCGCCTGCCAGGCGACAAGTGACAGGGGGGTCTTTAGAGCAGGTATCAGGTAAGAAATCTTGCCCCTCGAGGCACATCCTTTGGTCTCCTCCTCCGCCGGCAGATTCCACACGCGCTGTGAAGCTGCGTGATTTTTCCATTGTCCCGCGTTGGCTGTGTTACCCACAGAGTGTCACGGGAGCGACTCTCGCTCGGCAGCCTCTGTTGGCGCAGCTGCCATCTGTCCCTTGTCAGTATCTTACTTGAGCACTTGATCAGGCGATTCTAAAATCACTCACATGTCAAGGGGGTTGACACACTGGTCTGCGGGAGGAAGAGACCCGTGGAGGAGAATATTCGGGTCTGAACAGAAAATCAGCGCGCGCTGCCTGCTCGTCGATGGCTTACTGCTGGTGTTGCCGTGCTGACGAGATGCCGCAGTGACCCGTGTGAGCACGTGGTCCGCGAGCCCAGGGCTAGCAGGAATCGCACCTGCGTGGACTAGACATTGGGCTCGTCACTGTCTCCAAAGGCAGAAGCCAATGCCAAAAAGGAGACTGTGGCGAGGGCCGAGGCCAAAGCTGACTTCTGTGCACCTGGGGAGAGGAGAGGTCTGCGGCCGGGGCCCTGCCTGGTCAGGAAGGGGTCAGAAAGAGGAGGAGCCTGTGAAGGAGTCTGAGGGTCCAGCCTCGAGGGAGGAGGCCCCCGGGGAGTGCTCCCTCTGTAGGGGTAGAGGAAGAGTGTTTCAAGGAGGCGGGCGTGAGAACAGAGGGCGGACCTCTAACCCACGTGAGGTCGCCACGTGTGAGTCCCCAGCACGACCCCGGATGGGTCCCTCTTCTTCAGAGCAGACTCTGGAAACAGCTGCTGACTCTGCCCCGTGGCAGGTTTCAGCAGGTGGAACCCTTCTGCACGCTGGGCCATTTGCAGGGAGAGGGTGGGTGCTGCTGCCAGGGTCCCCGGGGGGGGCTCCCAGGCCAGCTGGGGTCCTGCTTCTAACTCATGGAGCTCCCTTCTCCTTGCAAAAGGCAGGCCTCCCTGCGCAAGGTGTGTTCACGGCCCCGCATTCAGCCGCAGCTCATTTGCCTGCCACATCTGAGGACCCCCCCCACCCCCAGCTTCCTCCGTCCCTCTCCGTGCTCCGAAGGCAGGTGCTGCCCCAGCAAAGCCCGTCACTAGGCAGTGACGCAGGCGACGTGGGCAGCCTGTCTGATCCTCTCCCACTCGGCAGAACCAGCAGGACCGGCCTCGGGCAGCACCCGGGAACTGCTAGTCTCCTCGGTTCCTGTCATGGGCTGGATTGTGTCCCCCCAGCCCTCCTCCCCCTGCCCAGGAGTCCTAAGTTGAAATCGTAATCCCTAGAACCTCGCAGTGTGACTGTATTTGGAGACAGGGTCTTTCTAGAGGTCGTAAGGTTGAAATGAGGTCGTTGGAAGGCCCCTAAACCCATAGGGCTGGGGTCCTTTTAAGAAGAAGAAATCAAGACACAGATGCACGTGAGGACCTGGGGAAAGAGGCCTCGGGGGAGACTGGCTCTGCCGACCCCCAGTCTCCAATCTCTAACCTCCAGGGTCCTGAGAGCAAGTTTACATCGTTTACGCCCCGGTCTGTGGTGCTCCGTTCCCGGACCCCTAACAGGCCAGTGTGGTTTCCTTCCCTTCTCCGACGCACCTCCAGCCACCGCGTTCAGGCTGCAGGTCTGCAGGGTTGCCTGGTGGAGGGGGTGGCAGAGCGCGCCGGGCTCCCCGTCTCCCAGCAGGTGAGGCTTTTGGACCACCCGGCTCTGTCACCCTCCTTCCTTCCCCAGGACCCTGTGCTCCGCCCTGCCACACCTGGGGGTCCTGCTGTGTATTTTCAGGGTGTCCGTAGGGTATGGAACAGCTGTGGCTTATCCAGCTGGGACCTACCCGAGGCAGAGGGACATCAAAATACGTAAACGGCAACCACTTACAGCCCCCGCAGGACGCCCTTGGTGGAGGTGCTTTGTTTCGCTTCTAGCCCTCGAGGCGGCTGCGGCTGGCAGCCCGATGTGGTGGTGGTGAGGCTGCCAGCCCGCGGGGGAGCCTCCTGTCTGCTGCATCTGGCCCCAGGACGGTGCCTGGCACACAGGTGCTCAGATAGCTCTTTTGTGAGCTAACGAAGGAAGGGAGGGAAGGAAGGAATGAGGGGAAGGAAGGAGGGAGGAGGGAGGGAAGGAAGGAAGGGGCGAGCGAGGGAGGGGCGTCCCAAGCCCCACCGGCATTGCTCTACAATAGGATCCTGCAGGGAATATTAACGGTTTACTCTTGTTTGATGAAGGGAGGGGAGGACGCGGGGAGAGAATATTGAGTGAGGGGCCTCCATACACAGAGCTTTGCTGGGGACCACCTGCAAAACGGGATCCCCACTGTGACCGGCCTGGACTCCACGGCTTCTGTGCTGTCCCTCCCATCGGGGCCACGGCCAGCAGCCACGTCCTGGCTCGCGGCCAGTCGGGCTCTGCGTCAGGCAGCACGGTCACCCTCCCAGGGAACAGGTCACCGTGTTCTGCTGCTGCTGTTGCTTTGCTGAGGAGTGACAGCCCGTCGGGAGGACAGCTGGGTCGTAGAGCCCCTTCTCCCCTTGCCCCTTAGCAGGTGGGGGATCTGCGTGGGTGGGGAGTGGGCGGAGCTTGCCCCTGGGCCGGGCTTGGGGTCTGTCCTAGATCTCAAGCAGATGGGGTGGTTCTCGTCAGGGTCCCCCAGGTTGCTCCCAGCTCGCTCTCAGGGATAAAGTCCTTCGTGGTAATGTCTGCGAACATCCCGCCGTCCTTACCGCCGTGTCCGGCTGTTAGAGAAACAAGGGGACCCACTGCACAGCCTGTCCTGCTCTGGCCCCATCCCCGGAGTCCCTGCAGGTCCCCTCCCTGCCTCGCAGGTGCACCTCGAGTCATTTTCCCATGTCACGTGCCTAGAATGTTCCTAAGCGGGACACCTCCCATTCTGGCCTCGACCTCCACACCCCCTTTCCCGCTCTAGAGTACTTTCCCAAGGAGCACGAAGGACTAGAAAGCTCCAAGCGCTGTGATGATCTGCTCGCCCCAGTCTGCGGGAGGGAGCGGCCCTCCCCCTTGCAGCTGGGTCACCGGCGGCCCCGAGACCCTCCAGCGTCTCCTGACCCCTGTGTCTTGCTCTCGTCCTTCTCGTTGCAGAGAAGCTGGCGGGCTGCAAGCTGAACGTGGCTGAGGTGACGCAGTCCGAGATCGGGCAGAAGCAGAAGCTGCAGACGGTGCTTGAAGCCGTGCACGGCCTACTGCGACCCCATGGCCGGGCGCTCCAGTGGACCGTTGACTGTGAGTGGTCTCTGGGGCCGCCGGGCCTGTCCCCGCAGCTTGCCATGCTGTCATTCATCGTGGCCTCTCTGGGCTTGCATGTTCAAAACCCGTTCCTGCTGCTGCTGTCTGGAAGGCAGCTGGGACAGGCCAGAGCCGGCATCCCCGCTCTTGGGAGCTCGCTCCTGGGTGAGGGACAAAGTCACGCCTGTCACTGCCTTTTTTCCCCCCGTGCTTTAGAGAGGAGAGATGTTTCTGGTCTGGTGGGGCAGGGGAGGCTCCCAGAGGAAGTGGGGGAAAGAGAGAGAAGCTCTGTGGGGTTCTTGGAAGGGAGCCAAGCGCATACACCAGTGGCCCTGACAGCAAGGTCCCCAGGAAGAGGTTCGTGCCGGCCTCTGGGTAGATCCCGGAGTGTGCTCGCACGGCCAGTATGTGGCATCACGGTCTTCCCAGCCGAGACGTGACACCGGGAAGGTGAAGAACTAAAGCCAGAAAGTTCTTTGTCAGGGGCCCCCCTCCCCGCTCCCCCTTCCCCTCCGCCTCATCCCCCCATCCTCAGTGTAGGGCAGGCAGGGCCTGGCGGGGAAGCCCTCTCTGCTGCCAGGGTCCCCTGGGCTTTGGAGGGACGAACCCCAGGCGGTGGCTGACGGCGCCTGGTTTCTTGGCATCGGGACGTGTCACAGACCCAAGCCTGCCTCAAGGGTCGTGGGCGCCGTTGGGGAGGACTGGGGTGTTTGGAAGCTGTAAGCACTGCGTGGGAGTGAGTACGACTGCACCTGTCCAAGGACTGGAGAGCTGGAGTGTTGGGGACAGCAGCCAGGGACCGAGGTGGGGCGGGGGTTCCCATCTTCTCCCTCAGAGTGCCGCCCCCCCTTGCTCTCCCCCCTTGCGCAGGCCGGTGATGGGGCAGAGGGAGACCTGAGCGGCCGGGAGAGTGATGCACGTTATTGTGACCCCTAAGTGGCCATGATGACCCATTTTCCACAAAATTCTCCCTTCCCTGGGCTAACCTCACTCTCCTGCCCGCTCTGTGTCCTTACCACCCCACCCCTGCTGACGCCTTTTACAAATGCTGTGCTTTGAAGGCGGTTGCCCGTGTCACCTGAAAGTCAGCAGGAAGGAAAGCTAATTAGAGAGGAGAAGTAGACTCACACGAGGCGCTCGTCATCTTCATTTTCCGCTCCCACCCACCCCCCACCGTGGTTTTTCTCCGCCGTCTGGTTTGGACGCAGTGTCTTTATTGCCTTTTGGACCCGGGCTCGGGGTTCCTGCAGAACCTGACCTAAACCAGCTCCCTTCTTCCTCCCTGACCAGCAATCCACGGGAAGAACCTGGTGGCCATCCTGCACCTGCTCGTGGCCCTGGCCATGCACTTCCGGGCCCCGATCCGCCTCCCCGAGCACGTGTCCGTGCAAGTGGTGGTGGTGCGGGTGAGTAGCGGGCGGCGGACCTGCCCGCCATGCTGCGGGCGGCGGGGTGTGGGGTGTGGGGACGCTCTTCTCCCGTGGACTCTCCCCCCACTGCTGCTTTTTTCCTCCGTCCTGTGCGGCCACCTTCTGTTCTCCCCTCTTGACAAAATGTGTGTCTTGCCCTGGCTTGGGGACACACGTTGGAGCCAGAACAATGGCACTGATTTGGAGAGAGGCAGATTCAAAGGCAATGAGTGTGTTGAGGTTTAATTTTCCAGCATCTTTTAAAAAAGAACATTCATTTCTCCCCAAAGCCAAGTGGTTGGAATTCAGTTCTCTTGAATGAGCTTATTACTCACCGGAGCGGGTTGAGACCAGCGGTATGAAACGGATACCCTGATGAAAGCTTTCTCTGCATCTGCTGTGAATTATCTCCTCCAGTCCCCGCGATTGCCCTCTTAGGGTCATTTCTTTTGCTTCCCTTGGAGAGGTGTAACTGGGAGCTGGGGTCCTTCTGGCAGGGGCAAAGCAGCCTATCTTGTCGCGTCCCCTGCGTTGAAGCGGACCCAGCCCCGACTCTGTGTTTGCGGTCTTGTCCAGTAAATGCATAGGAAGCACCTACTGTGTACTTGGCCCTGAGCCCTGGCTGTCGGGGACACCAAACGGGGAAAACGCTCTGCTTGCGAAAGCACCGCTCTCCTGCCAGACCAATGAGGTTTCGCTCGGAACCCGGATGTCTGTGTGTTCATGCACTTGTGATGTCCAAGTCCACTCTTTCCCTTAGCGGCTCTGTGCCTTCTGTGGGCCGCAAGGCTCTGGCTGGTCCTGGTTTTATGAAGCTGCCTGTCCCCTCCGTTACCCTGGGAGCTCTGCCCGGACCCTGCGGGGCGGGAATGCCCCCTTTCTGGCATCGGGCGAGGGTTACTCCCCCCTCCCCACGCCGTGGGGGCTCTGCTTGCTTCCTAAGGAGGGAGGTTTATGGTCCATGGTGGTGATGGGGTCGGGGACCGGTTCTGCTGCCCCAGCCCTCGGTGCTCACCCGAGGCAACCAGCCGGGAAAGGCTTCCCAAACCCGTGTCCATCAGTCTCGGGGCCCCATGAGTGCTGTATGGCTTGGTGATTAAGGCATTTCCTTTCAGGCTGTGCTTGGATCCAAGAAAATCTTTTGGGTTTTCAGAAAGTTTTACTGACGCGGGCAAGCACTTGCTGGCGCCTCCTGCCTGACCAGGGTTACGGAAGGATTCTTCCGGCCACACCCAAAGGGGCATGCATCGGGGTGCGGAGGTCCCGAGAACTGGCCAGCCTCTGGCCTCAGAAGCCCTCCTCCCAGACCCCAAGGCCCGTCCCTCCATGTCCGGTTCTCCGGTCGGAGATGGGAGGTGCAAGGAATGTGGGGGTCCAAGGAGGGAAGGGATGAGGACAGGGGCCTCTTTACTATCCGGCAGTGTGGCCGGAGGCGAGCCCTTGATTTCTCCAAGTTGCAGTGATTTCCCCAGAAATCTGAGATTATGCTATAAAACTGAAATACTCAGCCTCGTGTGTCTGCTACCTCGCCCCAGGCCCGGCATCTAGTAGGTGCCCAACAGGTGCGTGGATACGTGAGGGAATGAAGTGTCTCCGGCCTTGCTGGCGGCTCTCCGGGAGCCCGTGGGCGCTGACAGGCTCCGCTGCAGGGTGCCTGCTTTTCACCAGCAAGATCCAGCCTCGAGGCTTCCCTGGAGGCCAAGTTCAGGAAGGGCTGGGGAGCTCCGATCTCCAGAGGTGTCCACGATGGGCCCCCCCCAGTGGGGAGTGAGTTCCCCGTGTCTCGAGGGGTTCACGTAGGGGCTTACAGTGGTTGGATTAGCTGGCTGGTGAGAGCCACCCTGGGGTCCGGGGACATGCAGGTTACTCCCCATCCCTGACTCCCCACTCTGCCACCCTCTGTGCCTCTTCACACCTGCAGGCTTCTGGAGAATTCCGTCACACACAGTGTTGTGTCCTAGCACTCCTGTTGCAAAAGACCACAGCCTGGGTGTTTAAAATAGCAGACATTGTTCCCTCACTGTTAGGGAGGCCGGAAGGCCTACACAGGACTTGGAAGGGCCCCGCTCCCTCCGAAGCCTCTAGGGGAGGATCCTTCCTTCCCCCTTCCAGCTGCTGGTGGCTGCAGGCAGCCCTCCGGGTTCCCGGTCTTGTAGGCGCGTCTGTCCAGGCACTGGCTCTGTTGTCAGTCTTCCCTCTGTGCCTGTGGCTGTTTTCTCTTACGAAGACTCTGCTCGTGTTGGATTTGGGACCTACCCTAGTGCCTTATGGCTTCCTCTTAACTAGCTCTATCTGCAAACACCGTGTTTCCAAACAAGGTCACGTTCCAAGGTTCTGAACGGACATGACTTCTGGGGCGGACAGTGTGGGGGAGGCATCCTACTTAGGCAAGCGTGCCTGTCCTTATACTGGCTGCTCCCCTTGTTATGGGGGTTCCCGGTGCTCCATCCCTCTCCCAGCTGGAGACATATGGGTTCCCTTGGGGAGCTAGGGTATTAATCCTGACAACCCCCCGCCCCCGGCCCCGCCAGCTGCCTGCTCTCAGAGCAATGCAGAGAGCCTAGGGAGAGGGTGGAGGAGGGGAGGGGACAGTTTCCAGCCACCAAAAGGGTCACCCCCTCGAGTCACCTGCAGTCTGCCCCCGCGGGTGTGGCTTGGATGCTGTCTAGTGGGTGGTCAGCACGCAGCTCAGGACCACGCCAGTGATGTCCTTCCTCCCGTCGCCTCTGCCTGCCCGCTGTTGGTGTGTTTATTTGTTCATTTTGGGGTTTGCAGAAGCGAGAAGGCCTGCTGCACTCCAGCCACGTCATGGAGGAGCTGACCACGACAACGGAGTAAGTGGACACTAGCCGGGGACCGGCACGGACGCGGGGGCCACTTCTGTGCGCTTCCCTCGACCCAGGGATGAGATCCGCACACAAGCGCTGTCCTAGCTTTATTATGACCTGCATGCACTTTTTCTTCAAGGATTTTTTTTTCCCTTGCGAGGAAGGGCAAGATAGCAGTTTGATTTGGTATTTAAATGAGAAATTCTCCCAAATAGAAAAGTAGGCAAACCACATGCGGCACGGGAATTAGAACTTACCGAGGTGGCCTAAGATCTTTTCTGGAATGGCACCAAGAATGATAAGCAAGTAGAAATAGAACCAATCCCATTCAGAATCTTTTACAAGGAGGAAACGGCTAAGGGAAATTTAAAACCTTGAGCTTTTGTAAGGTGAGTGTGCTGGCGTCTTCAGAGTTTTCCGTGTGAGGACGGAGTTCTTCTCCGAAGCCTTTGGACGTATATTCCTTATTTTAGGTGAACTTCGAGAAGGTTGGGTGGGGGGAGGAGGGGTTCAGAATGGTCAGGGGACCCCTTGTCGCGGCTCATCTGTCCGCCCGGACATCAGCTCCATGGGAGAGAGAGCCACACTTCTGACCCAGAAATTCCTTTGAGAGCGTGCGGACTGTCGCTCTTCTCGTAGGGAAAGCTGGACGGCAACTTTTAAGACATCTAAAAGGCTTCAAATCTACTGAACGTAGCCAGTCAAATGGTCTGTTTTGCAGGTAGCTTTTAGGAGCCTCCCACGGCCCCTTGTTAAGGATCTTTAAAAATTCACTGCATTGGTGCCGCTCCCCCAAACCTGGTTCAGATGAAACAGAACATGAAAGATGGATCGTCTCGGTGAGCCCTCCTGCTCCGTACACCGAGTGGTTAATTCCCATGTCACGCATTCACGTCTGGTCTTTCACAGATCAGGCTGACACGGGAGACCATTCTGGAGTGGGAGCTGCCGGGTGAATTGGGGAGCCACTGCCATGTGGCCTGATGGGCAGCACATCTGTTCCAAATCCATGGGGGTGGGGGCGGGGGAGGGGGAGGGGCAGCGCAAGGGACAAGGGACCTGGTGCTCAGTTCAGCCTGGCCTGTTTGGGAGCAGGAGGAGGGGAATGAGGAGTGGGGTGGTGTCTTATGGTTATGTTACAAGCCGCCCCCCTCCCCAAATCTAAGCAGCTTAAAACGACAGTCCCATTACCTGCTGATGATGCTGGGTTGGACTGAGCTGGGCCAAGCCGGGCAGGTGTTCAGTTCATCTGGTGCTTGGTGCTGGCGGGTGGCAGGCCTCTGTCCCTGTACCTGTGCCTCATCCTTGGGGACCTGGGCTTCCTCCCAGGGTGCCCTCAGGGTTCCGGCCCCCTGCCCCATGCGCTGTCCTCACATTCTGTGGGTCAGAGCAAGTCACAAGATCATCCTGGGTGGGCAGGGGAGACGCACTGCCTGCCATTGGGAGAGGCAGCTGGGCCTGTGGCAGTGGGGTGGGGGTGCAGCCCTGCGAGGGACTGTGGCCAGGGTTTGGTGACCTGAGGGAGGGCAGCTGTGGGAGTTAGGAGCTCTGGAATCAGAGCTAGCGGGGGTGGGGGTGGGTTGAGGGGGGTGCATGGCCCGTACAGCTCACAGCAGTGACCAACATGAGGGCACTGTGCTGGGCACTGGGAGGTGGAGGGGTTTGGGACAAGGGCTGGCGGGCTAGCGGGTGACAAAGGCCGTGTCTGTAGAAATGTGGATTCCAGCCCGGGCAGCTTGTGGAAAGTGCTGTGTGGCCCTAGACTCAGGATGGGGAGGGAGCGCCAGTCTCCTGCCTGGCCTCCCCGCCTCTGGGCGTGCTCTCCCCAATCCCTCCCCCTCTGTGTGGCCATAGGGGATTGGATAGAGCATCTAAATCACCAGATGTCTGCAAAAACCACAAAGTACTGTCCCATCTGCCTGCTGGCCTTCCCGCTCCTTCTGGCCTTGGCGCTCTGGCAGCCCAGCCTCCTGCAGCCCCAGAGATCCTCTGCACCTTCTGTCTAGCCTCGGCCTCCTTCCTGTCTCTTTCTAGAGCTGGTTCTGAGGTCCCCTCCTCCAGGAAGCCCTCCCTGTTTGCCAAACACGAATGACTGGCTTCCTTTTAGTTCCCGTAGCATCTCCTATATGTGACACTTTGGGTACACGTGGACTGTGTTGAAATGTGAGCTTAAGGGCCGGGCCATGGCGTTCATGGGAGCGGGATGTTTATTTCTGCATTTTCATGGCATGCCCATAGTAGCTGCTCAAGAAGTATTTGTTAAATAAGTTGGAGCCTAAAGACTCGAGTCTAGAGGGATTTGGGGATGATCTGAAGACCCCCTCGCCTCTCAGGAAGCTCAAGCAGGGGAGGACCTGTGCACGGGGCCCTCGCAGTCCTCATGGAGGGACTAGCCTCTGTGCCTTGTGGTTTCAGCCTCCGCCTGCTAGATCATGGTCCAGCCTCTGATTCTTCAGGATCCCCGAGTTTTGTGTTTCTCTGAACGCGCAGCTCACCACTGTGGGACCCTTGGGTGATCTGCACCCTGGACTTCAAAGTTTCCCATTCATTGACCCCAGAAGACCCGTTATCTGCTGAACCGTTCTTCCTGTTAACTGCTCCCATAATTTAATCCCCCCAAATGGCATTCAGGGGTGGTTTGACTCAAGGTGGCCACTTGCTGCTGATCTCGTGCACACATTTAGAAACCCACACATGCACCTGTGTTTGTGATGAGAGGGACAGAGAATCTGTTAAGATAGGATTTACATTTTTATAAAGAGCCTTTCAGCAGGACAATTTAGGGCTCCAACTTTGGGGTTCCCTCCATCGTGACCTCACCGCACTGTGTTCTGAGCACCCACTGATGGCTCTCTTCCTCTGTTCTTGTTTGCAGGATGATGATGGGTCGCTTCGGTAAGTACCTGTAGGGCTGGTGGGTCCAAGGTCACGGGCACTTGCGGGCTGTGGCAAGAAGTTTCCAGATGCGTGGATACACGCTGTCACCCAGGGTGCAGGGCCCACAGGACCCCATGGGGTCTCCTGTAGCTCCCCCTGGGGTCTGTCTGCTTCTCTGAGCTGCTGCAGGCAGTGGGGGGATAAGAAAAGCCTGGTGGGGGGTGACGAGGTGGTTACTCCCGTTAGTTCCCAGAGAGCTGTTCCCAACCCCGTGGCAAACAGCATGACCCTATCTTCCTCTCCACGAGGGGTGGCAGATGGCAGGACAGCTTGGGACTGCGTTTAAGTGTTTAAACCCTCCAGGGTGGGGAGTCTGTGCCGTAGCCAGAGGCCATGTGAGTGAAGCTCATTGCTTTGGAGACTATTTTGAAACAGAAAGCTCTTGACCCCCAAATGCCACGTTCTGCAGGGAGCACGGCTGTTAGCAGAAGTGGAAGCCAAGTACACGTTTTCCCACGTGCCCTTCGAGCCCGCCTGGCTGGAGTTCAACCTGTAGTTGTGGGGTCCCCGGGGAGAGGTCTGACACCCTGGAGTCAGCCACGGGTCTGACCACAGGGCCCCGTCCCCTCACGGGTATCCTAGGGTCCCATGGCACACCCCTGTGGCTTGTGTGCAAAGAGGGGACGTGGGTCCCTGTTGATGTCCTCAGACTTCCTGAAGTAAGCCTAATGCTGCGCTGGGGAAGTTCACGGTCTTCATGATTTTTGAGCAGTGATTCAGTCTTTTTTACGTGTCTTCGTTATTTTAATGAAAAGGAGGAAAAGGGAACCGTCCCATGTCCAGTTGGGGGTGTCACGTGGCAGTGGGGAGTGCAGGCCACGGGGCCGGTGTGGGCTCCTGGAGGGGACAGGGGTCAGGCCCTGGGTCTGAGTAGGGCCGTCAGAGCATCGAGGGTCTTTGATTTTCTGAGCCATGTCCCATCCCTGTTGGGCACAGGCCTGGTTGGAGGTTCGGGGGACCCGGGGAGCATCCGTGTTGCGGGGGGCTGTGTGCCGTGGCCGGGGGGGCGAACAGGGCGGTAGCTTCTGGGCACAGGGTGACGACGCGCTGGGAAGCAGCCGGGTGTCGCAGTATGAGAAGTGGACTCAGCTGCCGTGCCGGCGTTTGAGCCTTCGGGGCCGTGGAACCGCGAGACGCCGGTGGGGTGACTACTTGAGAGGCTCGCCCTGCTTACGAAACGCGAGCAGGCCGTCAGCGGGTGACAGCCGTCAGCGGGTGACAGCCGTGAGCGCCACACTGGCTTCTGCTTCTGCTGGCGCAAGGGCCGGGCCCCCGGGTACCCAGACTGGCAGCCTCCGCCGGTCCTTCTCCCGTGGGGCCCTCCAGGGCCCCTCCAGCCCCCTTCCCACCGAGGTTGGGCCTCCTTCCCTCCCCCCGGGTCCTGGTCCCAGGCTCGCCCTTTGATTTGGGGGTCAGGTGCTCTAAGACACCCCTTTATCCCTCACTCTGCTCCTTACCCTCCACCTTGGCTTAAGGCAAAGCCATGGCCCTTGAGGTGGCCTCCGAGCCCTCCAGACCACCCCCCCTCCGCATGCCTCTCGCCTCCTCTCTGGCCTCCTCACTCTGCCCTCGTGTCCTCTGCCTGTAGCTCCCCTGTTCCTCCGAGAGCACCCCGGGGGGCCCCTCCAGCTCACCCACTTTGAGTGCCCTCTGCTGGGAATGCTCTCCCTCTGGGCTCGTCGGCGCCCCCCGCCCCCACTCCTCAGCTCTTCCCAGGAGGCCCGCCCTGTCTGCCCTGCCCCGCCCAGCCTGTCTCTTTACTCTGTGCCCGCTGGTGCTCACAGGGAGCTGCCACCGCTTGGCAGACTCGGGGTGCCGGGATGGCCTGGGGACCCTCGGCCCCTCCGTGTGCCCCTTCCCCCGTGGCTCCTTGAACTGTAAGCGTCCTGTGGGCTGGAGCTGTGTCTTCCTTGGCGTGCGTCCCCCGGAGCTAGCCCTGGGCTGCAGACATCCAGGAGCTTCCAGAACACCAGGGGGACCCTCCTAGGCTATGTCTGCCCACTGGGTTTCACAACGGGTCCTGTTCTGTGCTCATTTCTCACCTGAGCGCTGTAAGCTTGGGATGGAGGCGTTGCCCTGCCCCCCACACAGAGGCCCGCCCCTTCCCTGAGTCATCCCTGTCCTGGCTGAGGTGGGCTGGGAGGCCCATCTCCCCAGAGGAGCTGGGAGCTGCTGCCTGGTCTCCATGGCAACGGGCTTGCTGGCTGTATCTCCCCCGCAGGCGGCCCCTCCCCCGCCCTGGGCTTCGGGACAGGGGAGAAGCGGGGAGAAGCTCTCCTTCTCCGCTCCCCATCTCCTCCTCGGGTCTCCCCTTTCTGCCAACAGAGCTTGTGCCCCCACTGCAGCCTGACCGGGCCAGCTGTGCCACCTCCGGCTGCCACCCTGGGGGACTCCTTGCCCTGTGGGACCTGCTCTGAGCCTCCCTCAGGCCACACGGTTTGCAACCCTCCCCGGCTTTCCTGTGCTTCTCTTTGCACTTTCTGTTCCCTCTGTCTGGAACGCCTTTCCTCCCTTTCTTGTCCCAGGAAACCCTGGCTCGGCCGGAGGCTCCCATGTGATGCCCCCTCGGTCCCCTGTCCCTTTGTCCGTGGGCCCCAGACTTGGTGCTTCCGTGGACCAGGCCGCCCACAGGAATGGGGAAGTGGCTGGAACATCGTGGTCGTCTGCCCCTTGGCCTCCGCGCGGGGTGGCGGTGGGGCAGATGGGGGCGCCTGGACCCCACGTCCGTGGGTGGCACGCTGACTCTGGGCGGGCGGGAGGCGGGTTCCGTGTTGCCACACTTCCAGTTCCTGCAGACGAGCCAGAAATTCCTATTTATATTTTAAAAAGGTTAAACAAACAAAACAACTTTATTTGGACTGACGGTCACACCCGTGAGGGTTGTGCTGGGCCAGACGCCGGCCCGTCCCGGCTGATTTGGCCCCTTTCTGAGCCCTCTCTGGCTACCTCAGTTTACCCATCTGCCTCCATCCGGCCCTTGTCCCTCCCTTTTTGTCCCCGTGACTGTCGCCAGAGCTTCCCGAGGGACCGTAGGGAGGGGCGGGCTCAGAGAGGGCATCGAATGAACTGAGCTCGAGCCCCAGCGACCCGCCTGCCAGGCAGGGGGCTTGTCCCTTGATGTCCTGTGTGTTTCGTTCTAACACCAACCGTTCTAACACCAACCGTGAGCTGGGGACTATTTTTACTCCCACTTCATGGAGGAGGAAACAGGGTTAGGGAAGGAGGTGAGTGGCCTGAAGTCCCGGGACTTGTTTTCATTCCCGAGGCCTGGCAGACAGCAGGTGAGGGCAGCACAGGGGCAGCGGGCCTCCGCTCCCTCCCGCGGCTCCCCTGCACGCCTTCGCTCTGAGCCCAGCGGTGGCCCAGCTAAATATACCCGGCTGACGTCAAGCTCTCTCCTGCTCCGAGAGTTTTTCTCAAGCTGCATTTAAAGTTTGTGTTTTGCTTTGTAAAGATTTAGCTCCCCCCCCTTGCAGACTGTCGTATTGAGTCTCATCTGACTTCAGTGATTATAAAAATAATTTACAGCTGCCTGGGTAGAGAACTGGAGGAGGGGCCGCTCTGCATGGTCGGGCCTTTCGGTTGCTGTTGGGTTTCAGGTGGAGGAAGCTGGGCATCCTCCCCCGTGAACGCTCGCACCCCCTATGCATGGGTGCGTACATGCCATACACATACCACACACACACGCGCGTGCCCTCGTGCGCGTGTACACGCTGCACACACCCCACGCACACGCATGTGCATGCACATGCTGCCAACATGGGTGTGCAAATACACAACACACATGCTTGCACACACACAGCCCTCTTCCATCTCTCCCTTCCTCTTTACCTCCCACCTTCCCTCTCCCCACCCCCCAGGCCAAGGAGGATGCTACCTAGGCTGGGGCCGTGAGTTGCGTCCCCATGCCCTAGACCTTCGACACCGAGCGCCTTCCTTTTGGGGCCGGGCTGCGGGGAAGGGCTGGGACGCTTCCTCCAGGAGACCTGGTTCTCCGGCTTACTTGGGTACCAGCCTGTCTTCTCTCTGATTTCTGCCTCCCTCCTCCTCCATGGGCAGGCCAGGCTGAAGCAAGCCCTGGGTCAGCTCTGGTTCTGGGCTCCTAGCCGTCCCCAGAGACGCGATGGAGATTTCTTACCCCCCGCCGCACCCCCTCTGGCTGGGCTCCCCAGCCCCCAGCCCTCCACGCTCAAGCCCCTGCTAGTAATAGTGGGCATCTCTGCTGGCTGAGGTCCTGTGTTGCCCCGGGCACCTTGGGGGGACAGCTGGGTCCTGGAAGACGGAAGTCGGGGCTCCAGGGCCTTCCAGATGCCCTCCTCCCTTTCCCTCTCTGCCCCACCGGTGACTCCACACAGCCCTGCATCCACTCTGAGGCCTCAGTCTTCCTGCCTGGACTCCGAGCTGCAGGGGGCTGCAGGGGGCTGCAGGGGGCTCTTCCTGCCTCCTGGTCCCCTCCCCCGCCAGCAACAGCAGGCTAGAACCAGGCACCCACTGGCTGCTGCTTACCTGCTGAGAGCCGTCTTGGCCTGGCCTCCAGTGCCTCCCGTTGAAAAGGGAAGGGATTGGTTCTGCGTTGATTTGGAGTGGCAGGGCAGGTCGGGGCTCACCTGGAAGAAGGAGGATGGGTGGGACACGATGGAACAGGCCCCCTCAGGCCCTGCCAGTGCTCCCACAGAGGGGGACACCCCCAGAAGAATTGCTGGAGAGAGAGAGTCTGGAGCAGGGTCTCCTGTTTGTTCATTTGTCCTAAGGCAATGGCAGGAACAAGCAAGACAGTGGTTTCAGCCAGCACGGAGCTGAGAGGCCCGCAGTGACTCTCCAGCAGACCCATGATAATAAGATGTACTTTCAAGCAGTGACTAAGGGCATTGAGATGCATACTGGGGGTCAGAGGACAGGGAGCGGGCGTGGGGCACTCTTCTAGGTGTGGATGGTCATGGAAGGCCCTTCAGAGGTGGTGACATCTGAGAGCAAGCTGAAGGAAGTGACAGGTAGATTGCCCGTGCAAAGGCCCTGTGGTAGGTGTGTGATGAGGAGAAGCCAGGAAGCCGGTTGGTGGCGTGAACTCAGGGAGGGTGTGTGTGTTAGTGGGTGACTGACTGCTGGATCTCGTGGGCCACGGGAGGGCAAATGAATTTTATCCTAGAGTGATAAGAAGCTGTTGGAGAGTTTTGGTGGGGGCAGGGATGGGGAGGGACAAGAAACGATCCAGTGTACTCTGTTCCTGTTGGGAGAAGGGATCGGAGGGCTGGGAGTGGAGGAGGGAAGCCGGCTAAGGCAGGAGGGTACAGCTGCCGCCAGGTGAGGGCCTGGGGCTGGTGTGGGGCTGGCAGCTGTGCTGATCGGGAGATGTGCTCAGAGGTAGCAGCGAGATTTACTGGTACGCACTGCAAGGAGCGTTTGGCAGGAGAGAGGCGGGCAAGGGACGCCTCATGTCAAGGATGTCATGGGGGCGGATGTTCCAGTGCTACCCGTGAATTTCACGTTACAAGATAGAAACTGAGGGCGGGGCGGACGTAAAAGCATTTTTACCCTGATTTTGCTCCCAAGTGCACCTGCCCCTGGGTTCTGGTGGGAACGAAGTGGATTCTGGGCTGGCAGGGAGCGTAGGGGTGGGACATCCCGGGGTGTCAGGAACTGCCTGATCCCCGGGACGGGCCGGGACGTTTCCATCAACCCTGCCTGTGCCTCTCCACTTGCCCACGCAGAGCGGGACGCCTTCGACACCCTCTTTGACCACGCCCCGGACAAGCTCAGCGTGGTGAAGAAGGTAAGCTCCGGGCTAGGCTGCTTGCCTCCGTCCCCAGGCTTCTCTCTACAGCACGCGCTCCGTGCCGGGAAGAAGGTGGGAACATGTTTGAAATCTCTGAAGTGTTTGCCACATGGATTGAAGTGTAATTATAGTCAAAAACGTAACTACAGTGCATAAAATTAGCGCCTTTTAACTCAACATCTCTGCTCCCTGGGTGTCTCCCTGCCCACCCGCCCGCTTCTGTTGAGTGAATTAGCCAGCCAGCGCCCGCGTGGTCCTTCATTCCGACTCGAGGCTTTTTCTCAATGTGGAAATGTTTTCAAGTGTGTCAGCCTGCTGGCTCGAGCGGGCCTCATTACCACGAGGCTGTATTCACAGCCTGCCCGGGACACAGGCAGGCCCTTGCCGGCTGAGCTGCTTGGAGCGCGTGTTTGGCCCATTTCCCTCCAAACAGGAGCGCCAAGGACAGGCACTTCATCAGCCCAGGCAGCCTGCGTGTAGGCTACGGATGGAAAAAACAACAGCAAAAAAAACCATGTGAGCTGAGGCTGTGGAGTCAGGGGCTGGGGAGTGATGAGCTCCCAGGGGGTCACCCAGAAGGAATCGAGACTCGGCTCTCGGCCCGTGGAGTTATCTGAGCACCTGCAGACGTCTCACGTGGGGAGGCAGTGGGAGGATGGGTGTCCTTTCCACCTCCCTGTAACATCCAAGGGGCGGTCATTTCTGCCCGTGTGCCCTAGGAGAGAGAGCTCTTTGTCTAGCACAACTGCCCGCAACAGGTTTCTTAATGCAGGACTTCTCAGGACCTTTATTTAATACGCTGGCATGGGTTGGAATTCTCCAAGATGGGACTCAGTATGAGCATTTTCCAAGCTTATTGTCGATGGTGAGATCTGTTCATTTATCTTGTGATAGAAGGTATTAAATCCCCGCGGAACCCACTTTTGGAAAAGGCTGCTGCAGCCTGGGACAATGAGAGTCTTTTAGTCGTTGGAAGCACATTGCAAAAGGCTGGCAGTGCCCCTCCTGGGTGGAGCCTTCTTAGCATCCTTGGGTGATGACTGACGCACCTTGGGGCTCCGAGCAGTGTCCCTAACCCCTACCCCCCATCACATCTGGGTCCCAGGAACTCATGCACAAGAAGATTCAAATCTGGCCCCTCCCCTATCAACTGTATGACCGGAGGCAGATGATAACACCTGCCTCAGTTTCCCCACCTGTCAGGACCGAGGCGGGACCCACCTCTCAGGGGCGCTGTGAGAGTAAAATGTCATCATGTCTGTGCAAAGGCCCAGTGCGCAGTATGCTGGGTAGCATTGAGCATGGCACGAGGTCTGTTTGTCTGTAGGTACAAAGTTAATTCATTCTTTGAAAAGATGCGTTTTGGGCACTGGGGACGAATGAGACAAAATCCTTTCATCTGCCGACAGCTTCCTGCTTCCAGCCTCACCCTCCCACACCCCCACAGGACAGTTGCCGTGTTGATGGCTCCTTGTGCCTCAGGGAAAAGCCGGGGGTCCCTGTCCACCTCTCTGGGGTCACCCCCTCCTACATCCTCCCATCCTATCCACATCCAGCGGCAGTCTGAAGATCCCAAAGCGTTTGCGCATGTGTGTGGGCCCGGGGTCCCTGCTTGGCCCGTCCCTGCCCCACACCCACTCAGATGCTCACTTCCTTGGCATCCTGCGATGCCGTGGCCTCTCCTCCGTGGCACGTCTCACACGCTGGGCTCTAGCCCTTGATTGCTCTGTGTCCCCCACCAGGCGCGTATATGGAGAACTGTGCCACAGGCTCTCCAGGGGGGACCCAGTCTTGCCGTCTTCATGTCCCCGGCACCAAGCAGAGTGCCTGGCATGTAGTAGCTGCTCAATAAACTTGAGTAGCATGACTAAGGAAAGGCCATCGTATCCAGGGGTGGGGTGGGGTGTGGCTGGTGTTGTGTCCCACTGAAGCTGGGTTTGCTGGTGGAGAAGAGTTACAAGGGACAAGTTTTAAACTTTGGCTAGAGAGACGCTGGCGGTCTGCTCCCCTAAGCTCAAGCTTACCCAAGGTTACCGAAGCAGGTGCGTGTGGCCCCTCGGGTCAGCCTTCTGTCATTTCAGGTCACATCTAGGATGCATCTAAAACCACAGTCTTCTCCCCCTGATGGTTTCATCCTTCTTGAGGAGTTGATTGTCCCCTCTAGGGCTCTTAAATACTTACGGGTGTGTGGATAAGCGGGTGTACGCCCAGGCTGGCGGACAGAGAGGTGCGTTTTCTTCTCCAGCGGGGATAGTACATGGAGTCATTTTTCCATTAAAACCAAGGGTCACTGCGAGAACCTGACCCTTTTATTTTAGCAAACATTGGAGATGATGGGAGCATCTCCCAAGTTGGTGATGGCCAAGGTCAGGTCCATCCCGTTGGATGGGAGCAGACAAGTGTCCTCTCTCACTCATGGCTCCCATGTCTTTGCCTTCACAGTCTCTCATCACGTTTGTGAACAAGCACTTGAACAAGCTGAACTTGGAGGTGACGGAACTGGAGACCCAGGTGAGCAGTGTTCTGGTGTTCGTGTTTTCAGCCAGCTCTCTGATCCCGCGTGGGGCGCAAAGGGGACGGGCGCCGTCTTGTTGGTCCGACAAGGAGTGGCCGCCCTACAGTCAGAACGGCGAGGCCCAGCCGCTCTGGCCTTCTCTCGGGCCCTCTGTCATAGTTTCCTGTGGCTGCTGGAATCGAGTCCCACAGACTAAGCGGCTTGAACCACAGACATTTCCATCCTCACGGTCCTGGAGGCTGGAGTCCCGGACCCACGTGGGCCAGGCTGCTTCCTTCGGAGGCCTTCAGGAGTGACTTCTTCCAGAGAAGGTCACATTCACAGGTTCCGAGGTTAGGACTCCAGCACATTTTTTAGGGGACACAGCTCAACCCTGACACCCTCAGAGGCGTCACACCTCCCCCACTGAAGGGCCTTGGCATGGGCAGTTCTGCCAGTCTAGAATGTTCTGTGACCCCCCGCCCCCGCCTCTGTTCCCCATTGCCATGCACGCTGCGCGAGCGCTTGCGGAGTACCTGTCCAGTGAGTGTGCACGAAATATTTCTTCCGTGGGTGGTGTGTGAAGCGTCCTCCCGCGCCCCACGCAGAGCTCACGCCGCAGAGTGAAAATCCGCTTCAGACAATCAGCAGGCATCAAAGACAAAATATAATTTTCCTGGGATTAGCTGGGTGCTCGAATTCGGAGCCGTTCGCGTTCTTGGTGCAGATTACTCTCACCCCCAGCTGATCCTGCTGAAATCCCTGGGTGATTGCCTCCGCTCCTGTCTCTCTCTTTGCCTTTCCTCATTTGCTTTTTTAATTAAAAAAGTAATTCAGGTTCATTGTAGAATGTCTGAAAATGCAGATAAGCAAAACAAAAATCGTTCTTAATCCCAGCACCCAGAGATAACTGTGCCGAGCGCTTTGTTCCGGACCTTTCCTCCACCTGGCTGGCTAACCACGGACCTCATGGGTCTGTCCTGGAAAGCTGAACGGGCCGTTTGTAACGAGTGTGTGTGTTTGTGTGTCGTTTGTGACGTTTTCCGAACACTGCCCACTTAGCCTCTGGTTACTTGCTGTTAGGTGTATCAGGGGCCCACAGGTGTCCTCGCAGGCCTCCTTTCTCCCTCCCCGCCGCCTCCCCGCTTCATCCTGTCCCGACCTACCCGACTGCAGTTCATGTGGAGTCTTCCAGACGTCTTACACACACGTGTATTTTGTTAACGACGGTGGCTTCTGCTGCATGGCTCTTCTCGCAGCGTGTCCTCTGTGACACTTGTATGCCGGGGTCTTTCTGGTGGAGTGTGTGTGCATGATTCCATCTGGTCCTTCTTCCCTTGTCCAGTCGGTTGGTCTGTCTGTCTGCACTGGTCACCTCTGAGGACTGCCTCCTCTTCCATCCTAACGCACCTCATGGCACGAAGCCCACTCCTCGTGATGGGTGCCCCCGCCCTCATGACGGGGGGTGCAGGGGCTCTCTGCCCTCAGCTTCTGCTGCTGGTGCCCTCGCTTAGTCAGGACGCACTCCTAGAAGGCCGTGATGCTTTGAGGGCCCAGGAAGGCTTGCCCGCTCCCATGCCCTGAGCCCTGCAAGCCATTCCCCATTCTCACCTCCCGCCGGCCCACACGCCAGCAGGAGTGGCCAGAAGCCCCAGACCGAGACTCTGCCCCTCGGTTTGCGTGGATCTGGAGGTACCCAGTGTCTCCTTTTTTCTCTCTCATCACACTTAAAGGGGTTTTTAACTACTGTCCGGCAGAAAGGAGGTATTTTTATAAATAACGTTCATCGTCAGGGAGACATGGGCTCAAAGCCCTGCTCGGGGGTGTGTGTGTGTGTGTGTGTGTGTGTATGTATTTAAAACCACTTCTGTATTCTGGGCAGCTTCCTGGCTGTGTGACACCGAGCCAGTTACTCAACTTCTCTGTGCTTCTCTTATGTTGAGGGGGCAGCAGATATGGGGAGGCTTAATGGAGGTCGTGCCCTTACGAGCTAGGTATTGATGAAGACAGTGCCGTGGGAGTCGTGGGGCATCTGGGGGGATTGCAGCTAGGGCACGCCCCCACCTCAGGACAAATGTGTGCTCTCATGAGTGTGAGCTAGAGGGTCCGTTGGCTGATAAGCCACAGTGCTCTGCCTGGCTCTCACTCTCCCTGGTGCCCCTCTCCCTCCCGTGCATTCCCCTGCAACCTCCATCTCTCCCACTGCCCGTGCATGAGGGGGCCAGGGCTGGGTTCTGGAAGCCATGGAAGGGAGCAGAGGCTCTCCGCCCATCTCAGCTCCCTGCGCCTCCCGGGCAGGTGATGGGGGCAGTATCGTCGTTTGCAGATGGCCTGGAAATGGGGTTCGTGTTGCCGAGAGAGCCGGTTTCTCTGGGCCTGCTGTTGGCTCAGTGTCGGTGGGGTAGTCCCACCAGCACCGTCTACCAGAGAGCCATCCTTGGCAAGCCCCGCAAGGAGGGTGTCCCTCTGCCTTGGTCTTTGTTCTTCCCTCTCCTTCCCCTTTCTACCTGGTGATATCGGACACTTGTGATTTCGACTTTTCTTCTTTAAATTGGAGGCCTTGATGGCCGGCCTAGAACAATGGGGGGAGCTGCTGTTTTTAATAAAGTCCTCCTTTGGCTCATTTTATCTGCTGCACATTGCTAGTCTCGGGGAGCTGAAGGGTGCTGGGTGCCCAGCCTCTCGTGGCCGTCCTGCCATCCCGCCATCCCGCGTGGCAGTTTTCCAGACCAGGGGACCACGCCGGCCAAGAGAGCTTCCTCATAGGGATGGAGGAGTTCTGTCACCACGCATCGGGGGCAGGAGCCACTGGCCATGTGTAGCCGCTGGGCACCTGAAATGTTGGTGGTGTGACTGAGGAACGGAATTTTGTATTTTTGTTAAACATCTTTTCAGTTTAAACATCTTGGAACTTGGTTACATAATAGCATGAATGTACTCAACAAGGCTGAACTGTACACTTAGAAATAGTTAATGTTGGGGCGCCTGGGTGGCTCAGTCAGTTAAGCGTCTGCCTTTGGCTCAGGTCATGATCCCAGGGTCCTAGGATCGAGCCCCGCATCGGGCTCCCTGCTCAGCGGGGAGCCTGCTTCTCTCTCTGCCTCTGCCTGCCTCTCTGCCTGTTTGTGCTGTCTCTCTCTCACAAATAAATAAATACAATCTTTTTTAAAAAATGGTTAATATGATACGTTCTAGGTATGTTTTATCACGACTCAAAAAAAACCAAAAATACCCCACATACGCCAGACAGAAAAGGATAAGGAGTTTCAGTTTTGCAAAATGACGTGCGTTCTAGAACGGCTGACTGGCTGGTTGGTTGCACATGGTATGAATGGACTTCACGCCAGCGACCTGGATACTTAAATGTGGTTAAGATGGTAGATTTCATGTTACGTATGTTTTACCGCAGCGGCAGAGAATAAACCAGCAACATTCAAACAAAAAAAATGTCTGATTTCAATAGGCATGTGTGACCAATGGCAGTCATGTGGGACTACACGGTCTCAGACATCTGGAGGCTGGGGTCCTCACAGGTTCTGGCCAGGCAGCGGACCCCAGCAAGTCTCGGCCTCTCAGAGATGCCCCCTCTGTGCTCTGTGGGGATGGCTGAGACCCGCCCTCTGGGTGCCTTCTGTACCTCCGTTCTCTTGTCCCCTCGGGCAAATTTGCTTTTGTCCTCACCGGTCTCCATTGCTTTATCTTTTTTTTTTTTTTTTTAAGATTTTATTTATTTATTTGACAGATCACAAGCAGGCAGAGAGGCAGGCAGAGAGAGGAGGAAGCAGGCTCCCTGCCGAGCAGAGAGCCCTATGCGGGGCTCAATCCCAGGATCCTGAGATCCTGACCGGAGCCGAAGGCAGAGGCTTTAACCCACTGAGCCACCCAGGCACCCCCATTGCTTTATCTTTAAAAGGAGTAATTGCTCCCTGGCTAACTGGGGGTTGGGGAGAGCAGTCTTCCAGAGAGTCGAGGCTTTTGTTCTAGATTCCTGGTCCCCTCATGTGGGTGGATGGTGCTGCCAGGCCAGGTACCGGGGGTGGGGGTTGGGGGACCTGGGTTGAGGGCAGCAGCCTGCAGCCCTTTCCCTGACCCAGCGCTGCTGGGTGTTCAGGGCCTGGCTGGGATGGACACTAGAGGCTCCTCTCAATGGACCTCAAAGGCTCATGGTCACCGGGGCTCAAGCAGGGGTAAGTGTTGTCTGGCACCATGAGCACAGCTGGAAGAATGTGCTCAGGCAGCTGACAAAGGGAGCAGGGGGAACCGGGCAGCAGACCCCAGACCAGAGCCTAGGGCACCCTGCAGGTCATGGACAGATGGGTCGTCCCAGCGGCCGACACTGATGGGGACACTCCCCGTGTGCTGGGCCCTCCCTGTCTGCCTTCTCACTGTGTCCCCATGCTAACCCCGAGAGACTGGAGCCAGTGTTATCCCAAGGTCGGTAGTGGGGGGCTGGGCCTTGTGGCCAGGCTGCCGGCTTCTAGAGCCATGGCCCCGTCCGTGTGGACATGCTCCGACCCCAAACAGGTGCGTGCCCACATCCAGCCCTGAGCGAGATGCTCTGCTCTCAGGTCCTTCACCTGATCGCAGGCTCGTGCCTCAACAAGGCATGGATTTCTTGCTTTAAAACATTTTCCTTCTTTGGGAGAGAACGCAGAATGTTCCCTGCCTCCCTCCACAGCCCCGACACCTCACCCCGCGTTTCTCTGTAGTTTGCAGATGGCGTCTACCTGGTCCTGCTCATGGGCCTTCTGGAGGACTACTTTGTCCCCCTGCACAACTTCTACCTGACGCCAGACAGCTTCGACCAGAAGGTACGTGTGTGGTCTCCGTTCCCAGAGCGGCCCCAGACGCACCCGCTAAAGCGCACAGCCTAGACGGGCCCCTGATGGCTCTTCCTGGAGTCTAGCTAGAGTTTTTGGAAAAATAGGACTGCTGCCAAATGGTACTGCCGTGAGACATGACCCAACCCTCAGTCACGGAAGTAAGCCCATCAGTAGTGCCAGACGCTCCCGGGTGCTGTGTGCCCAGTCCTCCTCAGGTGGGGGTCTTTCCCCTGGGACGGTACCCTTTTTAATCCCGGGGGCCCACTGCCACAGACTTGTAGAGCCCTCCCCCGTTGATGCCGTACCCATGTCACTTCTGGTTTTCCCACCTGCTTCTGCCCTCCCCAAGCACTGCTGTTCTCAGTGGTGGCCAGGAGTCCCGTGGCTCCGACACCCCTGTTCCCCCACCCTGGACAATTAACTTGTTTCTGGTTGTTTTCACAATAAACTAATTGGGCATCTTCTCCAGTCTTTCTCTCTTCCGATCAGTCCGTCTCTCTGTCTGTATCTGTCTCCCTTCCTGTGGATTGTCTTCTAGGAGAATTCCCCACATGGGATTGTGTGGGTCAAAGGGCCTCAGCTTTGGATCCGGGTTGCTGCCTCCCCCGTGTCCCTGTCTGTGCCCGTGTCTTGCCTGCTGCTCGGGGCTCCCCGGAGTTCAGCCCGTCCAGACAGCAGCAGTCAGCGTGTGGCCTTCAGAAACTTGGCTCATGCACTGTCCATATTGCTTTGGACTCGGGGCATCTGTCGTTGGATTTCCCCAAAGTGCTAGACCCGTGAGTCAGAGCAGCGGACAATGCGAGCAGGTGGTGGCAGCCAGGGAAGCGTCCAACGACGGGGCCAGTGTTTATCGATCTGCATACTTCTGGCACCTTTCAGGCCGTCCGCTCGCGGCCAAATGTTGTACCTGCCTCGCCTGCTGAGATGGAATCAGAACAGATTAGAGAGGGCCTGGCATGGTCGAGTCAGGGTGAATGGAGCGTGAGCCAGAGGGGAGCGAGCGGAGCGCGAGAACACAGATAATGTGGGGAAGAGGCTCTTGTGTTTCCAGGCCCGACGGGGCCGGCTGCAGAAACATTGTTTGGGAGAGAGATTTCCTTGTTCTGATTAATAATGCTGCCGGCAGGAATGGTGAATGGAGCCAAGGGGCCGGAACTGGGTTTCTTTCCAAGAGGAGACTGTGCACAAGCAGGGCAGGGGAGCCTTCTCTCCAGCCCCGGCCTTACTCCCTTTGCAGCAGGGGTGAAAGTTTTGGGGGGGTGCCTCCTTGTGCTGGGGAGCATGAGAGGCCCCAGTGACCGTCTGTCTGTGCCTCTGCCCGAGGCAAGGTGCTGCTGTCCCCAAGCAGAGCGATGACCTGTGTTTTTAAAACAATTGCACTAGATTTTTAAAAAAAGGAGACCAGACCCCCTAGGTTCCTGTAGACAGACAAACGGCACCCTCTGAGCTTTCTGAGATATGGGTGAGATATCAGATACCCTCTGAGATATGGGTACGACCCCTAGTGTTTTGTTTTATTATCTTACTGGTGGGAGCCACTTTGCTGAGTACCTTGTGCCTTTAGATCATCTTTCTGGAAGATTCCACAGTGTCCCTCTTTCTGGGGAGTGGAGTGTGTCCTGGAGACTCAGAGATGGTGCTTACCAGCAAATGCTCGAAAGGGCTTCATGTTCTCAAGGTGCTTTGCCTTCTGTCCCCTCATCTGATTCCCTTCCTGGGGACAAGGAAACGGGATCTCAGAGGGGCTGAGAGACGGCCAAGTTCCCTCATTCAGCAGGGCAGAGCTGGAAGAGCCCACTCCTATTCTAGAAAGTTCTATTCCTCTGTGACCTGGCCAGGTTTTCCAAAATCCCTTGAATTGCAGAGGGAAAGGATTTGAGCACGTCCTGGCCGTGGGGCTGGCTCCCAGTGGTGGCAATGGGGCTTTGGGGTACAGTGTGTGGCCTGGTCCCCTCGGGTCTGGGGAGCTGTTTGCCACTCTGCCTGCCCTGTCCCGGGACCCTGGGCGCAGGGGCGGCTTCTCTGCAGGCAGGAGGGGTTGGTGGAGGTGAGGGCATGGCGGGGACGGGAGCAGGGTGCCGGTGATTTCTTGGCTGGTAGTTTCCTCGGACTAAGAAGGAAGCAGAAGGAAAGTCGCTGCGGGGAGGTGGCTCTGGGGGGGAGCTATTCTTGGTGTGCGGCAGGTGTGGGGTTTCAGAAGCCCGACCTGGTCAGCACTGAGCACTTTCGAGGATCCAGCACTTTCCAGGGCCCGTCTCTCCCTGTCCTAACTCATCTCAGCCCCGGGGCCTCCTCCAAAAAGCGGCCTTGGTGCCCCCCATGGCTTCCCTCTGGGCTGGGCCCACTCCGTGCACCTAGACGTCTAACACGCAGCTTGGCCGTCCCATTTGGCCTTTTCCAGGGGGCCTCGGGGACGGCCCAGGGTCCTCCAACCTCCTGCGTCTGGTCAGGGGCAGCCCCGCCCAGCCCCGGAGTGTAGGGCCTGTCCCCCCACGGGGACCCTCTGGTCGCTGCCTGCCCCGTGCTGGTGCTACCAAGGGTCCTAGAGGTGGCGAGGCGGCCCCCGAGCGCCGGGACGTTGACCAGCGGCGGGTTATTTTGTCAAACATGGTCTTCCTGGTTGATTATTAAACGATAAGTACAATGATCCTGTTTCTGGTTCACTTGCCCCGGAATCGTGCAGGTATTACTGTTGGAAGGATGTGTGATTACTAGGAACCCCGGGGTGCTCTGCGGCTCTGACTCTAGGATTTACTTCATTTTCTGGTGCCCCCATCTTGTCCCCAACAGCGTTTGCCCCAGCGGACGGCGGACTGTGGTTTGGTTGTCACCCGGCATCTCTGGGGGTCAGGCGGAAACTGCCTCGGGAAAGGTGTTATTTTAAAGCCCTTCAGAGGCTGTGAGCAGAATGCAAGCTTCCAGCACCCTCGTGGGCCGAGCAGTACCTTTCAGGGAGAAGCCGTGTGGGGTGTGGGGGTGGGGTGTCCACCTTCCTGTGACATCTAGCAAGTCGAGGAGGCCAGGAACGGGGCCCTGCCTCCTGCCACCTGCAGCCGCCATTGGGCTGACTTCCGTTCCAGCAGGGTCCCTGGTGCCTGCCCGGCGCCTGGGCCACTGCTGTCCCTGAGCACGGTGTCCTGCCTGCGGCTGTGCACACGTGGCTCTGGGGGGCCTTCCCAGGACACGGTGGGTGGCCTCTCCGTGCCAGGGACAGTGCTTTAGCGTGGGTGCCTCTGGGAAGTGACATGTCCCCTCTGAGCCTTGGCTTTCTCATCTGTAAAAGGGAAAGAGTCACGGTCACTTCTCATTGCGTGGCCTATGGCACAAGCAGACACTTGGGGACCCTGGAGCCCTCGAGGGCAAGCTTTGTGCCTTCACCCCTGCATCTCTGAGCTGCCCCCCGATCCCGGGTGAGGGGATAAGGCCCATTGAGGGAACGCCTTCGCCCAACACCCTTGCTTACCCTGTGCCCTGCGAGGGACCGCTCCGGTCCTGGGGATGTACCGGTTCCACTCTTGCTTCCTTGGCAGGTCCACAACGTGGCGTTTGCCTTTGAGCTGATGCTGGACGGAGGACTCAAGACCCCCAAGGCTCGCCCTGAAGGTAACGCCCCACCCCAGGCCCGCCCAGGCTCCCGTGCCCCCTGTGCCCTTAGCTTCTGGGGCCGGGAGGACTGTGCTGGCGGAACCACAAGCGCTAGCCTTCAGTAACTGCTTGACTGGGAGGACGTGAGCTCTGCCCACCGCCTCGGGATGTGCATGTCCTTGCAGGTGCTGGCGCGCAGGCTAGAGGGGCTGTTTCATGCCTTGCAAGGATATTAAAGGCTTGCTGCTGTTGAGGAGTGTTGGGTGGATGTCCCTACAGGGACGAGGCATGGTCATGTCGTGTGTGGGTCCGAGCTGCAGCGGGGAGGCACGGGGAGCCGGTGGTGGGACCACCCGGGCAGGGGGCCTGGGGAGCCAGGAGCATGTCTGGCTCAGCCCCCTGCAGCCCATTCACAGAGGGCATCAGGCCTGCTGGCTGCTGCCCATTTCGGTGGCTCCTGACCTCCTCCCACTGCAGCGATGGCCGACCGGGGGTGCCGGGGCCGAAGCCTCAAAGGGAGGGCAGGAAGGAAGGTTGTGCCGGCTCTCCGTGCCTGCCCCCTCCTCTGACACACGGAGACTGGAGATGCTCTGGGCCTCAGTCTAAGGACAGTTGCCTGTTCACGGTAGCTGCTCGGCTAGTCTTCCCCTGGAAGAGATGCTGTTTCTTGCTTTGGGGTTGAGTATCTGCAGGGGGAAAGCAAGGTTATGGTCAGTCTGTGGCCGGAGAAGGGCCTTTTGCATCACCTGGTCCAATGGGCCCATTGCACAGGCAAACAGACTGAGGCCCAGGGCAGGGGGGTCACCTGTCTAAGGTTGCAGGCAAGTGAGAAGAAGACCTAGGTGCCCTTCCCACCAAAGTAGGCAGCCTGGACTTCGTGGGCTGTCACGTCCCCCGAGGGCCCTGCCATGGGCCAGACCATGTAGCCCATTGCTTGACCTCGAGGGGGCAGGAGGGAGCAGCAGTTTGCACACACACGCCCCCTCCCCCACCCCAGAAGGCCTGCCCTCCGTCCTGGCACAGGTTGGCCTGTGGGTGTTGGACCCCAGCAGACGTCCTTGGCTATTGGAGACCCCACAGCCATAGGCACCTCTTGTCCCTGGACTTGGCCAATGCAGGGCCTGGAAAGGATGCGGGAGTATCCCTGTCCTGCTGTCACAGGTGCTCGAAGAGCGGGCTGGTGGCCTGGGGCCTCTCTTGGCTGCCTGTCCCGGGATGGCGCTGCCCAGGGCATTTTGGATGAGGGGCCGTCGATCTTTAAACCAAAGGACTGCACCGTGGACAGGCAGGGGCCCCGTGCCTCCTGTGGGCCTGCACGAGGGCCTCAGTGCTCTCGCCCCCAACAGTGTCTCTGTTTCCTCCTGCAGATGTGGTGAACCTGGATCTCAAGTCCACGCTAAGGGTCCTGTACAACCTGTTCACCAAGTACAAGGACCTAGAGTGAGAGCGGCGAGCGGAGGGGATTCCGAAGGGCGGGGAGGCCGGCCCGCCGAGGTCCCCACCCCCTCCCCAATGCCGCCTGGCCTCCTCTGGCTGTGGCTTTTCAGCTCCCTCGTGTCATGCACAGTGGGCAGGATCCTTTGAAAGGCAGGGTTCTGTACCCCAGTGCTGGTGTATGGCCCCACCAGTGCTGAGACATTGATCCCTACCCCCGCCCCAACACACAGTCCCCTCTGCCCGTGGTAGGGGGAGGGGCGCGCCCTGCAGGCCTTTCCATGGAGCAGTTCACGGCCACAGGCGATCCAAACGGCACCGACAGCTCCACGGGAGCCGGGAGTCAGTCTGGCTGTGGCGGAGGGCTCTCCTGGGAAGCCAGGCCTTTTTTAGTAGAAAGCGTTTTGTAGATTTAAAAACTTCCCTCTAACGTCCCAGAGGCCTTTGATGGGACAGGAGGGCCACCCACGTTCCTCTTCTTGACCAGCCAGTGTTCCTCACTTACATTTTGCACAGACATCCAAGACCCGGGTGACCCTCAGTGGCCACCACACGGGAGGCGGGATTCAGGGAATCGGGGTCTGATTTTTTTTTTTTTTTTTTGGTGACAGCCAAGTGGGCTCCATCAGGAGCTAGGTCTAAAGTGTTGCTCGATACATCTCAGAGGCCCTGTTTGGGAGTCTATGCATTTTTAAGCCTTTAGAAAGCGGGGTCTCTCAGTTTGCGGGGGCCGCCATCACAGAGCGCCACAAGCGGGGGCTTAGACAACAGGAATGGACGGTCCCCCAGCTCCCAGGCCGGAAATCCAGCATCAAGGCAGGGCTGGCCCCTCCCAAGGGCCCTCTCCTGGCTTGCCGATGGCTGTCCCTTCCCGGGGTCCCCACATAGTCCTGCCTCTGCACCTGTCTGCGGCCTCACCTCTCCTTACAAGGATGCCCGTCCTAATGGATGAGGGCCGCCCCTGTGACCTCATTGTACCGTACTGATCTCTGCAAAGACCCATCTCCAAATACAGAGGCATTCTGGGCACTCGGGCTCAGAGCTTCAACATACTGATTCTGGGGGACGCAGTTCAGGCCTTACGGGGGGGACATGAAGAATTCATCCCCCTCCCCAGTGTGGCTTTCTGGAACCCTGCTGGCATCTCCTGATGGGCACCCTTGAAAGGGATGCCGTTCGCCCCTCCCCCACTCCCCTTGGCTCCAGAGAAATGGGGGCCTTCTGCTGGGGGGTGTCTGCCCTGTGTGACCCCACCCACGGGGTCCCTCCACACGGCAGCCTCCTTCTAGGCCCCAGCATCAGCGACCAAGCAGGACAGGCCTCTTTCATCTTCGAATTTCACCTTCCTGTTGTCGATCCGAGCGGTTGCCCCTGTTGTTAATACTAAGTCGGACACCGGTGCTCATGACTCAGGAAACGCCAGCCTTGCCCGTCTCCGCTCTGCCCCTGCGAGGCTGGCAGTAGTTTCCGAAGAGCCGTTCTGACGGAGGTGGTTTCCCAGCAGGAGAAAGAAATAATTAAAACAGTATCATGGTGTCTCCTGTGGGCTGTGGCGGCATTAAAGGGCCACACCGACGAAGAGCGAGGGCTGGAATGTTCTGTGCCGACTTCATCACACGCACAGGATCCCAGCCTGCTGCCGGAGCTGCGGAGCCCAGTCCCCCCGCTGTCACAGGCGGGCCTCGCGGGGCTGTGCCCAACCCTGGATGACCCCCGGGGCTGAAGGAGGGGAGACTGACATTTGGAAAGAACTCAGTCTTGGGGAGGTTCAGCGCAGCGGGGGAAGTTCCAGCAGGGTCCACGCCTGGAGGGGGAGGCAGTAGTCCTGGGGGGCAGGGAGCATGTGTCAAGCCCTCTGTATTTCTGGTCGCAGAGTAAAAGGGATCCCAAGACACAGGCCACCTGTGAGCAGGCGCGTTTGTCCAGGCCGACTGTCCAAGCCCAAGGTTCCAGCAAAGAGGGTGATCTGTTGTCCAAACTGCCTTTATTCACGTTGGTTCCTTGAGCTCTACGCATCTCATTCCCCTCCCCCGCCTTCACTGTCCACTCTGAATCAGAGTTCAGCGCCAGGCCTAGGCCTTCGCGTGCGGGCGCAGTTGTGAGGCGGAGGGCGGGGTCAATGCTGGAGGTGGCCTCTCCTCCTGGGATCAGCCACCCCCCACCCCAGCTTAGTGACCATAGCTGTGAGTTGTGGGCTCTGTGATGCTGAGGCGTTTTCTTGGGGAAACTTGTGCAGCAGAAGCCACTTTCCTTAATCTCAGAAAGTTCTAGAAGCCTTCCTCCTTGATTGACCCACCTTTCCAGTGCTTTGTTTTCCGTTGGGTGGGGACCCTCCCCATGTAAGCAGAAGTGAGATCATTTGCATCTGAGCGGCCGTGGCTCGGGGTCTGCGGCCCGAGTGAGGGCCCAGGCCAGGGTCATGAGATGGTCTCCTTTTATCCTCCTTGGAATGGCTGTTTGGGGCCCCTGCCAGCCAAGGGGTCTTCTGCACGCGGAGCCCTAATGTCCTCACTGGATGTGATAAAGAGCTGTGTTTTAAAGGCACTGAATGCCTTTCTCACCCCCTTTTGCATGCCCGTGTTTCATTGTGGTTATAACTGTTCTAAGTAGTGTCGCTTTTGGATGTTGGATGTCGAATGAAAGTTGCTAAACCCCGGGCTGTGTTGCCAACGCCGCCCTCCTGGCTCCTCCGCTTTGCCGTGGGCCCTGCCGTGGGCCCTGCCGTGAACCTGACCTCCCGGGAGCCAGAGCCTGGGGCCGGGAAGTGCCGGGCGGGGCCGGCCACGTGCTCTTACTTATTCCAATAAAGACCTGAGAGCGAGGGCCATGCGCTGCCTCTGTCTGGTTCTGCTTCCATGCACTTCGTGGCCTCTGGTCGTGCCTGCCTGGTGCTTGGGCCCAGGAGCTCCCAGTCAGCCAGTGCACAGCCCGCTGTGGGGGGCGGGCCCCGCGTGGGTGGAGGCATTGCTGGACAGGAGCCACGGGGGAAGAGGGGACGGAGTCACAGTCGCGGGTGAGTCACAGTGAGTCGCTGAGCTGGGCGAGTCGGCCTAGCTCCCTGGTCCAACGTGGCACAGGGGTGGCCGCAGGCCGGTGGCACCAGCTGGACAGGGCCGCTCCAGGGAGATGGGGTGCTCCTTGCACAGCAGGGCGCGGGGCCCGGGTGACCCCCCATGGTGGTCGTGCTATAAACTTTCCCTGCAGAAGTCACGGGTTGTGGGGGGGGTGTTCAGGGGCCTTGAGCTTCCCTCGACGCAGCATTAAAATTGTCACTATTCTAGTACCGCTGACCTGCAGAGCGAGGCCTCGGTGCTCTTCAGATGCTAAGGCTCTCAGATCGCTGCTGGGAAGGGCCTGGCTTCGGAGGGACGCCTGGTCCAAATCCCATGTGACTGCTGGCCAGTCCCTTATCCCACACGTTCCATGGCGGAACTTTCCACGGCGGGAAGATCCCTCCGGTTTCCCACAGCAGATCCATCGTCCCTCCCTCACTTAAGATCTGCCTCCTCGCCTGGCTTCTGCTGGGATTTGGCCGGTGGGAGGAGGCCCTGGCAGGAAGGAGAGTGGGGGGAGAGCGTGCGTGAGGTCAGGGTGTTTGTCGTCCCTCTGTGGGGCCACCGTGGGTCAGTGTGCCCCCCTCTGCCACAGTCCCCAGCTGGCGGCCGGCTCAGAGCTCCAGCCGTCTCTTTCTGGGCCCGTTGTCCTCCCTGGGCTCTGCCCTGGTGGGCTTCAGGGCTGCGGCAGCTCCCTCGTGCTGCCAGTCCCCGGGCCAGGGGTGGGGGGTGGCGAGGGCAGCACCGTCTCTTCCAGGTTCTCTTAAACGGGCCTCGACTAACTGGCTTTACTAACCGCTCCTCAGCATCCCCATTCTGACGGGCCTCTCTGCGGGGACTTGGCAGCGCACCGGCCCCCGGGGCCACGCCGGGCCCGACGCACCTGCCCAGGCCCAGTGGGTTCCCTCCCTGCCGCGCCACAAACCCCGGGCTTGCACGGCGCCGTCGGGATGGCAGAAACGGAATCCTGACTGTCTGTGTCGTCCTCTGCAAGCGGGGAGGACAGCAGCACCTGCCCCACAGGCTGCCCCCGGGAGACTGAAGCCCTTAGAACTATGTTTTGTCTTCAGTTACTCAATAAATATTAACGGTCATAATTGCTCATACTTCCTGTCGTTTTTTAAGTTCTTGGGAACGACGCCGTTTTCCTGCTCACACGCGCCCTTGTTCCCGCTTCCCACCTCTGCCCCTTTCCGGCCCGATCTGTCAGCAGAAACGGGGGTGCTTGGCGTCCCGGTCCCTCAGCACGGTCGCTGCTGCCATGAACATTCAGTTTCATCCTGGCTCGTCACGATTCACATGCAGGACCCCAGCTCGGGTCTGAGCGGATCGCCACCTCTCCTGCCATCCCGGGCCTCTCCTCAAACTCCGTAACACCGTTGCACGCACCCTTCCCTCCACCTGGAACATTCGCACACGTCTGTAGTGGGCGAACTCTTATTCCTCCGTCGAGCCCCACTTCTCTGGAAGAATGTTGCCCCCTACGCGACAGCAGTCAGCAGCGGTCATCAAGTCTGCTTGGCGTCAGGCCTTGTTCCAGGGGCTGGGACACAGAAGACTTTCAGACCTGTGATAAAGAATCCTACAGATGTCCTCTTTTAGATGAGGCAGTTCGGGAAGGCTTCCTGAAGGAGGAGGCATTTACGGTGATAATAAGGATGAGGACTTAGCCCCTTTAAAAACTGGGGCAGGGGCTTCTAGGCAGAGGAGACAGTAAGGTATTCCGGAAGCAGAAAGTAGGTCAGCATGGCTGGGAGCTTTAGAGATGGGAGTGATCGAGCCGGCAGGTCCATCAGGACACGTGCTGGGCTGTGCAGAGTAGATTTTATTTTAAGAATAATGGGATGCCATTGGTGAGGGGTCTGGGACGTGAGCATCCCAGGCAGGGGTTGGGGCCTGAGGGATGGGCTGTGGGAGTCGAGCAAGGAGGCTTCTATGTGGTGCAGGCCGGAGAAAGGGGGAGGGGCTGGCTGGGATGGGGGTGGCGGGATGGCCCGAGGCAGGGCTCAGGGTTCGCTGGTGGCGGGGATGTGTGGTCTGTGGCCTCAGCAGCCGGCTGGCGCTGGCCCGGAGATGGAGAGGCCAGGAGGGACTGGCTCGGGTCGGGTGCTGGGGAGGGGAGAGGGAGAGAGGGAAGAAATGGCAGATCTGAGCTGGCTGCGAGGCATCTGAGGGCCGGCAGGTGTGGCTGGGCGTTCGGAGCTCCGGGGATGGGGCTTTCCGGTGGGGCCGTGGAGGCAGCAGGCCCTGCGGCCCAGCAAGGAGGAAGCTCCGTGCCAACACCGCCGGGCAGGCCCAGCGGAAGCCACAGGCCTGGAGGAAGTGAGCCGCGCGCGTGGCCCCTGCCTTCCCCCGGCCCCTCCAGCCCCCCACGGCTGGGACTTAGCTTTTACTGGGAAGCCGGTGATCACGAGCTCCAAGACCTTCACCTCCTGGTGTGGAAGAGGCTGCCGGGTGAGTCGTCCTGGCGTCTGAGCTCATGGGAGCCCTCGGCTCGGGGCTTTCTGCCTCTCTCTAATGCCTGGGAGCCAGAGCTCAGCGAGGGAGGCCTCCTGGGGCTTGTGGAAACGACCCCAGAGAGCACAGCCTCAGCTGAGGCTACACAGGGAGGGGGTCAGGCTGGGCGGCCATTCATCCTTCATGGGGCCAGACAGGCAGATGGGTACCATCCCCTTGTGTGGCCAGGCGGGCGACCTCCCTTCCCACCTGCCGCCTTCCCTGAGCCTCACTCGGCTGCGGGGAAGAGAGGACTCCCGGTTTCAGATGAAGGAACTGAGCCCGGGGCAGGGAGGGGCTGCCCGGGGCGGGAAAGGGCTTGAGGCCATCCCGGCTCTAAGCCCACTCCACACTCCATGGCCTTCGGTGAGCTCAGGCCTATCTTGTAAAGATTTTTGGGACCAGAAAGGGAGGGATTTGTGCTAAGTCACACAAAGAGAACCTGGGTCCCCGAACCCCCAGGCAAGGCTCTTTCCTCTTCTCTGGCCGTGTCCTTCGGACGAATCCTGTCCAGATGGAGGCTGGGGAGTTGAGGGGGCAGGGCTGGCCCCATGGCTGTGTTCTCCCCCATCCTCGTCTCAGGGCAGGATGGAAGCAGCAGTGGCCTGGTCCCTGGGCTGGCTGTCGGGGGATGGGGAGGCTATAGCCCCTGTGAAGGTCCCCATCTTTGGGAGCCTCCCCAGGGGCTGGAGCTGGCCACCATTCTGATGGCGGACACCCTGGCCCCCGTATCTGTTTGGGACCAGAAATGCTGGGGAAGACGCCGGGGCCGAAGGGCGGGGAGATGCTGTGGGCTGAGCAGGGGAGGAAGTGAGCCCCGGGGAACAGGAAGGAGGTCAGGGGCAGCTTCTGGACCGGCCCCATCCTGCAGGGGGTGAGCTCGGCCCCCTGCCTTTAATGAACACGCAGAGGGGGGCAGTGCCCACCCTGTGAATGTGGGCCCCCATGCTGGTGGGAGCAATGAGACCCCCCAAACCACAGAGAGGCCTGGACAGGCAGGCCCAGGCCGCCCTCTGTAAGCCAGGCCTACGCAGATAGCACAGGAGTCAGGTGACGTTGGCAGGCGAGTTTAGTCCACTCATTCACGCTGTGCCCCTGCCTCGGGCTCAGGAACCCGGAAGAATTGGCCCCGTGCTTACTTCTCATGGGGGGACCTGCCCCTTGCCTAGGCAGCCCCCACCCTCTCTCCCTGTGCCTCGGGGTCAGGAAGAAATGACTCACAGGAGTGTGAGGCTCCTCGGACCTGATGCCCGCTATCCCCCGCAACCCAGGGCCAGCAAGGGGCGAATGGAGTCAGAGTCCTACAACCTGCTGCAGCTCCCCAAGGTGACAGGCCCGCCGGTGGAGGAGGAGCTCTCACAAGGTGCCATGCCCACGTGGGGCTGGGGGGCCGGCCAGGGCGGGGACGGTGAGGGTCTGCACAGCAGGACCCAAACAGGCAGCTCTGGGCGCTGCCTTGCTTTCCAAGTTCTCATCTGAGCACCCGGTTCTGTTGGGCCCCTGCCGATGCATCTGCTTCATCGTTGACAGCCCCCTGCCCCTGCTTCCAGAAACTTCGGCAGGCGCCCTGTATCCTCATAACCGCACGTCTCGATGTCAGTGGTGACGTTGAGAGGGATTCCAGCAGCTGCTGTGTATTCAGCCCCAGAGACGGCTCATCTGTTGCTCTGAGGGTGGGTCTTCTGCCTCCTTGGCGTCCACGAGGAAACTGAGGCCCAGAAAGGAAGGTGGCAGGTAGCAGGTGTCTGTTACTGTAGTGGACAGTGGACACCGGATGCCTCGAGGGATGGGGGCTTGCCGATCTGCTTCCTTCACGTGCCTGGGTCCCTTTGTGAAGGGGGTGGCCGGAGGGTGGGGTAATGGCACAAGTTTGTTTTCTGAGCTGGATGAGCTCGTGGCCGCTGCCCGCGGAACCTCCCACCCAGGGGACATTCGGAAAGGACAGGGCAGGTGCCCCAGGCCGTCCTCACCCTGTCACAGGAAAGAAGCAACATAGGAAGCTATCCCAAAAAGTCCCGCTCAGCAGGGGCTTTAGGCGAACTTTCTAGAATTTATGTCACCTTTCAAACATAAGTATGAGGACAGAGAGAAAGAGTGAAATGATTCAAAGAGCAGACAGTGACTTGATCTAGGTGCTCTGAAGACAGCAGTTCGAGATAGGAGGGGCTGTGGAGAGACCCTGGGGCGGTGAGTGAGACCCGGGGGGCCGGGCGGGGGTGGCCAGTGTCGAGGGCTGACGTCCTGAGCTGTCCAGCTGTCCAGGGCTTTCTGTTTGTAGAGGGTTTGAGGCTGGAAAGCGTCAGGAGAAAAACTGCTGTTAGCAGTAGGTCTTAGTGATTTGAAAAAAATATTTGTTTTTTTGTTTTACAGTTGATTTAGAAATACTTGAAGCACTAGTAGGCAGAGCTGGAACGTGGGATGATTCAGAGCGGCAGGAAACCTGCTCCGGGAAGGGGTGGGGGGACACCACCAAAGCCGTCCAGCCACCCACTCCCCAGGCGTGGGTCCAGAGCCTGCCGGTGCCCAGCGGGTTAGGTCTCCCTCCTTCTTGTCAGGAGACACGGGGCTGGGTAGTCCTTGAAGGTTTCCAGAACGTCTAGGAAATGTCTCCAGCTGCGTCCTATGAAGAAGACGGAGGCGTTTCATTTTGTGAATTTGGACAAGGCAGTTCCCCACATGGTGACTCAGTTTCCCCCATGTTCCCTGAGACTAGATGATCTTACAGTTTCCTCTCGGCCCTGACGTGTGTGGGTCCCATGAGTCCAAAATGTCAGGAAGCTGCCGGCCAGGGTCCCGGAGCTTGGGGAGTCAGTCGCGGCGGCCTCGGTGTCCTGCCCACACCAGGGAGCCAGACAGACGCAATCGGAGTCCGCCTCGGCCCCTCGGTGCCCGGCCCCTGGGCTTGCGTGAGCCCCGCGTCTTCTTAAGGGAGTGGGTAGAATCGCCAGATAAAACACAGGAGGCCGAGTTAAATTTGAATTTCAAACAAGAAATAGTTTTTCAGGCTAAGTATGTCCCCAAAATATAAATATTGTGCCCGAGGATGAGCGGGTACTCAGGAGGGAAATGAGCGGGAAGGGCGTTTGGGGTGTGGCGGGGGCAGGTGGGCTAAGGAAGGGGCGTGGGCGGTGAGGCGTGTCTGGGGAATCCAAGTCACTCTGGATGTTTGATGCTCAGGGTGTGTGTGTGCATGTGTGTGCGCGTGTGCATGGGTGTGTGCGTGTGCGCGTGTGCATGGGTGTGTGTACACGTGAAGCAAGAGGACCAAATTTGCCTCGTGTCAAGGTGCCTACCTCAGGTGACCTGCAGGGAGAGAGCTGCCCAGCCCCTGCAGGGTCCCCACATGGGTGTCACACTCTCCTCTGCTTCCAGGAGAAAAGAGGAAATACCTGCCCCCCACTTCCCGGCAGGATCCCAAATTTGAGGAATTGCAAAAGGTACGGCAGCTTCCTGTGGTCTCTCTCCTCGGAGGTGGTCTTTTCGTCTTCTTGGGGTGGGGACAGCGGGCCACCCCTCTCCTGTCTGGCTCAGGCCAGCCGGTGGGGATCCCGCAGGCCCCTGGCAGACCTGCTGAATGACCGACCACACGACAGAACGTTCATGGAGCACTGACAGTGTGCCTTTACCTAGATGATCCCAATAAGCCCCACAACAGTCAAAAGGGACCTGCTGTTTTGTATCCCGTGGAGGGGCTAGTCAGGCTCAGAGGGGTCACCTGACCTGTGGGGGACACATGGCTGGCCAGTGGCCAACCAGAGCTGGAGTGTGACCCAGGCTCAAAACCTTGTGCCCTTTCACCTGTCCGAGGCCACGGAGAGCTGGCAAAATGGGCAGAAACGGGTGTGGGTCACTCGCGTCCGCCTGTCTCTCCTTGGCTCAGAGTCTCCTGCTGTGGCTGCTGGACCAGCTGAGCATAGGCAAGCTCAGTCTCCGTTTTCCTCTGCCTTACTTCTCCAGTCTCCGCATGGCCTTTCTGTTGCCTCCTCCAGGGAGGCCTCCTGGCCTGTACCACCTCCCACCTCCAGATTGTGGCCAATCCCCATCCTTCCTTTCTGCCTCCTGTTCCCACTCCCTCCATCCCACCTTTCCCACCATCAGGCACTGGGACCCAGGTAGGACCAGCATGGTCCCTCTGGAAAACCAGACAGGGCGCTGACACGTCTTAATTTGGGCCCCTCTAAGAGCTGATCCTGAGACAAGGGTTTGGGTGCAAGTAGTGAGTCGGGAGGTTAAGAGCAGGAGACAAGGAAAGCAAGTGGGGAAGGGAGATGGGGAGGGAGGGACCACAGGGGCAGGGGTGGCCACTGTGGGAGCTGAAGCCCGCTGGGCCCCTCTGGGAACAGGTGCAGAGGTGGAGGAGCTTGGAGGTTTCCTCACCAACTCTGGAGTAGCTGGTGCTGCTCCCTTAAAGGCACAGGGCTCTGCTTCCTGCCCTTCTGTCCTCTTGAGCCCAGGCAGGGTAGGGTAGAGCCTGGGCAGAGCCACAAAGGGGAACAGGGGGTGCCCCCTAGCTGGAAGTCAGGGGATAGGGTGGGACACCCACAGCCCCTGTGCTGGTGTCCTGGGGCTGCCACCACTAAGTATCAGAAACCAGGTGGCTTCAAACAAGAGGTTGATGGTCTCCCAGCCTGGAGGCCAGAAGTCCCAAGCGAAGGGGTGGGCGGGGGGTTCCTCCTGGAGGTTCTCAGGGGAAACCCATCCCAGGCCTTTCTCCTGCTATCAGAGGTCTGTGACAACCCTTGGTGTCCCTTGGAGTGTAGATGTGCCACTCCACTCTTGGCCTCTCTTGTCACGTGGCCTCCTCTGTGTTCCCAGTATTGTGTCTTTCCTCTCCTTCGGAGCTCTCACCAGAACTGCCTGCTTCATGTCCAGATTTCTACCCACAGCCTTTTCAAGGCAGTTTAGGCTTTTTCTATCAGGGGCTTTCAGAGCTCTTCCCAATTATCCGGTCCCACAGCCACCTCCCTAGTTACAGGTACCTGTGATGGTAGCTTCCCGACACGGACACCTTGCACAGGACAAAAGACAACCCCACCGTTCCGTGGTCTCTGGGAGCCCAGAGTAGTCCCCTCACTCAGCCTGGGAGAGCAGGGAGGGCTTCCCGGAGGAGGTGATGTTTGACCTGGCCTTGAAGGATGGGTAGGAGTTGGTAGGAGGGAGGAGGGCATTCCAGACTGAGGTTGGACCCGAGCCAGGTGGGGGACCAGGTGAGGAGTGGTCCCAGGTCAGCTGTCCTGTTGGGGTCTACAGGTGCTGATAGAGTGGATCAACACCAAGCTCCTCCCCGAGCACATTGTGGTCCGCAGTCTGGAGGAGGACATATTCGATGGGCTCATCCTGCACCACCTTTTCCGTAAGTGGCAGCCCCCCATCCTGGCCCGCCCAGGCCCCTGTGGGGGGCTTCTCACCCACTGAACGTCATGTGTGGAGTGCCTGCTGTTTATGGGCTCCCGGGGTTAACAAAAGAACCCAGCCTTGGGCTGTACCCGCTGCCGAAGAAGGCCAGCCAGCAGTGAGATGACCCGGGCGAGTAGAGGTGCATTGGGCCCCCACCCGGGGAGGAGGTGTCTCAATCTGGAAATGCCTAATGCTCCCCAGGGCGCCTTCACTCTCAGGGCTGCCTCCTGCCCCAGGCAGACCCCCCACCCTGCCCCTGATTACCCTCCCCCTTGCTGTTGAGGTGTCAGGTTTGGTCCGCACACCTTCCTTCTACACAAAGCTGTGAGGTCCCTGAAGGCAGGGGTGGGCCTGATTCCGGTCCTCCGCCAGCCTGGGGCCTGGCTCAGCACTGGTTGGTCATGGAGCCCTTTGTAGTTGGCTACCGAATGATCCCACTAGCCCCTTCCCCCTGCCGTGGAGCAAGTGCGGTTAATCCTCAGAGAAAACCCTATCCTGTTAGTGTCCCCATTTTACAGACGAGGAAACAGAGGCTTAGTCACTTGTCCAAGGTCTCGGAGTAAAGAAGGCGGGGGAGTCAGGATCTGAGCCTAGGAGTCAAGGTCACACTGCCTTGTAGAAAGGAGGTGCACAGAGCTGTGCAGAGTGCTAAGGGAGCGGGGACCAGGTGGTCAAGGAGAAGGGCCAGTGGAGGGCGGCTCAGAGGGTGTGGGCTTGCTCAGGTCACACAGCTAATGGTGGGGGGGGGACCTCCAGTGCCTTCTCCCCTTCCCCCACCGTCCTCCCCCTCTTCCTTCTTCTGCTGCCCTCCACCTCTCCCCTGACGCCTTCCCTGGCTCTCCTGCTCTCTCCTGCCCGTAGAGATGCTGACCGGGGTCAAGCTGGAGGTGGAGGAGATGGCTCTGACCGCCCCGAGCCAGAGGCGCAAGCTGGAGGTGGTGCTGGAGGCCATCACCCGCAGCCTGCAGGCGGAGGAAAGGCAGCTCAAGTGGAGTGTGGAAAGTAAGTGGGGCCTTGGCTGGGGCGGGGGCGCCCAGGTCCCTTTGCACCAGTGGCCTCTGTTGCCGCAGTGTGTGTGCACACCTGCCTCTGGTATGGGGACACCTCGGGGGCTTGGAAGAAGCAGAAGCATGGCCTCCCGGGCGTAGTTGTGCACCTGCTGGGAGCGGACAGCCCTCCGCACCCTGGAGCGCGGCGGCGTGGCTGCAACTGAGTGCACCGTTGAGCGGCGAGAACACAGTCAAAGATGCAGCAGCTCCCGCTTGAGTCCCAACACCACAAGCCCCACTTCTCTTGCCCAATGGGTGCTACCAGTCTCTTTCATTAGTTCATTTAAGTCATACCTGCAGGACTGGCTTGTGAGAAATGAGCATGAGTCCAGCACCCAGACCCCCTCCCCCAGCCTGCTGGTGGTTCAGTATGATGTTCCCGCCATTCAGAGCGCCACATCCTTCCCATTTTCCAGATGAGAACACTGAGGCTAAAAGGGGTTTGGCACCTTCTCCAGGGCTGGGGGTGATGATGGAGCCGTTTTCAAGCCCAGTTTTGGTTGGGTCTCAGGCTATTGCCTTGACCATGATGCTTAAAGACTCACTTTCAATGACTGATGTGCATAATGTCGGCCCTGAATTAAGTCACGCTCACCTGAATCCACCAATTCCTCCAGCCAGGGCCCCACTGGAGGGCATCGAGTTGCTCACAACTGTCGGCAGGGACTGTGTCCGAAGCCCCGTCTGCACGGTGCCTTGTGCCCATGGGCTGCATTCGCAGGGCAGGCTGTTGAGGGCAAAGGGTGACTGCTTTGGGTTCAGAATGAATGTCTCCACACCTCTGCCTTCCAGAAGTCTGGACACAGAGCTCCTTGGTCTTCAGAGGGTGGTTGTGACAGCAAGGAGACAGCCCCAGCTTTGGTGACTCCTCGGTTCTGACCTGTGTCCCCTCCCCTCCCAGCCATCTTTAGCAAGGACCTGCTGGCCACCTTGCATCTGCTCGTGGCCTTGGCCAAGCATTTCCAGCCTGACCTGCCCCTCCCAACCAACGTCCAGGTGGATGTGATCACCATGGAGGTACGAGGCTGGGCCCTGGAGGACCACTGTGTGTAGACTGAGCATTTTGGATGCATATCCCTGTACCCTGTGTTGGGGGGTGCGGCATGGGAGGGGCCTGACCCTCTCTTGAGAGAGATCACATCCCTCCAGGACCACCGTGGGGGCTGGGCTGGAGCTGTGGGTGGGAGACGTCAAGTCCAGGGGGCCTGTAAGTGGGTCTGCGGGCTGGCTGGTCCCACTTAGCTCAGCAGATAGCGTCTGCCTGGGGCTGTTAGGAAACTCCTGGCTGATGGCAGTGTGTCACGTGGACCATAAGTGGTCATCTGCTCATCGCCTTTCAGGAGGCTTCATAGCCTTGGCCTACATCACGGCAGTGTTGTCCCTTGGTCACTATGGAGGGCTGTGACCGGGCAAGGGAGCCTTCTCGGGTTTCTCCACCCACGGGGCCCCCTCGCTCTAGCCCACTCACAACTGGCGCTGAGGTTTATGTCCCTGGAACCATGGCTTCTCCCTCAGGCACACTTTGAGCACCACACTCCCTCCCCCAATCTCTGAGTACCTGGTGAGCAATGGCCCTTCCTGTCTTGGAGCTTACCTTTCATTCAGGTGAAATCATTTTTTTTTCAAAACCATTGATTAAAATTCTCTACTAAATAGCGTCATGACTTTGTTCGTATTTCTTATATAAATCAGAGGGGACTTTATTCCTTTACTCCTTCACTTTCTCATTCACTCATTCATTAATCCATGCACCCACCTGTCCACCCACACTTTTACCCACACTTCTACCCATCCGTCTATCCACCATCCACTTACCCATCCATCTATCTGTCTGTCCATCCATCCATCCATCCATCCATCTATCCACCCACCCATCCACCATCCATCCATCCATCCATCCATCCATCTGTCCATTCACACATCCATTTGGGATCATTCAATCATTATTCAGATCAACTCATGTTCATCGACTCCCTATGAGCCAGGCACTGGGTGAGACTCTGGGGATACCTAGGGAACAAGACAGACATTGTTCTCATCCTCATGGGATTCAAGGCTTATAAGAAAGAAAGACAAATGAGCCAGGCCACAGTGATGAGAGCTTCCAGGAACCACCCTGAGGAGGGGATGAGGTAGAGTGAGCTGGATTCCTTGGGGCTGCTTGGGCCACTACAGTCTTCATGGCTGGAGTGGGTCCCTGAGTTTTCTGGGATTACTCAATTTCTTCCCCCTTTTTTCTTTCTTAGAGCACCAAAAGTGGTCTGAAGTCCGAGAAGTCAGTGGAACAGCTCACTGACTGCAGGTGAGGGAAGAACCGGGGCCCACAGCGGAGACCAGGTTGTGTTGTTTTGGGAATGGGCTGTGGGGCCTGGGGCCGGGGTCTGATCTACCTGACCTTTATGGGAGGGACCCTCACACCTCTCTAGCTTTGTCTCAGCCCCCAGAGGGCCTTGCTGTCCCCTCAGCCCCGCTGGACACCCTTGCATCTCTCTGGGCCTCACAGGGCATGGCCCCTTATGGGCTGTAGGCAAGCCCACCCTGCCGGCTCATTTCGTCCTCTGCACAACCCAACAAAACAGGCAAAGTCGGGCTTAGAAAAGGGGCCGTGGCTCCCGGTCCTGAGGTCACATCATAGCTGTTGTGGGCCAGGAGGAGTCCAGACCTGGGGGCAGAGGACCCCAATGCCATGTTGGTTCCCCTTCGCCTGGTGCACATGTGCTGGATGTGGGTGAGGGGATCACCCACGGCAGGGAGATGCTAGAGCATTATAGCAGGGGTCCGAATCCCTCCAGCCTCCCAGTGCCCGGAGACAAGTGCACCAAACACTCCCTCATACCACCAGCATTTATTGAGCACCTACTGTGTGTGGGATGGAAGGCTCCCTCCATGAGTGTCCATGTCAGCCAGCTGTCCATCTGTTTACTTTCTGTCTGTCTGGGCGAGCAGAATGCTCTGCCAGTGAGCCCTGCCCTCTGCCCTCCTGGAGGTAAGGGCTCTCCCAGGCTGGGCTGGCCGGGTCTTTCTGGGGGGGGGTCTGAGAGTGGGCCTTGGAGTGAGAGTGGGCCTGACATTTGCTGGGTGCCCACTACGGGCAGGGTGGGCTGTGTAGATCCTGGGACCTGTTTGACCCTTGCAGAGCCTGACTAGGGGAGTCAGTTCTCTGTAGCTCACAGGCTTGGCACGCAGCCCGACCTGGGCTCGGCTCCCCCTCAGTGGGATACGAGCTCTGTGACCTCCAACAAGTCACCTCCCACTGGGTTGAGCCTCAGCTCCTCTGAAAAAGCTCAGGGACCCCCTCCAGCCATTAAGACTGTGGTGGCCCGAGCAACCCCAAGGAATCCAGCTCACTTGTGAAGGTTACAGGCAATGTGTGCAAGGGGGCCTTCCCCCACGTGAACTCTCTCCAACCCTGGGGTCCCCCCAGTCTGTGGCTCCCATGGGGAGTGGGAGGTACTGAAACCAATAGCAAGTTGATGGCCAGGGTCCGCTGTGACCCAAGCTTGTGTGCTGAGCAGGGTGAAGGTCAGGAGGAGGCCCCTCGTGCCAGGGGGTCTGGTGCACACACAGGCCCATTTAACCTTCCCCAGGGCTGCCCTCTGACCCAGTGAGGCTGAGTGACCTCCCAGTCACTCTGCTGCTTGGTGGCGGTGACCCGGCTCCCTCTCCAAAGCCAAAGCTTCAGGAACTTGTGTGGTAAGGGGTCGTCTGCTCATGGTATCACATTCCTGCCCCACTTGTGGTCCTACAGTCATCTTTCTCCGCGCCTTTATGAGCTCGGGACTCTGTGACGGCTCCCCTGACGTCTCGGGCGCACGGGGGCATCTCTCCCTCCGGCACCCTGGTTCCTGCTGATGAGCTCCAGGTCTTTGCTTGAGGCCGCCTGCTCTGCCCTGCATGGCCCGGTCCCCTGCTGGGGGCACAGGCACGGGGTGGGGGGGGGCAGTTGGCTCCCCCGGGACCACTGGGCCTGCTTTGGACCCAGAACATTGCTCCTAAAGGGCGGGGCTGGAAAATTGAACCAAAGACAAAGGAGAACCGTTCAAAACAAGAAACACAGAGTGAAAGAAGCCAGACCCAGAAGAGGGTGTCCTGGGTGATTTCACGGACACGGGCTCCCAGAACAGGCCAAACGCATGCACGGTGGGAGGGACCAGAGCAGCGGTCATGCTGGTTTGAGGGGGGAGAGCACGGGGGCTGCTGGGAAGGGTCTGTATCTCACCGGGGTGCTGATCCCACAGGGGATATGAAAAACACACCCGCGATCAACTTACACTTTGTGTGTCTGGTTGCACGTGTAATGCCTCCCGCCCCAACTAAAATGACAACCACAGAAATGACAAAACCCAGACATAGCTTGGGGTGGAAACCTCCAGGGAAGGTGGCCCTGCCCGCTTACAAAGCTGCCTGGGAAGACGGAGCCTGCCGGCTTGCAGTCAGCTCTCCCCGTGCCAAGTCTTGTCATAGGAAGAAACTCTAGGTCTGAAGGCGGTATTTTTTTTTAACCATTTCTTTGCCTTTCTCCCCCTACAATCTCCCTTTAGCACAGACAAGGACCAACCTGCAAGTGAGTACAACGGCGGCTTAAGGAGATCTTTTGCTCTCGGGTGCGTGTGGACGCAGACGTGGCGACAAGGGGTGCTTTGCTGGGCGTTCTCACCCCTTTGCACCCCTCTGTGTGTACCTCGAGGATTCTTCTGGTCCATTTGTCCCTCCTCCTGTCTGTCAGTCTGTCCATGGATCTGGCTCTTTCCTCTCCTGATATCCCTCGTGTGGGGGATTTAGAATCCCAGCAGTCTGATGGGGCTGTTACACCCGGATGGCCTGGTTTCTGATGCTTCCTCTCAGCAGCTGGGAGAACTTGGGCGAGGGTCTTAGCCTGTCTGTGCCTCAACTTTCTCATCTGTGAAGTGGGATTAATGACGGCACCGGCCTCTTGGGCTGGTGATGAGGGTTGAAAGAATTTGTGAATGCGCTGAGCACACCGTGGGGGCCTCATCGTGGCTGATCTGGGACCGTGGCTGCTGCTTTTGTGACAGACCTCTTCACCCATCCATAGCAGCATTGGTCCGGCCATTCCTTCTTGCTTTCAATCATTTTTTTTTATAATTGTTTCTTTTAATTTTCTTTTCTCTGTTTTTTTTTTTTTTTTTTTTTTTTTGGTACTGATGTGAACTTGTGGATTTTTTTTTTCTTTTTTTCTTTTTTTTTTTTTTTTAGAGAGAGAGTGAGGAGAGAGAATCTTTTTTTTTTTTTTTAAAGATTTTATTTATTTATTTGACAGAGAGAAATCACAAGTAGGCAGAGAGGCAGGCAGAGAGAGAGGAGGAAGCAGGCTCCCCGCTGAGCAGAAAGCCCGATGTGGGGCTCGAACCCAGGACCTGGGATCATGACCTGAGCCGAAGGCAGCGGCTTAACCCACTGAGCCACCCAGGCGCCCCGAGGAGAGAGAATCTTAAGCAGGTTCTGCACCCAGTGCAGAGCCCAGTATGGGGCTCAATCTCATAAGCCTGAGATCATGACCCTGAGTTCACGACTCTGAGATCATGATCTGAGTCAAAATCAAGGGTCAGATGCTTAACTGACTGAGACACCCAGCTTCCCCAGAACTCATGGATTTTTTATTTGTTCCATATGTTTTAATCAGTATGGTGTTTTTCTTTTTTCTTTTTTTTAAATTTTTAAAAAAATTTATTTATTTGACAGACAGAAAGAGATCACAAGTAGGCAGAGACACAGGCAGGGGGCTGGGGAAGCAGGCTCCCCCCTGAGCAGAGAGCCCGATGCGGGGCTCAATCCCAGGACCCTGAGATCATGACCTGAGCTGAAGGCAGAGGCTTAACCCACTGAGTCACCCAGGCACCCTCTTTTTTATATTGACATTGTACCATCTATAGTCAAAAAATCCTTTTCTAAAAAGATTTTATTTATTTGTCAGAGAAAGAGAGAGTGAGCACAAGCAGGGGGAGCAGCAGGCAGAAGGAGAAGCAGGCTCCCCACTGCGCAGAGAGCCTGATGCGGGGCTCGATCCCAGGATCCTGAGATCGTGACCTGAGCTGAAGGCCGCTGCTTAACCAACTGAGTCACCCAGGCGCCCCTCATTCCTTCATTCTGCAGTCAGTTGGCCTGGTCGGCTGTTCATCTGTCCATCCACTCACCAATATATCCATCTACCCATCCATCCGCTCACCCACCCCACCAGTCCACCCATCGTCCAACTGTCCATCCATCTACCCACCTGCCCACCAATGCCTCTAAGTATCCACCCGCCCACCAGTCCATCCATCATCCCTGCTTCCTAACATGATCTTCCTTCCTAAGCCATCCCCACTTAGGACACACGGCTGTCTGGGCAGGGGGTTCCATGAGGGGCAGCCCACCTGCAGAGGCGGAAATAATGGCCCACGAGGGGCTTCTGGGAACAGGCTGAGGGAGGATGCATAGGGGAGGGAAGGCGAGGGGAGATGCAGGGAGGCTGGTATGCGTGTGTGTGTGTGTGTGTGTGTGTGTGTGTGTATAGAGCAGCATGAGGATGGGGGGGGCTGTTGCTCCGGCATCAGAGTTTGTCGGGGGCCGGCATGAGGGTGGGTCGCGCAGTGAGGGGCAGGGACACAGAGCAGGAGCTCCTCACCACCCCTTCCAGCACACTCACGCTGTTCTGGCTCCTGTCACCTGAGCACCCACTTGCCTTTAATCTCCTGGCTCCTTTGGGGACACAGTTCCCTGGAGCATGGGCCACGGGGCCTGGAGGGAACCGCTGGGGTTTCCACCATATTTGTGGGTGCATTTGAAAGGCCGTGCTGCTATCTGGTGCTGCCTTTCCCCTTCTGCTAATGAGGGAACTGAGGCACAGAGAGGTGAAGTGACTTGCTCAGGGTTGCACAGCTGCTGAGTAGCAGAGCCTGAAGGTGATTTCTGCTAGCCAGCCCAGGCGAGGACGGGTCTCCCCCAGGGAGACGTGTGGGCTGCAAATACGAGGAAGCCAGCTTGTAGGAAAAATGGCATGCGAGGCGGGACGGGGCCTGAGCTGCTGAGCTGCCAAGATGCCTCCTTTGTTTCCGAGCCTCGCAGGCATGACTCAGCTGCTGAGGGCGCTGGCCTTTGTGCGATGCAGGGCTCGATGTCCTCATTCTGCCAATCCAGAAGTGCTGGGGAGGAGACCTATGGGCCGAGTGTCCATGTGGGCCTGCTCAGCCACCTGTGGTCGCTCTGAGGTCCTGTGGGCCGAGCAGGGGACCGGGAGGAGTTGGGGGGCAGCTTCCAAGAGGACAGGGTGGTGGCTGAGCAGAAGCCTTAGGCATCCACGACAGAAAGGGGGCCTGTTCGTGAAGCCCTACTGTGTGTGCCCAGCCACTGGGCCAAGTGTGTTACGTGGCCCCAGATTTCCTCTCTGCAAACAACCCTGCCTTGTAGCTGATAACACCCACGCCTTATAGACAGGACACCAAGGCCCAGAGAAGGGAGGCGGTTCCCTCTGGGCCATGCAGTGGGGAACACTGACCCAGACAGACCCAGGCCCATTTTTTAAATTCAAGAAGCCAGAGGTAGGGGCACCTGGGCAGCTCAATAGTTGAGCATCTGCCTTCAGCTCGGGTCATGGTCCCAGGGTCTTGGGATCGAACCCCGCATCGAGCTCTCTGCTCTGCTGGAGGCCTGCTTCTCCCTCTCCCACTGCCCCTGCTTGTGTTCCCTCTCTCACTGTGTCTCTGTCAAATAAATAATAAAATCTTTAAAAAAAAAAAAAAAAGAAGAAGAAGAAGAAGCCAGAGGTAGAACTACAGCTCCCACCAGACTGGGGACCCTGAGAAACTTGTATGGAAATATGGCCCCTGTTTGGCACAAAGATAACAGCATGGTAATGAGGTGTTTATTGGCTCTGCTTGCAGAGGATGTCTTTGATGAATTATTTAAGCTGGCCCCGGAGAAAGTGAACGCAGTGAAAGAGGTACAAGAGATCAAAGCTCCCAGTTGCCCGCCCTGAGTCCTGGGGAGGGGTGAAGGGGAAGGAACAAGGCCCCCGCGCCTCCCCTCCCGTGCTTCAGACCCCACGCTGGGGGCTTCCTGTGCCCTCCTGAGTGGGAAGGTGGCAAACCCGAGCCCTGGGCTTCGGTCCTTGCTCTCCCCCCGGTAGGCCGTTGTGAACTTCGTCAACCAGAAGCTGGACCGCCTGGGCCTGTCTGTGCAGAACCTGGACACCCAGGTAGGGACTCAGCTGTGGGGGCCCCCAGGTGGGAAGGGCCCTGCAGGTGGGGGAGAAGTTCCTGTGGGGCCGTGGGAGCCAGGGCCCGCCCCTTTGTGACCCAGGATGTGTCGCCTCTCAGAGCCATGGGGTCCTTCTCTCCAATGGGGGGGTGGGTGTTGCTGGGAGGGACACTGTGGGGACCTCATGAAACAGGGACTGTGGGTTTCCCTCTGCGGTTGGAACTCCTCTCGTGTGACTGCATTTGCTCATAGCGTCACGTGCGAGGCACTTAGAGACCTGCCCCTGTGGACCCCCCAGCTGCCCAGGCCATGTGGCTGCCTTACACCAAGTCCCACTGTGGGGCAGGACCGGAATCTTACCCAGTCACCCTGACGCAGGGGGCCATGGCCTTCTAGGAGACTGCGCCTGTAACGTTCCCTCTGCACAGAGGGGATCGGAGAAGCTGATTGTCATCAGCCCAGAGCCTTTGGGGGGCAATGGAACCTGCTGGTCACCGGCCATGTCCACTGGCCGCATGGACTTAGATGTTGGCGGCGTAGACGCAGAGTAGGCGTTGGGCCCCCTGGTTTCTGCCCGTGCAGCGTGGTGGTCATAGGGGAGGGAGGTGGAGGCAGGTCTGGTTCCCGGTGGGCTAAATGGCTTATGGCGATCTTAGCCAGAGCTACCTGGCTTCTCAGACACAGCCCGGCATTAGCCAGCGAGGAACAGGGTCCCGGGTATCTGAAAGCAGTAAAGCCCTCACTATGTGTGAGACCCAGAACAAAGTGCTTTACATCCAGGTCCTCCCTGAATCCTCCTGATAGTCCCTGTAGGGGGAGCACATACTCCCGCATTTCATAGATGAGGACACTAAGACACAGATGTTGATGAACTCATGTGAGGTCGCCCAGCAACAGAGCAGAGGACCTGGAGTTCGAATCCAGGGGGCTGAGACCACAGACTGTACACAGCAGCACGTCCCATGGCGGTCACAGAAGTCTGTGTGTGATGGGGTGCAGGGACGTGGCGGGCTAGCGACACCAGGCTCTGGACCTGATGGGGGCTAGATGGACATGTGTGGCCCCTGGGCTTCAAGGACACCTCCGTCATGTTATCTGCATGGCTTTGGGTTGGATTTCTCTGAACCTTGGGCTCCTCTTCTTTTAAAAGGAATTTAAGGAGACCAGCCTCATAGAATTGAAAGCGAAAAATAAGCTGATATGCCTCCTGGTGTTTATCACAGGACCTGGGACACTGTGGACATGCCACAGATGATAAATTTGGGGTTTTATTGTATTTTATGTGAGTATATACAGGACGATCCCATAGGTTTTGATTTTACTTGCTTCTCGTCTTTATCTCTCCCTTGGTGAAGAAAAGACTTTTGGAAAATAATGATATGTGGGAGGACCGTATAGAGAGACTGTCGGATAAGGGGAGAAGTTGAAGTCCCTGGTATTTTGGGGGTATTATCAGGGAATATCAGCAGAAAAGATTTCAGACTGAAGTAATAATGTCAGAACAGACCCAATATGAGGAAATTCTGTTAAGGACTTCAAGTGGAGGTTTTCCCTCCAATATCCAATCTTGTGTTTTGTATCTTTGAAGAGAACGGGTAGGATTATGCTAGAATATGTTACGCCGACGGCAGGCGGGCGGCTTTATCTCTGAACGCACAGACCGAACAGGCAGAAATATGAATGTGGCAGCCAGCAAAACGGAGCCCGTGTGCTGTTCCCTGCCTCTCCCGGAGGAGGAATTTTACACTCAACTCTGTTATCTCCTGTGCTCCTGTAGCTCACAGAACAGTATGTGGTTTAAAAAGCGATGTTTGGCTATTTCACTGATAATGTAAAAAGAGCTTATTTTATTGAGCACATGATCTGTGCCAGGTGACCCGTGAGTGTCTGCTACCTGATGCCACCAATGATTATGACACACTGCAAGGTCGGGGATGTCGTCCGTAAGTCTCAGAAAGGCCGCTGAGACTCAGAGGGGGGCGCTACGCAGCTTGCGGGAGGCAGAGCGGGGCCCCAGGCCATTTGCCTCCAAGGCTCTCCTCTGCAGTTTGCAGACGGGGTCTTCTTACTCCTGCTGATTGGACAGCTGCAAGGCTTCTTCCTGCACTTGAAGGAATTCTACCTCACTCCCACCTCTCCTGCAGAAATGGTAAGTTTTCCAGATGTTGCCTTGATGGTCTACTCCTGAGTGGACAGACTTGCGTAGGTGGCAATACCAATGTCCTTCCAGGTGAAGTGAAGGGTGGAGGGCAAGTTTGGTTATTCATATATCTACCCATCCATCCACCCATCTACTCAATTCATCTGCCCATTCCCCTGCCTGCCCATCCTTTATCTGTCTATTTATCTACTCATTTACCCACCCTCCCATCTATCCACCCATCGATCCACCCGTCCATCCACTCCCCCATCCATCCAACCATCCATCCATCTATCCACCCGTCCACCCGTCCATCCACCCACCCATCCACCCATCCATCCACCTGTCCATCCACCCGTCCATCCATCTACCCACCCACCCATCCATCCACCCATCCATCCACCCATCCATCCACCCACCCATCCATCCACCGATCCACCCACCCGTCCATCCACCCGTCCATCCATCCGTCCATCCATCCGTCCATCCATCTACCCACCCACCCATCCGTCCATCCATCCATCCATCCACCCATCCATCCACCCTTCCATCCACCTGTCCATCCACCTGTCCGTCCATCTGTCCATCACCCGTCCATCCACCCGTCCGTCCACCCATCTGTCCACCCGTCCGTCCATCCACCCGTCCACCCACCCGTCCATCCATCCGTTCATCCACTCACCCATCCATCCACCTATCCATCCATCCGTCCATCCACCCATCCATCCACCCGTCCACCCACCCGTCCACCTACCCGTCCATCCACCCGTCCATCCATCTGTCCACCCACCCGTCCATCCACCATCCATCCATCCGTCCATCCACCCACCAACCATCTGTCCACCCACCCATCCATCCATCCGTCCATCCACCCACCAACCATCTGTCCACCCACCCATCCATCCATCCATCCATCCACCCATCCATCCACCCATCCATCCACCCTTCCATCCACCTGTCCATCCACCTGTCCGTCCATCTGTCCATCACCCGTCCATCCACCCCTCCGTCCACCCATCTGTCCACCCGTCCGTCCATCCGTCCGTCCATCCACCCGTCCACCCACCCGTCCATCCATCCGTTCATCCACTCACCCATCCATCCACCTATCCATCCATCCGTCCATCCACCCATCCATCCACCCGTCCGTCTACCCGTCCACCCACCCGTCCACCCACCCGTCCATCCACCCGTCCATCCATCTGTCCACCCACCCGTCCATCCACCATCCATCCATCCGTCCATCCACCCACCAACCATCTGTCCACCCACCCATCCATCCATCCGTCCATCCACCCACCAACCATCTGTCCACCCACCCATCCATCCATCCGTCCATCCACCCACCAACCATCTGTCCACCCACCCATCCATCCATCCGTCCATCCACCATCCATCCATCTGTCTACCCACCATCCATCCATCCACCCACCCATCCATCCACCATCCATCCATCCACCCACCATCCATCCACCCACCATCCATCAGGGGATCGGCCTGGAGTCTTCTTGGGCAACAGCCCTACCGGAGGTTGATGCTGGAGGGGTGGCTGAGATGGGCTGGAGCCTGGGGCGGGAGGTGCCCTGCTTGGACAGCAGGTGGCCTGCTTAGCTCTGTCCACTCCAGGGTCCCTCGGGCCCACTGGGAGGCAACGCCTTCATCTCTCCACAGCAGTGGCTCTTTCTATAGAACAGGAACACGGAGCAGGGCTGAGGGCCAGTTCCCAGCCAGCTTTGGGGCCATTTGTGGGAGAAGAAATGATGTCTCCCCTTTGTCCTGCCTGTGTCCCTGGGGAGGGTGAGATCTGAGGTCCTGGGGATGGGTCAGACCGGTGGCCTGCCTCTGGGGTGTGAGGCTCTATCCTGGCTTTGCTGCCTCCCACCCCAGGGCCCGTCATCCAGGCCCCTCCCCCACACATCCACAGCCTGTCTGTCTGTGTCCCACGGACTCCTGACCACAGCCTTCACAGGCCTGGTCCTCTCGCATCTCCAGGTCTCTGCCCAGACAGTTCCTCTGCCTCCCCTGCCTCCTACTTTGTTCCAACCTGCTGAGCCAGGTTGCGTGTCCATTTTACAGAGGGGAAAGCGGAGGCCCTGAGAGGCTCTGGGACTTGCTCAGGACCGTGCTGCTGCTCGGTGGCGGTCCTGACACAGGGACTGGCCTGACCCTTGGCCCACTGTTCTTGCCCTTGAACCCTGGAGATGGAATCCTTCGTGGGCGTGGCCTCTCCCTTCCCGCGAGGCACAGGTGGTCTTGACCTGAAGATTGATTCAGGGCTCTGGTTCTCGAGAGCTTGGACCTGGGAATAGGAGCCAAGAGCCTGGAGTTTGTGTTTCCAGTGGTAGCAGCAGGGACAGCAGTCAACACTCACAGGGGTCTCCTGGACCGTGTCAGTCAGCTACTGCCACAGAAATGCCACGTGACAAGCCACCTGGACGACGGGTGGCTCACCTGACACCTCAGTCGTGCATTCCCACAGAGCTGTGGGTGGGCTGGGTTTGGCTGGTCCTGGCTCAGCTGGGTTCAGCTGGGGCGGTCCAGCTTGGTGCCGAGGGACCATCCTGCCACCGTCCTGGGACCAGCTGCAAGCCCAGCGTGGTTTCCTCGTGGGGGTGGCAGAGACACAGGCAACTAAACCGAACACAGCTGGCATGACATCACCTCCCTCTCGTCCTGTTGGCCCGGGAGGCCCCGTGGCCCCAGCGCCCGGGCTTGCCAGCCTCTGGTGCCAGGGCCCCCTCCCCATTTTGTCCTAGGGAGTCAGAGTGAGCCCCACGGGCGACAGAGGAGTGTGAGCCTCTCTCCAGCTGGGAAGGGGTTGGCCTGAAGCCGGGCCAGTGGGAGGGCCCAAGAGGGTCGGAGCCCAGCCTAGGTGGTGGAAGGGAGCCTACAGATGAAGGCAGAACACGGAGACATGGAGGCAGGGGAGAAGGCAGGACGGTGGAGCCTGGGGGAGAGGCCCAGAACCAGGACCCGGAACAGCACAGGTGTCCCCTCTTGGTTATTTGGGGGTTGGGCTTCACGGGACTTCAAAGCCTCTGTCCAATATTTGGCAGGCTCGCAAACCCCAGTGACAAGCCAGGGACAAGCGTTCTGACCCCCGATGTGCCTGGGGGCCACGAGCCCACTCCAGCCACGGATTTTTGAACCAGCTTCCCAATCTGAGCCACTTACCTCCAGGGGGAGAGAAGCAGCCTCTTCGCTCAGACCCTAAGAATGAATTTTTATAGGGGACTATGGACAGTCCCAGCCACGGGGTGAATGATCAAAATGCAGAGGAGGTCATTAGCTGAAGGGGGCGGGGACCGCCACGCTGTCCGCCGGTGGGACACTGAGGAATCATTATCTCGGCAGAGTGCCCCTCGAGACTGGATGTCTCATTATCAGACCTGCCTTGCCACCGGTGTTTATGTGATACTGTCATTCCTTCCGGGAAGACAAGCGAGGGACAGAGGGAGGGAGGTGACCGTCTGCTCGGCGGAAGTCAAAACACCGGCCCCGGGAATCGTGGGCTTCCTCCCACATTCAATTATTTCTCCCTGGGAGGATCTGAGTGCACGCTCCTGGATGACAGCCTTCCCTCAGCTCTGCGCAAGGTGATGGTTTTACTTTTATAACCTCAAGCCGTGCATGGAAGAGAAGTGACACCTGGGCAGGGAATGTGCTGAGACATCTCTGGGGCTTGCGGCAGCTCCCTGGGCTCAGGTCGGGCATGGGCTTGATGCCCAGAAGCGAGTGTGATGGTTTTCGTAGCGTTGAGAGGCATCGACTCCATGAGCTCGGGGAGGGGTCTGGTTTGGCCCCTGCTGAACTGCCAGCCATAATAGATGCTCAGTAAATGTATTTTAACTAAGCAAGTAGACAAAATGTTTTCGAAACACCGGTCTTCCCAGATGCTCCAGGACAGGTGGATCCTGGGGTCCAATAGCTTTGCCCCTGCAATGGACCATTGCCCCCAGGCAGAGGACAGGGTCTTTTTGATTGCTTTGGGGCACCAGAGAGAAACTAGCCATGAATAGGGAGAACTCCCCTAACAGAGTATGGGCTCTGAGCCGAGGGCTGTCTGGGCTCCCCCAGGCCCCCACCCAGCACCCTGGATCAGGACACAGGGCAGATGGTGGTGACTCCACTCTGCAGGTGAGCAAGGTAGGCCGGGGGGTGCCAAGTGACTTGCTGGAGGTTACCCCATGACCGGGCAGGGGCCTGAACCCATGTGTGCCTAGACAGGGGATGGTGGCTACAGCCTCCAGCCCACTTTGCTCCGACATCGGAGTGAGACAGACCTAGTTCCGCCACTTTCCATCTTGTAAGCTTGGGTGAGCCCCTTGGCCATGCTCTCCCCAGCTCCGCTTTGCCCCTGGAACTCAGCTGTTTCCATCGGGGCCTCCGTTGCCCACGGTGCTGGGGCTGCATCAGAAAAGGCCAGGATAAACCTGTGTTCTTTCCCCTGGCTGAGTCCCCTCACCCGGCAAGACTTACCTCTAGGCATCACCTCCTCCAGGAAGACTTCCCTGACTTCCAGACCGGATGCCCCTCTCCATACCTGCCTTCCCCACTAGGGATGGTTTCCTTGAAGTGTGAGGCACACGATGAGTGATGGGCGGGCCTGGCAGTTGGGGACCCGGGCCTGGGTTTGGGACTAACATTTGGTGGGGTCTTATCACAGCTGCACAACGTCACCCTGGCCCTGGAGTTGCTGAAGGACGAGGGTCTGCTCAACTACCCCATCGACCCCAAAGGTGAGCGCGTGGCGCCCGTGGGAGCTGTGGAGTTGGGGGACGCCTCTGTTGGGGTAGTGCTCTTGCTCAGCCGGGGGGTTCCTACGATGGGGGGTGCTGCGCCCACAGCTTCCACTCACCCCACCGGAGGAGGGGGCCTGGGGACCTGGGGTAGGCTGTCCAGACGGATGAGACCTTGAGGGAATGTATGTGGGAGGCACCGCATATACAGGGGAGGACGGGGTGGGAGAAGGTGGGAGGCAGGGCCCTGGGATGCATCCCGGGACTCAGGCCTAGCCTGACCAACAGTCCTGCTTGACCCCTGGGTTTAGCTCTGACGTCCCGTGTCCCAGGAAGCCCTTTGGTCCCAGGTAAAATGGGACGGTGGTCACCCCCTTCCTCGCCCCGGCCGAGGCCTGACCGGCTGTCCCACTCTCCTCCGACCCACAGACATTGTGAACAAAGACACCAAAAGCACGTTGCGGGTCCTGTATAGCTTGTTTCAAAAGCACAAGCTGAAAGAAAGCACGGACAGCGCACCCCGTGGATCCCCGAATTAATCCCAGAAGCCGCTTCTCGGAGCCTGCCTGCACACCAGCCGGAAGGCCCCAGAGGGCCCTGCCCCCGAGGCCCGGCCCCTTCCGATGCCCCACCCCCACCCCATCCCCCCCCCACCCCACCCCACCCCACCCCACTCCCACCCCCACCCCGTGTCCGTCTTCGGATTCAGCAAGCACGCATGGATCAGTTTTGAGCCAACCCCCGGCCTCACTCGGTTTATATTAACGAGTGTTATTTCTGGGAGGGATCTGGGGAGGCTGCAATGTCCTGGGAGAGACGGTTCCGCCCGCATGGGTACGAGCTCCCCTCCCCACTCACCCCACCCAGGGCAGCTCGCCTTCCCACGGGGCCGGGCATGGAAGGTGCTCAGATTCCCATCTCTGAGGGCACCTGTGGGGGCCACTGAGAGCCCAGTGATGCTGACCTTCCCTCGGGCTCAGGGCCTGACCTTGGGAGCAGAAAGGACTCTCGGGGGTCAGGGTGGATGGCCAGAGGCCCCAGCCTTCCCACAGTCCACTACTGCCAGCCTGCCCCTCAGGCTGATGGGTGTGGCTCCAAAACCAAGCCCCGGAGCCCTTTGGGGAAGTTAAGTCAGTGACTCGCCAGAGGAACCGTGGCTCAGGCCCTCACAATGGTGGCTGAGAAACCTGCCCAGACATCCTGAAGGAGAACGATTTGCCGTCTCCCCGTCTGTCCCGGGGCCGGGGGGCTTGCTCTCTCTCTGGTGAGACTTGGCACCTGCTGCCTTTGCAAAGAATAAGTCCCTGGAGGAGGGTTGACTGTGGCGTCCCAGTACCCGACGTTGGTGGGGAACCAGCCAGGACAAGGCACGGGAGGCAGGGGCGGGGCTGGCAGGGAGGCTGAGGTGGGTACCTGAGCCTGCTGCTGGGCATCTCCCCTGCGTTCACAGGGTCCCTGTGGAGGACAGAGCCCACGAGGTCTGGGGTTATCAGTTTGACAGCTTTGGATTTGGGGAGAGGCTTCTTTGTGGTAGGGGCTGGTGTGGGCCAGGCCATCTCTACCAGACCAGCTGGTGGGGCTTGGGAAGACATCCCACAGGGAATGACATCAAGAGCCCTTGGAGTTGGTGTCTGAGTGTAAGACGGTCTCAAGTGGTCTCCCTTCCACTCTGCCCTCATCCACCTGCTCCCTTCCCCTCCTGATTCACAGGCAATCAGGTTTAGGTCATGAGGGTGGGGCCCCCATGATGGGATCAGCTTCCTAATAAGAAAAGTAAGAGATGCCAGCGTTTTCTCTCACTCTCTGCCACGTGAGGACACAGCAAGAAAGTCTATAAGCCACAAGGAGGGCTCTCACCAGCCCTGAATCTTCCGACACCTTGATCTCAGACTTCCAGCCTCCACAAATGTGAGAGATACATGTCTGTTGCTTAAGCCCCCAGTCTGATTAAAAAAAAAAAAAGTCTGTATTTTATCATAGCAGCTGGAGCTGCCTGACTCGGAGTCACCATACCATGTGTCATTAGGGAAATAAAACGAAAACCACGGGAACTACCGCTGTCCACCTCCTAGAAAAGCTAAATTGAAAAGTCCGACAATTCCAAGTGTGGGCAAGGATGTGGAGCATTCTCGTCCATGGCTGGTGGGAATGCAAATCGGTACCTTTACTTTGGAAAGGCGTTTGGCAGTTTCTTGGAAACTAAAACAGACACTCACTGTAGGACCCAGCCGTTTCACTGTTCGGTGTTTATCCAAGGAAAATGAAAACACGTGTCCACACAAAGACTTACGTGTGAACAGCAGTACTGTTCACCAAAACCTCAGACTGGGAAGGACACTAGGGACCATACGCTGGTAAACGCATTACAGTGTGTTCGTATGTGGAGGTTCCGCTCAGCTTTGTGGAAAGGGGTGTTGATCCAGAACCAATGTGGAAGATGTCAGTAGCGCTGGGCAGAGTGGAAGATCAGGGACATAACAGACCACGTACTGATGATAGAGTTTATAAGAAATTCTAGAAAAGGCAAAACTGCAGCAGTGGAGAGAGAGGGGTGGTTCCCAGGGCCAGGGGCTTAGGGAGGGGTACAGACCACGAAGAGGCATGAGGGACTTGCTCTGGGTCATGACTGTTGGCGTGGTGGGTACATGACTATAGACAACCATCAAGACTCATCAAATCGTATGATTATTCCTCAGTAAAGCTGCGAACAAAGCATTGAATTTTGCCGTCGGACAGAACTCAGGTGACATGCGTGTAAGGCAGGGAGCAAAGGCAGCCGGGCGGTCCTGATTCCTGCTTTCTCGGAGCCTGGTGTGAAGACGACCAGAGCTGAGGGGGCAAGACCAGAGGTCCTGGGCTGTGGGAATGCCTGCTGGAAGGCTCCGGAAGAGAGGAGAGGAGGGGAGGAGGGAGCGGCTTGGAGGAGAGAAGGGTCGACAGGTGCAGGGAGCCAGCTCTAGACATGGGGAGGACGGGGAGGACTGGACACCTGGAAGGCGGGAAGGGCGGGGGTGCGAGCAGACGGAGAAGATGCCCCTTGGAGTATCATCTGTGTCTCCTTGTGCTCCAGAATGTCGCCTGCTCTGAAATCTCATTTGTCTGATACTAACACAGCGAGATGATCTTTTCCGTCTTTCTACTATCGAACTGTCGCATCTCCTTGTTTAAAGAGGATTCCTCACAAACACAAGTAGTCGTATCTTTCTGACCAATCTGAATGCCTCTGCCTTTTAAGCAGGAGTCAATCCTTTTTTTTTTTTTTTTTAAATTGTGGCGAAATACACTCGATAAGCTGGCCATTTGGGCCTCTTCAAAGTGCACGGTTCCGTCGCCGTGGAACTGTCGCCGTGGCTCCTGTCGCCGTGGAACCATCCCCATCATCCGCCCCCAGAATCCCTCCCATCTTGCCAATCTGAGACTCTGCCCCCCTCAGACAATGACTCCATCACCCCCCACACCGCCAGCCCCTGACCCCAACCATCCCCCTTCCTGACCAGACCCACGGGCACAGCTTCCCTTGGGAGACCCACCCAACTCTCCATGTCCAAGTCAGAGCTCACCCTTCCCCTGTCCTACCCCCTGATGCCCCATCTCCAGCCTCCAGGCCCCCAGACCCCAGGCCCCAGACCCGTGGCTCATCTAGATATCCCCTCCCCCTCTTCCTAGGGAACCAAGTCATTCCCTCGGCTTGCCTCTCAAACTCATACCTTCCCCTCTTTCTCTCTGCCTGTGGAGAGGTTCAGGCTCTCACCCTCCATGGGGGACCGGGATATGGTTACTCCCCAGCTGGGCTCTCTACCTGTCTCCCCTGTGACCTCAGATCCATTCCAACACTGGGGGTTTTGCTGTCCTGGGAACATGATCACAGTAGTGTCCTACTCTAAATCCCCCCTGGTCTAAATCCCCAGCCTCCCCGCAGCATCAAATGCCCTGGGTCCTCCTGGCCTTCTGGCCTCATGGTCTAACCCCTCAACCCTTCCCATCTGCTTGTAGCTGTTTCTAGGCTTTTCCCACACTGCTGTCACCCATTGCCTGAGATGCCCCATCCCCCCTGTTCCAGGCACTCAGCTTTCACAAAAGGGACAATCATTGAGGAGATAATGAGGGAGGGGGAACCCTGGTGGCACTGGGCGGATGCCTGGGGGTTCCGGCTAGATGCCTTGGGGGTCCCGGCTGGTGCTTGGGGGTGGTGGAGGCTGTGGGTCTCTCCTCTTGAGGCGGACAGGGAGCCCTTCCCTCCGCTTAGCTGGCTGTCCCTGGCCCCCCACCCCCTCCACCCCGGGGAATCTGACTCTGCAGGGGTGCGGGGGATGTGGGAAGAAGGAGGATGACAGTGGCTGAAAGGGAGGACAGGCAGGCCTGAGAAGGAGCCGGCAGTCTGGGGCCGGGTGTGCAAACAGCTTCGGAGTGATGGGAAATGCCTCGAAGGAAGGCCAGGGTGCTGCAGAGTTGAGCCGCTTCCCAAAATAATCCAGGGGGGCAGCTGTCTCGGATTCTGAAACTGGGTCTGGCTGCCTAAACGGCAGGAAGCCCCGGGCCCCACACCAGCCCCACTCTGGGAACAGATGGCACTAGGAATATTTTTTCTTTTACCCAAGTCAGCTGGTAAGCGAACAGCTTGTCTGGAGAGAAGTGTGTTCCTCCCCTCTCTCTCTCTTTGGCAACGGATCAAAGCCGCTACCTCCCCTCCTCCAGTCCCTGCCCCTATTGGCTCTTTCCCTGTAAGACCTGAGCAGCCGGGGCTGAGGGCCATCACAGGCCTTTGCCACCTGGGAGCTCACGGCGTCCTCACCCACGGGTGGTTTAACTTAGGGAGCGGTCAGGGTGTCTTGATCCGTGGGGGCCTGGGCTGAGCTGGGGCAGCAGGTTCTGGGAGGCCTGGCTGGTTGGAAAGTGGGCAATGGGGAGTCCCAGAAATGATTCTTCTGGGAAGAGCCAGCCAACTGGTGTGGGTTGGCCAACACCTGCATGAATTCGTTCATTTATCTACGAGCGTTTCCAATCGATTGGTGAACTTATTGCTTGTAAAGGCGACGCGTTAAGGCACAGGTGGGATACTACATCTGTACAAATCATCGTGCACAAGCCGTTCCTAATAGACCTTCCCTGAGCACCTACCAGTGTGCAGGCCCTGGGCTTAGAGCTGGGGATATAGACGATTGGATGGAGGCCCTGTCCCGGAGGAGCTCAGCGCCCCATTGAGGGAGGCAGGGTGGTGCCGTGGTCTCGGTGCAATGCTTGAGTCAGATTCTGGAGCGGGATCCTGGGGACATCCTCCAGATACATCCTCCAGATGAGTCACTCACCTCCTTGAGCCTCAGTTTCCTTCTCTGTCAAATGGAAGCAAAGGAATCTGCTTTTTGAAGGGTTACTAGGAAAGTTAAATAAGAGAATCCACCTGACATTGAAACATCCTGGGCACATAGTGTTCAGTAATGTCAGATGACATCACCATCACCACCATCATCATCACCATCACCATCATCATGTCATCTCCATCATCACTATCACCACCATCACCATCATCTCACCATCACTATACCTGCAAAAGCAGAACTGAAAGGCCCTCCCTCCGTGGGTTCTGGTGAGAATGCCACCATGTGAGGTCTGGACCCTAGCACCTTGTTGGATATCAGGATCAGGAAGCAAAGAGCTAGCTCATCAGGTAACCTTAACTGGAGTTTGCATGTTCCCTGCCCACAGGCTCTCCTTGTTGAAACCCACAACACTATTCAGCACATCAGAGGCACTGGATAAATATTTGTTGGCTGACCCCCTGATAGGGACCTCTTAGCTCTCCTGGGGTAGGGCAGATGCAGCCCTGCTGCGGCCACTTGGGCCCATCCTGGGGCCCAAGCTGGCCACCCTGATGCTCTAGGAAGCCAGTGTTAAAGTTGAGCTCAACTTTAGACTTACTCCTCTGACCTCCAGTTGGTTTCCTTGGCCCCTGGGTTCACTGGTACCTAGGCTGGTGGGTTCACCAGCTCAGCTGAAAACACAGAGGCATATTGAGGACCTCTGGCTCCATGATCCCTCTCCTTTCCCCCCATCATCTGGAGAGAGAGGCAATAGTGTGATGTCATGGGAAGTCCTGGACTCTGATCTCAGCAGCTCTGTGCTCTTGGGCAAGACATGGCCCTTCTCTGAGCATGAGTTTCCTTACTTATAAGATGGGAAGAATCCTCCCTGCTTAGCTTAATCCCCAGGATGGGAGTCAGGAGGATTAACTGAAATAACAATAGGCAGGGCTTTTAGAGTGCGGTGAGCAAAATATTAACTGGGGCTCATGTTGACTGGACCTTCACACTTCTTCACCTGGCACGGTCCAGATAGCCTGGCCGCTCACCAAACCCGCTTTCTCTTGCTGCTGGGCATGCAGCTAGCACCAGCCATGTGCCTGAGTCCTAGTCACTGAAATGTGAATGAAGTAAGATGCAACATTGCCAAGCCTGGTCCCCAGACCCGGTCCCTCCATGGCCCTCGGTCTCCAGGATGCCCTGGTGATACCCAGGTGATGCAGACAAGGGGTGACCTTGGCAGCCATGTGCTGAAGATGGCAGAGCCACAGGTGAAATCGTTCTGGGGGGAGCGCTGCCTGCCAGTCAGGAACACCTGCTTTGAACTTGTACGTGAGCAGGAAATGTTTGAACTCCTCTCTCCAATGGGTTGCTGCAGTAGCTGGGGGGCGGGGTGGGGGCAGCTTACCTATAACACCTGCATCAACTCTGATGGTTACTCCATTCATTTCATTTCAATTATATCATTTTTTGTTGCTGGAAGTTTTATTTGCTCCCTTTTCGAAATTTCATAGCCATTTTATGGTCTCTTGTTCCTTATTCTTACGTCTGATCCCCTCTTTCACTTCCTTAGGCACCTTTATTATCTGTTGGGTGTCTGATGAGCTAATACCTGAAGCTTTGTGGTCTGATGCTGCCGCCTGTCGTCTGCGCTGACTCTCGCTCATGGTGCTTTCTCCCTTGCATGTCCTCCGGGAGCTTTGCCGGTGGTCCTTCCTACTTAATCATCAGTAATTCTTCAAAGCCTAAGTTGCCGATGGGAACCTCCAGAGATAGTTCACATCTACTTCAGCCAGATCCCTAGGGTCATTCTGATTTGGCTCCCTTCAAATTAAAGTCTTATTCTGAGCGCCGTGGCCCCCACGGCTAGTAGGATAGCCACGTTAGGGCTGGCTTGTGGTTGTGACTGTAGGGGAGGGTTTTGTCCCTTTCTTCCCATGCCAGGATTGATAAGGGCAAGTGTCCTCTTTAGGGTTTTGCCTTAACTTCTTTCAGCGGTGACAGCACAGCCCCTTGGAGACCCCAGCATGATGTGGGCTCCCTGGCTGTGACCCTTGAGCAGGCCCGGCCCAGGCTTTCCTCCCACCCCAGAGCCACGTATGGTCAGGGGACCCGGCTTGGCCAAATGTCACCAGGACAAAGCCAGCTTTGGAGAAGCAGTGGCTTCTCTCCGGGGTTTTCCAGTTTTGCTTTTAGTCCCCTGGCTCGCGAGAGTTCTCCTTGCCCTTGCTGGCCCCATGTGATGCATGTTCATATGTATGTTATGCATATCTGTACCTGTGCATACAGTTGCATATATATGTAAGAATACCTTCATACACGCATACGCATATGTCACTTTTCTGTCGTTCTGCGTCATGACCCCTGCTCGGTGTATTAGTCCTTCGTACAGTGGGGAACGGGAGACAGTCTCTGGTTTCACAGAGCTGATTTTTAACAGGCAATAATGGATTGTTACAATTCTCTTTCTCCAGTTTTGGATCCTCCTGGAGTCCCCACGTGCAGGTGGTCAAGATCCCCCTTGCCCTGTCCTGTCTCCCATCCCAGACCCTGACCTGGACAGCATTTGTCCGTGGCTCTCCTTCCCTGCCACACAGTATATGCCATTAACAAAAGGCTTTGGGTGTTTTCTTCTTGGGACAAAATTAGTGTGGGTGTGCTGGGGAGATGGAATGTTCTGGGGGGTCAGGACCAGCCTGGGGCACCGAGTGAGCCGAGGCAGCAGTTCCGGAGGAAAGAAATTGGCCTAAAATTCCCAGGCAGAGAGAGGCAGAAAACAGGTGCTGAGGAGCTGTTTCCCTCCCCCCAGGGGGAGGCAGAGGCCCCCAGACACCAATGGCCAGGGGACGCTCTATCAGATCAGGTCGAGCTTTCCAACAGGAAGGGCATGCTGGGAGGGCATGGGCTGCCTCCGAGGTGCTGCCCGCCCACCTGAAAGGTGTCTGCACAGGGTTCTAGCATCCTCTGGCAAGGTGGGAATAGAGCACTCTTAATGGGCTAGGTGCTGCTCACAGGCCTAGGTAGCCTTGCTCGGACCACCCCGGGTCACCAAAATCCGGGCTGCGCTGGTCAGACAGGCCCGCTGGCTGGTGTACATCCAGCACTCCGGGCCCACGGGGACAGGCAGCACGTCCTGGATTTTATATTAAACACCAGGCAACCGCTCAGAATTTACACGTGCATGACTCATCTGGGTGTTTGATACAGATTCTGCCTTGCTGACAGGCTCCGGGGAATCTGGATGCTGCCAGAGTCCGTGGAGCTACTTGGAGTAGCAGCTCGAGGACGGTGGCTCTCCTCTTGGCCGCACTTGGACTTCTGATCCTGGGTCTTACCTGTAGACATTCTCAGTCCCTGGTCCAGGTACTGTTTGGATGCTGGAAGGTCTAGACGCTGTCCAGGGGACTCTAAGAGTTAGCTGGGTCCCAGAACCATAGTTATAGACCACAGAGAAATCGGGAACGCCTGGGCCCTCCTGTTCATCCTTCATTTTGAGAGGTTTGGGTATGGAGAAAGGCGTCTTCTCTGAGAAAAAGAACAGCACAGTGCAACCTTACGCAGCAACTGGCTGGCTAGGATAGGACGCCAGTGAGAAGTGGAGACACAGAGAGGGGGCTCTCATGGACTCTTCAGGGCCTTGGGGGCAGGAGGGTACTGTGGCAGGAAGGAAAACTCAGGTCTGGCTTGGGTTCAGCTCCTTGTTGCGTGACGGGTTCAGCTCCTTGTTGCGTGACGGGTTCAGCTCCTTGTTGCGTGACGGGTTCAGCTCCTTGTTGCGTGACCCAGGTTCCTCCCCTGCCTCTGTTCTTGTTCTGCCATCTCTGGGCCACTGGTGGGTTCCTGACCTCCTCCCTCTTTCCTTCCTCCCTCCCCTTCCTCCTCCCCTGCTTCTTCTCCTCCTTCTCCCCTCCTTCCTCCTTTTTTTCCTGTCTTTCAGACCCCCTCCCTCCCATTCATGCGACAAGCCCATGAGGCACGAGGTCAAGGGACACCCCTAACCTCAGGGGTTCTCGGTCGGGGGGCAAGACCCTTCCGCCTCAATCTCCCCCACTTTACGCCCAGGACGCTCTGACCTTGAGATTCCAATGGGATCCTCTCCCTGCTCTGGAACTCTTAGGAGGGCCCCTTCTATCCCGTCTCATGCGCTGTAAGTGCCCATACTTCCCCAGACCCAGTGTTGTGGGGAGAGCTGGCCCCTGGTGGGATCTTTGTGGGTATGCACGGTCTGTGATGTGGTTGAGACAGCGATGAATCCTGGCTGACACAGGGATGGTTTCTGGAACAAGGGGCAGACTTTTTAAAAAAGGCAGAGTGGATTTCCTGGGAGGAAGGATAGGCAGGCACCTCAGGGTCCGTCCCTTCCCCAGGCCCCTTTCAAGGCCCTGGGAGGGTCCTATGTCTCATTTCAGTTTGCGAGCGGAAACTACTTTCATATTCCTTTTGCCGAAGTGCCCCTGCCTCCTCAGTGTGGGGGCCTCAGGTAGAAAGGCCAGAGTGGCTGGGGTGGTCAGAGCTGTCCAAGGTGTCCCACCGGCCTGTCCGGTCCCAGGGTGGGCCTGGCTGACTCCGTGGACCGACCAGCTCCCGAGGACGGAGGCTGCTGGGTGCAGGAGGGCAGGGATCTGAGTGTCCCGGGAGGAAGCTGGTGGCCTTTGGTGACCAGACTGGAAGTCCTGCAGCAAGAATCCCCCGGGCTTTGCAGCTCATGTGGTCAAAAGCCCTGCTGAGCTCAAGAGGTGAGGGGCAGGCTTTTCTCGGTTGCTCAGGCGAGACGGAGCTGAGACCCCCGGGGGGACGCAGAGAGCAAATGGGGCTGGAGACAGGCTCCGGCCCGAATGAACCAAGCCAGTGAGCCCAGCAGGGGAAGGCGTCTCAGACAGGCGCCGCAGGCCGCTCAGCTGTGTCAGGCTGTTTTCTGATGGCGGCAGATGACCCAGCTCCTGTCTCGGGTGAGGACAGAGAAGGTTTTAAAGGTACCTTCCCTCCACCGCACGACTGCTTCTGGGCCAAGTTGTCTCATCCTGCGGGAGCCGGGAGGAGGAGGGCTGGAGGCTGGCACAGACCGAGAGCCTGGCTGTGGTAGGTTCGGGGCCCCGGGTCTGGGGCTGTACCCTGGGGACAGGGGAGGTGTGTGGTCAGACAAAGGACACCCCCTCATTTGTGACTGAGTTTTCGGAGAAATCCTTACACAAGTGTAAAATCCTTTAAATACACTTAGCTATGCATTTCACAAGCTGCCACCAATGATAAGAATAAAATTCTACATAAGAAACATCGGCTTCGGGTGGATATACTGTCCGATCAGCGTGTGTTCATTTGGTCACTCGCTAGGGAGATGGAAGGTACACGGTGGGGTTTGTCCTCAGCAGTCTGAGTACTCCTTGGGCGCCCACTCAGCGCTCTCTTCTAGCTGTGTGGCTCACAATAATGGTAACCTCGGGATAACCTCCAATGGGAGTTCTCACACACTCACTTGGCAGGGGCCCAGACAGGTCGATAACCTTCTCCAAGCCACACAGCTGCAGCATGAGAACCAGGAGACCCCAGTACAAGAGCCCCGGAGTGGCCCAGGGCTGGGACTGGGGGCTGGAACCAGCCGCTCAGAGCCACGTGTGGAGAGAAAGAGGAGGCCCAGGGTGAGGGCTGCCCTCACTGACCCTGTCCCGGGCCGGTCCCTCAGCCACCCGTTCTGTTAGCGGTCTGCCGGCTCTGCACCTGAGCGGCCGTCTGTCTTTCCGGACCTCCCTGGGTTGGTTGTGCCAAATCAACACCTATGGGGTGGCCTAAGGGGTGACCTAAGACAAGAGAAATGCAGTCATCGTCTGCAGACCCGAGTCCTAGAGCAGGATGTGGGCGGGGCTGGCTCCTTCTGGAGACCCTGAGGGAGAAGCTGTCCCAGGCTTTCTCGGGGCTCCTGGTGGTCGTGGAACTCCCAGTGTCCCTGGTTTGTGGCTGCCCTCCTTCACTCTCTTTGTTCTCACAGAATGTCCCTTGTGGGTCTCTTCTGTGTCTGTGCCTCAAATATCCCCCTTCTTCCTCTTAGAAGGACACCGGTCATTGGACGTAGGGTCTGGCCTAAGTCTAGGATGACCTCATTTTAATCATATCTGCAAAGACCCTCTGTCCAAATAAGGTCACAGTCCTGGGGGTGAGGACGCAGACGTGTCTTTTGGGGACTCTCTTTAGTGCGTAGAGCAGGGACAGGAGCCTGTATGGGGCTGACCCACAGCAGGGAGTAGTCATGAGGTCCCCGGGGGTGAGGGGTGCTGGGCTGGGGGGTGAGGCAGCTGGAGCCCAGCTTGATGTGGGGGGGGGACCTCACAGAGTCCCGTAAACCTAAGCTGGGTCCCCCAAGGCTGCCAGGAAGGAGGGTCTCCAGGGGTGGGGGGTGGGGGCAGGTTCCTCGGGAGAAGCCCACAGAGACCTAGAAGGGGTGGGGTGGGTAAGGTGGGGGTGGGGACCTGGAGGGGAAGGGCTCCGCCCATGGGTAGCACATACTTACACGGTCCCTCTAGGCTCAGAGAGGAGGTGTAGCTCCTTGCTGCCAACTGCCCCCTGGTCCCGGTCCTATTTCTGCTCCTGGGACCAACCTGACCCCAACAAGGACACTGAAGATGGCCACCCACATCACGGGGTAGGGGGTTCCCTGTCCTCAGAGGCCAGGAGGGTCCCCACACCATATCCTCTGTCCAGAGTGCTCTCCTCTGAAATTCACACGTACGGCTCCCTCTGACCCAGTGCTCGTGAAGCTGTCACAGCTCCTGGTCACCCCTATGACCTGTCCTGTCCCTGTCTCACCCCTCCCTAGTGCCTCTGCCCTAGTGGGTTCTCCTCCCTCCTCTCCTTCTGCTGTGTGGGTGGATTCCTGTTTGTCCACTGCGGGCAGGGACCCTGGAGGTCTTACTGCATCCCATGTCCAGAACAGAGGTCAACACTGTTTTTTAAATGAAAGTACTTTCTAACATTTTTGAACCATCTAACAATGAAATGGGTTGCTTGTGATAGTGAGACTTCCGTCGCTGGTGGTATCCAAGCTATAGTGAGATGAGCGCTTGGCAGAGTATGTTGGAGGGATGAGAGCAGGGGGTTAGGGGAAGCTGAGGGCAGCCCCAGACGCCCTCCAAGGGGCTCTGACCTTCCCGTGCTCCCCTCCTTGTCTGTGACCCCCTTCCTGGGCCATGCCGGGTAACACCCTCCCTCTGCCTGGGCCCCAGCCTCTCCACTGTTCTAGAAAACAAGAGGTGGCGGTATCTATTTGATAGAACTACCCAAATGGAACAAGCTGCAGAAGGAAAGACCAATATTTATTCATTATCATATTCAGAAATTAGGCTGGGGAGCCACAAATAGACATTTCCAACGAGAGCCCGTCTGGCCCTGCCTCCCCGGCTCATGCCGCAGATTCCTCGTTCCGGTCACGTCTTGCTGCCTCCTGCAACCGAGTTTGGCTCAAATGTTTGCCAGCCGCTCCGGGCATATCCTGAGGCGATTAATGGGAAAGTGGTGGGGGGGGGTCCCACAGCGATCTGAGGCACACGCTCTTCCCGGGCAACGCCCACCCCCGGCCTGAGTGCTGAACCTCCGTGTGGTTCGGGGCCTCCCTTTGGGAGCGGCTGGCGGGCGGGGAGGAGTGAGGGCAGGAGAAGTGAGGGAGCTGGCTCCGCACAGCTTGGCGCGCAGGCTTCTAGCTCTTTCTCCAGTGCTCAACAGGCCCTCGGCCCTGCGTCTGCCCTTCACGGCCGTCTTCTACCCTCTCCTGATGGCAAAGCTCCCCGGAAGAGCAAAAACCCCTCCCCGTCTTTCTCGAATCCCTCCGAAGCCCTCCAAGCAGGCCCTTGACCCCACAGATCCCCTGACACGGCTCTGAATGAACTCAATGGTGACCCCCACCCACTGCCAGACCCCGGCTCCCTGCCCACCAGCAGCACCCGACTCTGCGGATGGGGCCCCCTCTCCTCCTGGCTGCCGCCTCCGCACCTGGCTTCAGGACCCCACACACTCGCTCGCCCTCGCCGGGGCTTCCTTGTGCTTGACCTTGCACACAGTGCGGCGTCCCGGGACTCAGTCTTTCCACTGTGCCTCCCTTCATTAGCCACAGGCTCCCTTAGTGAGTCCGACGCGCGGAGTTAAACACCGATGAGATGCTAATGACTCGCACATTATCCTCCAGCCTGGGCCTCTCTCCTGACCTCCAGCCAGGTTTCCAGCTGCTTCCGCAACGTTCCTTCGGGATGTGCACCACTTCGTCTCAAGCCCAACATGCACACGGCTGAACTCCTGCTCTCCCAGCCTTGCCGGCTTTCAGTGGCTCAGGCCACGTACCTTGCGCTCACCCATGGAGCCCGTCTCACACCCCACACGCGGTGTGCAGGAAATCCTGTTGTCTGCCTTCGAAGCACACCCAGCACCTGACCGCTCCCCACCATGCCCCCTGCTTCCAACATGGTCCAAGCCACCTTTATCCTCTATCCTTGTGCCCTGCCGTCTGTCCTCAGCTCGGGGCTCAAAACAGGAAGCCAGTATCACCTGGCAGGCTCAGTCGGTTGAGTGCGCGACTCTTGATCTAGGGGCGATGAGTTCAAGCCCCACACTGGGTGTACAGTTTGCTTGAGATGAATGAATGAATGAATAAATGAATGAATGAAATCTTTAAAATAACCCTAACAAACAGGAAGCCAGAATTTGTCACTCCTCAGCTCAAAACCTTGCAAAATCTCCCAGTTTTCCCCTAAAATGCAAATCAAAATCCTTGCAAGTCCTGCAACTCCCCGTGTCATTTTCCTGGAACCTCCTCCTGCACCCCCCACCCGCTCCCCTGCTCCTGGTCACCATGCCGTGGGGAAGCCCAAGCAGCCACGCGGGGATGACCACATGCAGACAGCGTGCAGCCAGCCTCATGCGTACCACCCAGCCTTGCCAGCGTCCCCAGAAAATGCACACTCTGAGTCCACAGAATTGTCACAGTAAATGGTTGTTGGCAATTTAAGATACTACATTCTGGGGTGGGGATTGCTACACAACAATGGATAACCTAACAACAATGGATAACACAACAATAGAAAACCTAACAGTAGTCCCACGAAGGACCTGGTTTAAGTGTACTTTATGAGGGGCGCCTTGGTGGCTCATTCGGTTAAGCATCTGTCTTCAGCTCAGGTCATGATCCCAGGGTCCTGGGATGGAGCCCCCATCCGGCTCCCTGCTCAGTGGGGAGTCTGCTTCTCCCTTTCCCTCTGCCCCTCCCCCTGTTCATGCTCTCTCGCTCTTTCTCTCTCAAATAAATAAATAAAATCTTAAAAAAAAATAAGACGTGCTTTAATGACATGAACACATACATGCATATATTATGCATAAATGCCAGAATGTGTTAACATATGTGCAATTTGTTTTATTGGCAGTCTTTTTGTTCTGTTTTCCTATTTTGCTTGGCTCCCTTTCCTCTCTCCCACGCATCACACCCTATGTCCTCAAACCGTGTCTACTTATCCTTCGGAATACTTGTGCAACCACTAATTAATGTGTACGCACACATGTCCACAGCTTTTGCTGGGGGAGGTCATTGTGTTGCAAAAACGGGATCGATATTATTCTCTCTTGTCTGTGTTTTGCTCTTCTTATTTGGCAATTCTTTGTGAAAATCCCTCCAAATCCTTTGTAGAACTCCAAGTCGTTCTTGTAAATTGTTGCATAAAATCCCATGGCGTGGCGACTCCGTATTTGCCAGCCATTCCCGGGGCTGTGCCAGAGCCGGCACGTCCTGGATCGTGGGAGTCTATTGTTAATTTTTCAGGAAAATTTTGTGACCCAGTTATTAAGTGCAGTCAGCAAAGAGATTAAACTACATTAAATATGTACTTTATTAAATACATTCTATTAAGAAACAAAGGCAGTAATAAATACTTAAAACGATCGCTTCCTCATGATTTCACCGTGACTGATGGTCAAGGTCATGAACATCTATTGTCACGCAGTGTAACGGCAAGCTTTGGTGTGTCTCTTCCCCATCTGACCCATCACGCGGTTAGTTCATAGGTGGCCATGGTGAGAAGGTACACACCACGGAAATGGCCACACATTACAAATCAGGGCTTGATTTACTGTCTTGGTGGTTGTCTAGTACTCAAGAAACGTTAATGTTGATAATGTAAACCAACGTCAAAGGGTGCCATGTTTGTAGCTGTTGCATTGGGAATAGCACACACAAAAAAAATGACCAAAATGAACATTCTCCAAGGACTTGAAAACGTATTTAACTGGACAAAAAGGGCATTCATGCCATGGACAGAGGAGTGAAGTCCCAGCATGTCTTGGTTTCATTTTCTTCTTCCTCTTGCACGAAAACGAACTATCCATGAACGTTCACGCTGGACACACACTTGCTCATTGATTACAACCCTGCGTGGGCTACAGGTCTAAGAGTTTGGCAGAAATCAACGGAAGCCCTCTGTAAGGATTATTGGACTGTACGAAATTTATAACCAAGCGTATTGTGTATTTTATGATCACTCGTAAACTCTGTGCCACACGTCCTTTATGTTAGTAAATTTTATGATATATAAAAAAATGCATGCTTCCCTCCCACCGCGAGATTAGATTGCTATCACTTAGCAGCATGTCACTGAGTCTGTCCCTTGTTGGCAAGCGTCATTTTGTTCCCTTTCCCACGTGGAATTCCATTCCATCCATTCTGGGTTGAATGGGGTACAGTATTTTAACTTTAATAGAGATTTTCAGATTGCTTCCAACAGAGGTGACGGTGGCTCCATTTCTGACAGCAGTGCACGAGAGCACCCTCTTCTCACGTGGCTGCTAAGGAGAAATTTATAGATTTGTTTTTGTGCCGGTCTGACGGGTGTACAACGGTAATTCTTTATTTCACTTTGCTCCCCTGCCCCATGTCTGTGTGTCGGAAGGTCTTTTCGTATGTCTGTTTCCATGTGGATTTAGTTCTGTGAGTTGTCTCTCGGTGTCCCTTTTGCTTTTTATAGAAATTGGGTTGTTTATTCCCTCTCTGTCCATTTGTGCGTGCTCTCTATAAATTAAATATAAGCCTCATATGTGCTCTCTGTGTTTAAATCTCTTGTTCACATTTTAACTTTGTGTTACCTTTTGCCAAACGCAAACTAATTTTTTTTTGTTTATCACTTCTTTAGCTACTGGGTGTCTGGTCTTGATTAGGATTTTTCCTACATTAAGAATGTTCCCATAATCCTTTGGAATTTCTTGCTGAATTGTTCTTGTTTTATTGAAGTCTCTAATAGGCCGTTGATTTTCAGATATGGTGAAAATAGGGCTCCACTTTTCTTTTCTCCTGGATGGGTAGCCATTCAGTATCACTTGTAAATACTTGTGACTTAGTCAAACAATGATAATAATTATATATTCACTAATAATTCTTCACTGTATTGAAACGCCACTTTTATTATATCAAGTACCATATATGCTCCCTTATATTTCTGTATTCTAAGTTGTTTGTCTACTCTCAAGCCAGTCACATATTTTTTTTTAAGATTTTATTTATTTATTTGACAGAGAAAGATCACAAGTAGGCAGAGAGGCAGGCAGAGGGAGAGGGGGAAGCAGGCTCCCTGCTGAGCAGAGAACCCAATGTGGGTCATGATCCCAGGACCCTGAGATCACGACCTGAGCCAAAGGCAGACACTTAACCAACTGAGCCACCCACGTGCCCCCATGTATTGCTTTGGTCATAGTGTCTTTATAGTATGTTTGCATCTGGAGGACTTTGGGAAGACAGAGTGTGACAGTGGGGTGAGGTCATTAAGAATGCTTCTTCATTTCTCTGTTCCCTCCCAGGGCATTCCCGTCTGGGAGGCTCTGGGGGAAAGCGCTGGAGACAAGATGGAAGTGCTTGAGTCACATCGTGACTTGAGTCACATCGTGGAGCAGAGTTTCCCTGCGGCACGGTCGGAGTGCATCATCTTTGCACAAGGGATGGAGAATCCTTTATTTTGACCTCCGAGTATCCTTATGCTGTCCTGGCTTAAACTGGTGTTGAGGTATCAAAAGGCTTTTAAAAGATCCAACATTAGCTTAGCGTCTGGTGGTGGGTGCCAAGGAGACGCTGTGGGGGGTCAGGTTGTGGATGGTGACATATTCGGCCAGGTCATTCTGTGTGAACCCGTAGCCTACTGGACTTGCAACAGGAGAACAAGAGGGGAGAGCGCAGGAGAGTAGAAGTGTGTCTTGGCTGTTGATGACACTCAATGAGATTTTGCAAGAAAGCCATGAGCTCAGGAAAGAAATGGCTGTTTGTGGGCAGAAATAAAGAGAATAGAGAAATTTCAGAAATCTGGGGCTTGGCAAAATTGGAAAGGTACAAATACCTTGATGAGGGATTTAGGGAGAATTTGAACAACAATGCCTCGAAAAACTACAGGGCAAAAAAGCAGACGAGAAAGGTCCAGATAGACTCCAGGCGGCTGCTGTTACACTGTGAGTGAAACATGGGGGCCAAAATGACAAGTAAGCAAAGTGGAGACCTGTACCCATCCCAGATAGACCTTTTGCACTGAGGGATGGAACATGGAACTCACCGGAAACACATATATCAATATCTACTACATTTTTAAGGAAACTGTATTGGAGAGGAACCCAAAGCCAGGACTCAAACACTTGACTGTTGACTCTTCACTGGGTCCCCAGTCTTCCATGGGTGGACAGCAGCTGAGATCCCACAGCGTCCAAAGGGGACACTCCCACATGTCCGTCTCATGTGTGGCCAAGGAACCTGATGGCAGGACATTGTCAAGGGCCACCAAGAACGACCAACAATGTACTTTCTCAGGAGAAGTCTAATCCAGAAATCTTGCCTCCCTCCCCAGGGTAGGGGCCTTGGGCCCAGGTAGGTCTGCCCCCCAGGGTGTGGTGATCGCACAGAGCAGAGACGGCCACCCGTGTCCATTGTCTCCATGTGGAAGTGTTCATTGCATTTGTCATGACCCTGCTCTGTCATTGAATATGGGGTCAGTATCGAGGCAGGGATTTCTTTCAGTTTGTAGGTGTCCAGAGCGAGAGCTGGTGGGCACAGAGCCTCTGGAGACCCCCGTGCAGGTCATTTGTCCAAGAGCCAAGGCTTCAAGCTGGATGTAGTGATCATGGCAGTTGGGTTGTCTCTGTCTGGAGAAGGTGTGAGTGTGTGCTCCATGGGGGACAAAGCGTGGCTTGTCTTCTTGGAGGATGGCTTGTCTTCTTGGAGGATGGCTCTTCCTAGCTCCCCAGCAGTTAGGTGGGGCTGTGTGACCGGGTCCAACCGGTGAAATGTGAGTGGAAAGGACACTTATTACCACCAGCCCAAAGTGTTGAAAAGGTGACGAGTGACCCTCTCACTCTGTCTTTCCTTGCTATGGTGACCTTGGAGGCCTTGGAGTGAGACAGTGGTGAATAGATCAGAGGGGGCCCAGGCCCCAGAGTGGCATATAATAGAGGGTTCTCAGCAATCCACATCAGATTTTGTTTGAATTATATATATGTATATACATATATATTATAAACTTTCATATTATGAATTTTTATAAATATACATATACACACATACATGTATATGTACATGTGTACGTATCTTGCTTACTACTGGGTTTAATTTAAATTAGATTATTTTGGATGTCCCCCCCGATACAATCATATCATCTTGAAAGTTACATTTTAATTTCTTCTGTTTCCATCCTTACACCTTCGATTCCTTGTCTCTGCTTCGCGGCGCTGCTGGGAGCTCTGCGCCATTGGACAGAAGTGGTGAGAACAGGGGTCAGGGGCTCATTCCTGACCTGAAAGGAAAGCTTTCAAGATTTCAGGGATCAAGCTCCATCTGGTGTTTTCTGTACATTTCACGGGGATCGGCTATCTGGATTGAAAATGTCCCCTTGTGCTCCAGCATTTGTAAGCTTGAACAGGTGTTGGCATTTATTTATTCATTTTTCCTGTGGCAATTGGAAAGATCATACGTGTTTCTCTTTAAGATGCTGATGCTGTAGATAGATCCTAGTTCTTGTTTCCTGAGGTTCGAGCAACCCGACGTTTCTGGGATACACCCGATGAGGGCTGCCGGAGTCTGCGTGCTCCGGGTCGATCGGGATTCTGGCATATGTGTGGTGACCGGGTTCGCTCCGCCGGGTTTTGGTGTCAGCGTTCTTCTGGCCTCAGAAAAACGAGTTGAGGCTGTTCGATGCTCTTGTACGTTTATCTTATTTTTCCCTCCTGTTCTCCAGGAGGAGAGCTTGTGCAACATGGGCTTGATTTCTTTGTTTGGTTGAATTTTGGTTGAATTTGCGGGGCCTGGAGCTTCCTTAGTGGGAATAATTTGCTGATGGATTCAATTTATTTAATAATTAGAGGGCTCTTCAGATTCTCATTCTCTAGTTTCTGGAACTTGTAATGTTTTAAAGAAAATTACCCATTTCTTTTCGACGATCAGGTGTTTTGGATAGGATTTTTCCTCTCTTATCTTTTTTGTATTTTTTTGGATGGGTAGTGGTGACTTCTTTTGAATTCCTGGTCTGGGGAACTGATGGCAACTCTCCTTTGTCTCAAGCCTGCCCATGGCACTCCATGGCCCATTTGGGCAAGTCCAAGACATTTGGCTGGGCAGCCAAGGCCCTGAGAGATCCGAAGCCAAACTCTGTCCCTTCTCCTCTGTGGTCACCCTGCCCGCAGCACAAGGGACAACTTGGAGAGAGACGGCAGCTTTCCAGGAGGACCGTCTTTATTCAGGAAGTTTGTCCTGTCCCCTCTCCAGCGCCAAGCAGGGGAGGGACATGAGTGTGTACATATGTGAGCCTGTGTGTGAGTGTGTGTTTGTGTGTGTGTGCACAAATGGCTACATCCTGGCCTGGTCTTCCTTGCCTGGGAATAGGGGCATGGGGAGACCCCACATGGTTCTCCCAAGGAAGCCTCCATGTGCCCCAAGGACAAGTCTGCAGAACTTGCCTATGGCAGCAAGAATGGTGACACCAAACCAGCTCCTTCCCCCTGCCTTTCCTGGCCTTTTCCTCTGCTCCATGCTGGCTGCCCCAGGGATGGGAAGGGTGCGCTGAGTCCTCCTCTGCCCCCTGGGCCCTGGGATGGGACTCCAGTCTGGAGGGGTGGTGTGGGAGGCAGAGCTCAGAATGGTGTTTGACACTGGAGCTTTGAGTGGAACTGGATGCAGCCCCAGCCCTTTTGGGGCAACACTGCTGTGGCCGAATTGTTCAAGGGGCTGAGACTTGGGAGGAAAGAAGGTCCAACGTGGCCCCCGTGGGTGGCAGGTAGGGGAGGCACAAAACCCTGATTTGCCCAACAAGTGTGTCTGTCCCTCCTGGAGAGCAGAGGTCTGGTCCTCCTCTGAGAACCCACGGGATGGGGCTCAGTCATTTAGGACCACCCTCTGAGCCAGGGATGGGAATCCACCTGTCCGGGAAGAGCGGCCCCTGCTTCACCAGCCCGGCACAGTGTTTAAGGAGATGACAACGTGCAGCAACTGTCCCCAGCCTGCCCGCCTGCCCGCTCACAGCTCTCGCCATCTCCCCAGTGGACCACACGACTCTGTGTCCTTTCCCACCTGCTCTTGTCCCTGGGGAGGGGGTCCCCGTCTGGTGTCTCCATCTGCCCTTGGGACTGAAGTCAGGCTGGACCCCTAGTGCCACACTGGACAAGACCTCAGCCGAGACCTTGGACCCTCCTCTCCCAGCCTCCGTGGCCAAAAGTGACACATCGTGAGGGCAGGATCCGGCCAGTGCGTTTGGAAACGTGAAAGCAAGTTTTAACACTGGGAAGAGTTGACATGACACTCCTTTATTAAAACCTAAGGGCATCTTTATAAAAACTACTGTATATAAAGACAAAAGCAGCGTAGCGCAGTGTAAAATACATTATTATTATTATTGTTATTACATTATTATTATCAGGAATATTGTTGGTTTTTGGTTTTCCCGGTTATCAGCTCTCAGGGAGACCCTGTGCCTACTCACGGGAAGTCGGGGTGCGCAGGAGAGAGGGACCGCCCTATCCCACCCTCACGTGTGTGCCCTAGTGTGGCGGACCCTGGGGTGGACACACCAGCCGGGGGGGGGTGGTGGCGGTCCTGCCTTGTTGGGGCGACTGAGCCCTTCCCCTTCGGCACCCCACTTAGTTAGTGCACCTGACCCAGACTGACTGCTTGCCGATCTGCATCCCACCAGCTTGAACATACAGAAGGGGGAGAGACAGAAAGAACACACACGAGAACCCAGGCGGGGCTCCAAGAAGACATTCGCTCAGGTCACCAGTTTGGTCCCACTGGATGCCCGTGGTGGCGGTACCATCCGCGACTTGCAACCGTGTGCCCCAGGGATCCACGTCCCCCGCCCCACCCCCCGGCCTGTTTATCGACTTCCATCGGCTCCTGCACATTTTGGAGGGCGGCGTAGGGCAATCCACGGGACCTCACTGCTCCAGCCCGGGGGTTGCTGTTCCAATGTGGTCTGTAGAAACGCTGTTCCTGGGGACCCAGGACCATTTTGGTGACAGCATTGTGAATGGTACCGCTGGGGGGTGGGCCCTGCCGCAGTCCTGAATGTCACTCTGTCAAGGGCAAACGCATCAGGGTTTTGATGTAAAGATAGTAGTTTTAGGGACAGTGTGACTAAGGGTCAGAGCAGCTCACTCACCAAGCATCTCTCGGGCACCAACTATCTGGCAGGGTCTGGTACTGAGAACTTGAGGGGTAAGGACAATGCCACCTCCAGGGTCACTCTCACAGAGGGGCAAGCTGTTTGCTTTGTGGATCTGGGCGTTCCTAAATGTTGGGGACAACTAATCACTTCTCGGGGGATCCCAGCCTCTCCCACGGACATGCGCATGTTCCCCGACATCTCCGTGTTCGGCACAAACTGCTCCCACGTGCGCGCTGGGTTCAGAGAAGGACAAATATTTGTTGAACAGATGAAGGAATGCATGCATGAGCAAATGGATTTTCTAGAATCTTCTATCTCTCGCGCCTGACTGCTCAACTTCAACATCTATTTTTCAGGCCACGGACTCCAAGGTTGTGTCCGTCCCCTTGACTGCCATGTGCGGCTGGGTGTGTTGCAAGGCAGGCTGGGAGCCTCGTGGGGTGTCAGTCGCACAGCAGGTGTGTGGTGTCCACGTGCTGCAGGGTAAATGGCATTGCCCCAGCCTGGGCTGGTGATGGGCTCTGGGGCTGCAGGTGGCAGTGAGCACGGTGTCACCGCTCCCCGGGGGGGCTGGCTGCCCCCCGACCTTGCAGTCGGTTTACGGGGAGCACCTAGACCCCATCTGATACTCACCAGGTAAGCGGTAAGATCAAGAACTCCTGAAAGTCCCTTCTATGAGTCCAACCTCAAGTTCCCATAGCAGACGACAGGGGCGGGGAGGCATAGCGGCTCCCTGTGATGACAAGGCTGCCCCTTACCACGGACAAGAAGTGCCCCCAATGACATCACTTGGGGCTATCACGTGGATTTGGGTTGTTGAGGGATCTAGGAGACTCTAGCAGACACAGTGGATGGGGGGTCAGCTGAGCCGGTGGACAGGGCCTGGGCTGGAGGAAAGGCAGAGGGTCAGGACACCGACCTGGTGCAGACGAGGGTCTGGGGTCCGCGCGGGGGATGATGCCAGGCATGGCCACTCCTACAGTCTCGCTGAGACTGAAATGACCGAGAGCGAGCTTTGGATTTGATGGTGAGCCTGGAAGTGTCTCTTGGCAGAAGGCTGTTATCCCACATTCCTCACGGTGTTGTCCCTGATCCCATCCCCCACCCCCTTCCCAAGTCCTTTCCAGCCCTGGGGCCACATTTCCACATTTCCCTGAATGCTATTTTGCACAATGAAGGGAAGGACCACCCACCCTTGCTAGCCCTGGCCTATTTTTCTTAGGTATCAAAGACAACAAGAGGGCCTGGATGCCCCCGCGTGTGTGCACGTGTGTAGGTGTGTGTGTGGGCACATGCGTGTTCCTGTGTGTGTGTTTTCGACTAAGGCTGTTTCCTACCGGTCCCGGTCAGTGTCCGACGTGCCCCTGGCGGCTGGCAGCTCCGGGCCCGTCGTTGGCAGGGGCGGGCCGCTCCCTGACTGAGGCTCAGGGTGACTTCGGAGGTTAAGGTGAGGGCCGAGGGCCTGGGTATTGGTTCTGAATCGGTTCCAAAACACACAGATCACACCATACACAAGCGAGAGGAAAAGCAGACGCCGTGCGTCCACGACACACCGTTCCCAGCGGGAAGAGGCCTTGCAAGCAGGAGTCACGACACAGACCGGCGTCGGGCACAGATTCCCCGGGAAGGTGCGTTGTCTTCTTCTTTCTCTGTTTTTTATTTCTCTTTTTGTACTAACAAATGACGTGGGGATTGCCAGAAGCTCACAGGAGAACGTAAACAGAGGCGGCTTGAAAGATTGGGTTTGGAAGTCACTAAAAACACTAACTCTGAAAATCTCTACTTGAACTTATCACTACCCTGTGTCTTATTCTCGGGGACACTACCGATGGGCACGGTGGCCTGCCGCAGTAGGGAGAGGGGCGGGCGGGTTTTGGCTGGGACGAACCGGGCTCCTGTGGGGTTTTGAGGAGCCCTGGACATTGTGGGGGGACAGCCCTGCTCACACGTGCCTTCCCCGCAGCCGTGCCCTCCACTCGGGGCGCTCAGGCCCTGCGCCCCATCTCACCCCTCAGCCACTCAGAGGTAGTGACTGTTGTTTCCTCCCTCCCACGCCCCCGCCTGTGATGCGTGCCGAGCTACACGTGGGAGGCCTCCATTCCAACAGAATGTTCCATCCCAAGCCCTACAGGGTTACCGGTCACTCCCGAAAAGACTGCGGGAGGGGGCCAGAAGCCAGCTGTAATTCTCGGGACTGCGGACCAGGTGGGTCCTAGCCCTGGCTGGTCTAGGTGAGAGCAGCCTCTGGCTCAGGCCCCCAGGCCGGGGAGGCAGCCAGCTCTTTCCCGCCCAAGGAAGGAACTCTGTGTAAGCAGCTGCGTGAGCGTCACCCGGGACCACAGGAGGCCTGAGATGTCAGCCTCCCTAAGACCTGGTCTGACTCCTTCCTCTTACCGAGGGGGAAACTGAGGGTGGAGAAGGCACAGGCCTGGCCCAAGGTCACACCACTCTGAGTGCAGAGCTGATGTCAGAATCTGGGTCTTGTAACCCCCCAAGCCTTGGGTTCCCCCGATTCCCAAGGCTCTGCACATCTGATGCAAGGGAGGGTTGATCCCCCTGGGCCGGAGGGAGCTGAGCCCCTCTCCAGGGCTGCCCATAGCATCCAGGGAAAGGAAGATGTGCTCATCCCTACTCAACACCCCAAATGGGGTTTGCTCTGCCCCAGCCTGCCTGGTGAGCTTGGGCAGGTCACGGACCTACCTGAGTCTCAGATTCCTAGTCCACTAAACGGGGAGAGTCCTTTCCTTATGGAGTTGGAAAATGCCTTATCAAAGGATGGGGTGTTGTGTCTGTACACCTTGCGGAGAGCCTGGACTCCCTTCCCCCTCAACCCCTCTGCCCTCCTGCCGGTTCCGGCCATCCTGGATTTCTTTGGGTCTTTGAAAGCATCAAGCACGCTGCTGTCCGAGGGCCTTCGTGCTGGGATGCACTCCCCCCACCCCCCAACCCCGTCTTTAATGCCCGTGGTTGGCTCTCGCTTATCATTCAGATCCGGGCTTCACTGTCACCTGCTCAGAAAGGCATTCCCAGACCGCCCAACCTCGACGAGCCCCTCACGAACAGACTGTTCTGACTCAGTTGTCGGCCCAGCGCGCAGCGTCCTTATTCACGCACGATTCACTTTTCGCCGACCCTCGCTCCCCAGCTCGCCAACCAGCACCACGAGCACCACCCGCTCACCGGTGTGTCTGGAGGGCAGACAGCACACGTGCAAGAGTCCGGCTGAGTGCGGACACACCATCAGAGGGACACACGTTTGCTGAGCAGGGTCCACTGCTCTAAGAGCTGGGGGAGATCTGGAATCTCCCCCAGTGGAATGGGTGTGTCTACACTGGCCTTGTGGTCCTTGGGGATTTATGTGAAGGTTTCCCGGGCAATGCCCTTCCATGTGTGTGCTCTCGGCCAGTGGGGTGGGTGGTGGTGGGGACCTCTGGGGATGGATGTTATAGGCATCCGGGTTTATGCAGAAATCTAAAGTGGAATGGTTTCTAGAAACTTCCCTTGGGGCTTCCACAGCCCTCATCACTGTGTTCAGCTCAGATCTGTGTATCTATCCCACCAGATGGTGGCCTCCCTCCAGGGCAGGGACCCGGCCTGCCTGACTCATGGCCAGTTCCCATCACTGCCCAGCCTGGGGTCTGACACACAGAAAGTGCTTAACAGAATGTGCTGTGTGGATGAGGGTTTCAGGGCAGTGATGGTGGAGAACTTGAGGCAACAGTCAGTCCACTGAGAGGCAAGTGGGGAGATGTCCCAGGGATTGTGCTGGGGGTCCCCTGGGCTGGGGAGTGTGGACTTTTGGTTCCTACACCCCTAAGATCAAACAGAGTGTCTGGTCTCTTCTTGGCTGTGTGACCCTGGGCACCTTCCCTGCTCAGAGCCATTTCTGCAGGGGGCTCACCACACCCCCTCCCGGGCAGTGAGAGAGGGAGTGCATGGAGACACGCGGCCCCGTGCCTGTCCCGTGGATGGCCCGAGATGCCTCATCACCTATTATTACATAGTTAGGGGAGTAAATTCCATAAGAACAAACCCTCACTAGCATTTTCAAATCCCCATGTCCTCTGAGACATAGCGGGACCATGCCTCATGTTGGTGACTCCAGGGGGTTCACGGCTGACCGCTACAGCAAGAAGTTTGAACGGGGACGCTGACCAGGGCCCCCACCACTGGTGACCTGTGCCCATTAGAGGACTCGCAGGGATTCCAATAGAAACCAACACACAACCAAACAAAAAGAACACCCCAAGTCACACCTCCAAACACACACTTATGCACACACACACACACACACACACACACTCACATTCAGTATTCTGAACAAAGGCTCACAGGCCACAACTGGAGGGACTGGAGGCAAGGGGCCCACAGGTACGGTGCACAGGCCTAATCCCTGCAGCTTGAATGTGCTGGTCATCCTGAGTCCACAATGGCGTCCCCTCTCAGAAGCCACCAGCCCAGAATGGGACTATTGCTTGCAGACAGGTGGCTCAAGAGCCCCCTCCGTTAGAACCCCTGGCCCCCACCCCTGAGTTTGCTCCTAGTCTTAGAAGTCCACGGAAGGGGGTTGTGGGCACAGGTGGCATTTCTTCCTCTGCCTTCCTTCCGCAGCCACCTCGGCTCTCCCTGGGGTCTCTGTTGACGTTGGTCTCCTTGGAGGCTGTGCCGGGTGCTTCGGGTCTCACCTCCCCCATCCTGAGGCACGGCAAAAGGGTTTTCTGAGGAAGCAGAAGGAAACAAAATATCATACAGTGTCTCCTCTGTGGGGAATCACTGAGGACACTTCTCTCAGGACTCAGTGCCCAGAGAAGTTAGGTTTTCTCTGACTGCATGACTTCTGGATACAGAGAACTCTTTGATGTTAAGACTGGAAGCAAGACAAGCACGCCTGCCTCCACTATGGCTTCATTCAGTACTGGCACTCGTGGCCCATGTAATAAGACAAGAAAATAAAATATAGCATCTTAGGAGTGGAATAAAAGAACTTGAGTTACAATTAATGGCAGATAATATGCACAGAAAATCCAAGAGAATCAACAGGCTAATTCCTAGAACACAGTGCAGATACAGTGATATGGTCTTCAATCCATGAGATTAGCAGTTTAATGTATAAAACCAACAATATTCATCTATCTCAACAGTTACCAGAGTGATTATGTGTCTTAGCTTGGGTCATCCCAGTTAACACCTGTTGTTCTGATATAATTTTTAATATTGTTCCTCTTTCATGCCAATAAGTGTTTTGATTTGGATGATAAACTATATGGTCACCCTTGGTAATAAAAACTAGAAAATATTGGGGCACCTGGGTGGCTCAGTTGGTTAAGCGTCAGACTTCAGTTCAGGTCATGATCTCACAGTGCTGGGACTGAGCCCCACTACAGGCTGTGCTCAGCAGGGAGTCTGCTTGCCCCTTTCCCTCTGCCCCTTCCCTCTGCTCATGTGTGCCCACATGAGCCCACTCTCTCTGTCTCAAATAAATAAAATCTTTTAAAAAAACTCTCAAAAATATTAAGAACAGACACAGACACCATTCATAATTATAATAAAAACCATTACAAATCTTAGAATCACATCACTGGATGTGACTATATCCTACAAAGCCATGGAGAAGAAACCAGGATGCTCCCAGCACAGGAATAGACCGGGAGACCAATGGGTAGGGCCAGGAGGGTAAACACTGGCCCATGGAGCATGTACAGCTTTGACTGGCAGAGTCAAGATGGCGCTATGAATCCACCGTCTCCTATCCAATTATCAGGGCAACTGTCCAGTCACAAACACTTATCTTTCTAGGCATTCTTGCAGATGGGTGGTCCCATGACCTGTCCTGTGTAAGTGGAAGTCCTCTGGGAAAGGGACATGAATCCAGATAAGAGTACAAGAAGGAGGGACACTCACTAATGCAGGTAAAGTGGGAAGCAGGAAGACGCCTGGTTCTGGTGGGGGCCTCTGATGTTCCCCTCTGTATCAGTGCAGCTGGACTTCTGATTATAGCTCTTAACCAATAAACCATCTTCAACCAAGCTCCAGTGGATGTTGGGAGGGGGTGGGGGCAGGGGAGAGTGGAGGGAGTGGCTCTGACAAAGCCCGCACAGCCCTTCTTTCCAGAGTAGCTGAGAGTCCAAGAAGCAGAGCCAGTCTCCCTGCTCTCCATCAGCAGAAACGTGTGATGGGCTCAGGGTTGGGATGCCATAGAGCCTTCTCCATGGCTTTCATGACAAAGCCAGGTCCAGTGATCCCCCACTACCTGCTTTATCTTCTTCCATAGCATCCAACCTATTCAGCACACCACAGATTTCACTGACTGTTCTAATTTATTGTTTGTCTCCCCCACCCAGAAAGTAAGCTACAAGAGGGCCACAGTGTCAGTGTGTCGTGTTCACATCTGTATTGCCAGGGTCTGGAACGGTAACATAGGCAGGTTCTGGAGCATAGTTTCATGAATATTTGTTGAATGAATGAATGAACCAAGAATTTAAAACCCAGATGGACCATCTTTCAAGTTTAACATCCACAGAAACACTTTTTGAACCTATTTTTGGAATACAGTTTCTGGGAGTCCTTCTTACATAAATTACTAGAGGACACACTTGGGATAACCAAGGCCAGATGGGGTGAGTCTGGCAATGGTACCAACAGTGAGAATCCACTGAACTGCAGGACTGTCTGAAACAGATCCATGGATTAGGACTATTATAGGCAAGAATGAAAGAGAAAACAGAGAACTGGGGTAAATAACAAGAGATGGGAGGGTAGAGGTGAGAAGGGGGAGGGAATTTATGTAAACTATGTCTTCATCACTTACATTTAGGCATCTCAAGAATCGTTCAAAGGTTTAAGTAAAATTAGAGGTACAAGAGTAAACGGGGAAGAAAATCATAAAATATAATCAACTAAAGTCATTTGGTGGAAGTGAGAGAAGGGGAAGGAAAATAGAAATATTCTAATTTGGACATCCCTCATATGTAAGGAGAAAATAAACACTGTCTAAAGAAACAGAGAATTAAGGGTATCATATCACAGTAGAATTATAAAGATAACCACAGGATCAAAAACACAGCTTTGCAAATTGTCAGAAGACACATACACAAAAAATAAAACAAAGAAAACAGAGACCATATGGTGGAAATTGACAACCCCCACAAAAGCTATAAAAGCAAAAAGCGTATCACAAACCATGACAAAAGTAACACCAAATGTATCTGCCATGTCAGTAAATGTTAATGAACCACACACACTGGCTTAAAAAAAAAAAAAATGCTCAGACCAGATTACAAATGAGATCTACTGAGGGTACAATGAGTCACACAGGTTTCCCATAAAAGGATGGACGGATGATGAAAAGGTCACGGGAGATGGTTTTTCAACAACATCAATGTTCTTAATGTCACAATTAAAAAAAAACAGAGGGGGCAGAAACATAACAAACAAATGCAAACCAAGAGAAACCAGGGGTCTTGATCTGAATATTAGATAAAGTGGAAGTCAGGGCAAGAAATACTGAATGAGAAAAAGAAGGGTACTATACAGGGATCAGGATGAAAGTCACCACGAGGGTCTCAATGTAATGAACGTCTATGCACCAAAGAACATAGCCTCTGCGTTGCAGAGCAAGAACAGCTGGAAATGTGGGAAGAAAAAGACAGAGTGTCCTAGTATGCGTGCATTTTAATTAACCTCTCTGTCCATTACAGATTAAGTTGACAAAAACATAAATAAAAAGATAGGGGGCCAAATACCTAATTAGTAAGATAGTGTGCGTGTGTGCATTCTATGTGTGCGTGTATGTGTTTGCATGTGTGTATGCCTGTGTGCATGTACGTGTACACGTGTGTGCACATGTGGTGCATGTGTGTATGCATTAAACAGACTCTACCGTCTATTCAAAAGGCCTTGAAAAAGGACACACAGAAAGTAACTATCACGCCACAAAGAAAGTACATTCCAAAATTGAAAAATCAGATAACATTCTCTGGTCCTAATACACGAGAATCTGAAAATATTTATAATGAAAACCACAAAACAAAATGAACGCTACAACCAAGAAGTTTAAAAACTCTTAAAAGAACTTGTGTGTCAAAGGGAGAGCCAAGAAATAAAATTTTGGAATATAGAGATAATAAAAATAAAAACACCATATCTCAGAACTTCTGGGATGCTCAGGCAATGCTCAGGGGAAAATTTATAGCTTTAAATATTGATATTAATAAACAGAACATGAATTAATTATCCAACTCAAAAAGTTAGAAAAGGCCAAGTAAGCTTAAGGAAGCCATAGGGCAGCAACTGATAAATTAAAACTGAAATGAAGTTGAAAACAAAGCAAGGAAGGAATAAATAAACTGAATTTCTGGTTCTTTGAAAAACGCTGAAATGTTAGCTGTTGGTAATCTAGAGGCGGAAGGAGGGAGGAACAGGCTTTTGCCCCAGGTATTCTGCAAAATTTGTCCTGGTCAAGGTCACCAAAGGCCTCTGCCTTGCTAAATCCAGTGGTCAATTCTCAGACCTTTTCTTACTTGCCCCCTGGGCAGCGTTGACCTAAGGGATCACTCCTCCTGCCTCTGGGACACTCTGGACCCTCTCCTGCTTCTCCTCCTGCTTCTCTGGAACCTTCTCAGATTCCTCCCTGGGTCCCTCCCCATCTTCCCGCCTCCTCTCCTCCCCATCTCCGATCATTCCTAAGGAGCTCGTCTCTTTGAAGGGACTCAAACACTCTATACACTGATGGTTCTCTGGCTTCAAGCTCTCGCATTATCTCCATAATGTCCACTTGATATCAACAACTGGAGATTAACCACACATCTCAAACTTAAGGTTTTCAGAACTAAAATCTGGATCTCCTCCCCAGTCAACTTTCCCACGGTTGTCTTGACCTCATTAAATAAAATTCTATCCTTCCAGTGGCTTGCATCAGAACCCCAGGGCTATCTCTGGCCCCCCCTTCCTCTCAAAGTCCACTCTGATCCGTTAGCTGCTTCCTGCACCCCCTTTTCCCATCACAGGTCCAGCCCACTGGGTTCCTGCAGTGGCTTCCTTGGCAGCCAGAGGGATCCTGTGAAAACCTGAGTCAGATCATGTCACCGCTCAGCTCAAAACCCTCAATGGCCTTCGTCCCACCAGAGTGGAAACCAAAACCTTCCTCTCCATCTTCTCTGATCAAGTCCCTATCTTCTCTCTTTTATTCACTCCACTCCATCCCTGATGGCTCCTTTTATGCATCAGCTTGACTGGGCCCATAGGGTGAGGCCAGACACCCGGTCAAATAGGATTCTGAGTGTGTTCGGGAAGGTGTTTCTGGGAGAGACTTGCATTTGAGTCAGCGGACTGTGTAAGCCGACAGCCCTTCCCAGTCCACTGACAGCCGGAAGAGAAGGCACTGACTGACTAGGGGAGAATTCCTTCTTCGCCTGGCTGTCTTCCGACTGGGACGTCGGTCTTCTCCTGCCTTCAGACTTGGACCCATACTAGCGCTCACACCAGCAGCTCTCCTGGGTCTCCAGCCTGCCAGCCACAGACTGTGGGACTGCTCAGCCTCCAAGATGGCACGAGCCAATTCCTTGTAGTAAATCTCTTTATACATTTACGCCTATATCTACAGGGTGTCAATAGCTATATGGCGTATCTATATGGACAGGTGTCTATTTCGACAGTATCCACAGCATGCCTCCATTTATAGCGTGTCAATATCTATGGTGTATCTATATCTAGAGCATGTCTGTAGCTATATCTACAGCCTTTCTATATATCTACAGTGTATCTATATCTAAGGTGTGTCTATCTTTGTCTACCGCATGTCTATATCTTCAGGGTATCTATTTCTATAGCAGGTCTGTATCTACGCATCTCTCTATGTATGTCTCTATCTATAACGACAATGTAGCTATATCTATGCATGTTTCTATCTATAACTACAATGTATCTATGTCTATAGCAAGTCTGTGTCAATATCTACCTCCGGTCTATATCTATAGTGTGTCTATATTCGTATCTAAGTGTATCAGTATCTACTTCTACATCTGCCCATTGGTTCTGTGACTAACATACCCCCTGCACCCATCTCTTCTCCCAGATAAACACAGGATTCTTCCCTCCTGGCCCTCAAGGCCCCTGTGCCCGAGTCCCTCTGTGACTACCTGACCAAGTTGCACTCTTTCTCAGACTCTTTCTCTGCTCTTAGACTGTTTTTCTCTAGCACTTACTACATTCTAACAGTCTGCGGATTTCACATAACTACTTTTTAAAAAAATATCTGTACATCAAAGTAGTGCTTTTCATTGGTTTTGTTGCACAATCGTGTCCCCAGGGCCAGTAATGATGCTGGACGTGGAGCAGGTGCTCAGTAAAACGAGGAGACCAGACAAATCTCGAGAGAACAGCCAGGGAGCCTACCCACTCAACTCTGTCCAACTAAACCAGAAAACCTCGACAAAATGAGTGAATTTCCAACAAAACAGAAATTACCCAAAGGATCCAGGAGGAGAGAATCTAAACAGACCAATTGCCAAGAAGAAAAACTGTCAGATCGCAAATCCAAAGTCTAAAATAAGAGCAATGCAAATTAAAGCCATAATGAGACAGCGTACTGGAGCACAAATGACAGGACACTGCCACATCCTTGACTCATCACACTGGCAAAGATCAAGAAGGTTGAGCCCTCCCTGTGTCTGCTGGATTACGGCGGGGAGGGGGGCGGGCAGGGCGGACAGCCTCTGCTTCACCGCTGGTAGGAGGAACGCCAAGGTCATTTCTGGAAATGTTGATGTGCCGCAAAGATTACAGATGCACGTGCCCCGTGACCCAGCGATTCCACATAAAAGTTATCCTCCAAACATGCGCACAAGGGCAAAGTATGCATCGACTCGTGCATACCCAATAGCCCCAACAGCGGAGTTCAGGATCAATGCAATGCCCATCTGTAGGGCACTGGGTTCAAAGGGATGGCTCGCCATTTGTGAAGGATGCAGATATCAGAAAGGCCCAAGCAGCTGTCCGGGAGGGCAATCTGTCAGCTGACTCTAGCACATCATGCTCACATGCCTCCCATTCTCCAGTCTCTGTCCCAGGTGTCATTGGGGTATGTGACTTTCATCCTATGTGTGGAGGACTCTTTCCTGAACTGTAGTCTCGGACGTCCAACCACCTCCTGGATATCCCCTTTCCATGCCTAGCAGGTGTCATTCTGGACTTCTTCTCAGTCCCCCACTCCGCTGACAGCTACTCCATTCTTCCAGTATCTCAGGTCCAAAGAATGGGAGCTGTCCTTGACTCCTTTTTTCTCATGCCCAGGTCCAACCGATCAACCAGTCTCATCAATTCAAAATACACGTAGAATCTCACCACTTCCACTTTTGCCGCCATGGTCCAAGCCACAGTCCTCAAGGATTTCAATAGTCTTAGCTGATTTCTCTGCCCTCACCTCCCTACAGTGTATTCGCAACACAGAAGCCAGAGTTTCCTGTGCTTTTGATATATTTTCAATATATATATCTATATATAAAATCTTTTCTGCTTCAAACTCTCTAATGGTTTCTTATTACCAAAGCTTGGGAGACTCTCTATGCTGTCTCCTTGTACTTTTCTAATGCGGCCTCCTATTCATGCCCTTTTGTCATCCTCTCCAGCCACATGGATCTCTTTGTGGCTCCTCCAACATTCCTGGGTGCTCCTGCCTCAGGGCCTTTGCACTTGCTGTTTCCTCTGCCTAGACATCTGGGCAGAGCTCATTTTCTCAGCAACCTCAGGCCTTGGTGCAGACGGCTCTTCAGGGGGGACTTCCTGACCCTCCTGCACCCCAAGGCCCTGCTTAACTGCTCACTGCCATGCTCTTCAAGGACTGATGTGCGGTGTCCTTCATCTGAGAACTGTCTTCCCCCCGACCCCATCTGTTCCATGAGAGCAGGTCTCATCTGATGCTATGTTTTCTGCTCCATCTCAGCCCCAGGAACTCATTGGGGGAAGCATGAAACAGATGATTCAGACTCTGACCTTGGGGACCCCACCTGGAGGGGCAGATGGTGACATCAGGTAGGAAAATACTGAGACAGAGGAAGTCCCAGGGGCCAAAGGGAGAGGTAAGTCACAGGAAGCTTGCTGAGGAAGTCCAGGTGGTGGTCTAGACATTGCTTGGCTTCCCCCCGGGACAGGGAGCTCACTACTTCACAACCCATTGTCCTCAGCCTGGTCCTCCCTGCCTTAGTGGCCCTTCTGAGACACGGCGCCAGCAGCAATGTCCCTCCTCCCTCGTCTTTGCTCCTCCAGGCTGATGTGGAAATGAGGCTCTCCTTTCTCTGAGGGGAGGCGGCCTCGCTCCTGACCTTGGCCAAAGCCTCCATGAGGTTGTCCCTGCTTCTGGGCCCCACGGCCAGGCCAGCCTCTATATTTCCCCAGAGTCCTTTCTCTGGAGAGCAAAATCTGCTCCAGTCACTGCCTAGAGGGAGATATGTGGGGATGGCAGGCATGGAATTCAGGCTGGCGGAACCATGCATGTGTGCGTGAGTGTGTGTGTGTGTGTGTGTGTGTGTGTGTAGGTGGGGCGGGGTATGCTGAAGGCTTCTCGATAGTGCTCTGTTTCACAGTGGGAATGTGGTATTGGCTTAACTCTTTTTTATGCTTCATATATAAATTTTATATATATTCTTTTATATAGAATGAAATACTTTGAAATCAATAATGTTAAAAAAATTGGTCATGGTTTCTTCAAAGGGAAAGTTTTGATGCCTTAGCTGGGCACCTGGAGCCTCTTTCCACATGGTCTCCACTTCAAAGGACTCCCCAGAATGCCCCAGTGTGCTCCCACATGCTGGGAGCACCTCCCCTTTCTCCACTTGGCAAAATCCTACTCATCCTTCAAGACCCTGCTCACAGGGCATCCCTTCCACACAGCGTGACTCTGTGACAGACAGGACCACGTGGCACTGGCATCTCCTCCCATCGAGGGGCTAGGGGGCGGTAACGACCACTGGTCTTGGGGCAGGCCTGGGTTTGAGTCTCTGCTCTACCCCTTGCCAACTGTGTGACCCTGGGCAAGTCACTTCACCTCTCTGGGCCTCAGAACCCACCTGATGCTGCTCCAGGCCTGTGGGACCATCCTCCTCGCTGGCCAAGGGTGACTTTCACTGCTGTGGACACTCCCTGTCTGGCTGGCTCTCGGGCTTGGCCCATCAGCCCCTGCCCTAGGGGATACCATGCCTCAGAGCAAAACTTCAGCAAAGGTCAAGTTCAGTTCTGCTTTTGTGGCTACCATGCCTCGACCATGCAAGGAGTGCAGGGAGCACATGTCCCTGTCCCTGGGGCTGTCGGTCCTCCTGGGCACTTTGCAGGTGGATTGGCCCCTCATTGCCAAAGCCCGGCAGAACCTGGGGACAAGTCGCCGCTGCTCCCCTCACTCAGTACCCAGGCCAATGCCTCCTACCAGGTCCTTCTGGAAGCCTTCATCGGTGGCATCTTCTGCCAGACTTGCATTGGGTGCTGCGGGCACAGACTTGAGTCAGGTGTGGGCTCTCCCCTTGAGGGCTCTGAGCTGATGGGAGAGCCACACAGGGGCCCCCAAACAAGAGGGGGAGGTCCACGTGGCATCAGGGGTGAGGTCCTGGGGGCCCTGGGGGCAGGCACTGGACAGAGGCAGAAGGGGGGAGACCTCTCGGGGAGCCAGCGCCTGAGCAGTTCAGGAAGACGAGGAAGGTATGCAGGAGGAGGGGCACAGCCTCAGTCAAGGCCATTCAGAGGCTGTAGCGGGCGGCCAGATGCTCCTGGCAGGGGTGCGTCTGGAGATGTGGCAGTCACCAAGCACTTCCCTTGCCAGGAGAAGGCATTTGGACTTGGGGCTCTGAGAGCAGCCACAGGCACTGCTCCTTCCTGATTCTAACAAGGGCAGGAGTCAGGGCAGATGGGTGTTGGGTATTTCTTCTGTACAAGCACTTTCCACGCACGGTATCACTCAGCTCTCTCTGCGAGGCAGCCACATCATTTCCCCCGTGCACAGAGGGGGAGGACTGAGGCTCAGGAAGGAAATGGAACTTGCCCAGGGTCAGGTGTCTAGTTAGCGCAGACTGGGCTGCTTGGCCCTATGCACAGCCATCGCTCTGGTGCAGGGCAGTGGGCTGGCGGGCTGGGGGCAGGTCCATGGCAGGGCCGTGGGCCACTGCTGGCCCCCCGGAGGGGAGAGGTGCAAAGGCTGGGCCCCGGGCGGGTGTCAGGCCCACGAGGAGGGAAGGGAGGAGGAGTGTCCCAGCTGGTGTCTGCCGCCTAACTGGGAAGATAAGACAGAGCACCTGGCAATTTGAATAACAATGAACGTTTCCAGAAGGCTGGGAGAGTCGGTGACAATAACCGTTAGCTGACAAAAGCAGAGGAGTCACGAGGCCCAACAGACTAATTGCCAGGTGAGCTGCAGACAATATGGTCCTCTGAGCGATGATAGCTGGGTGTGCAGCTGACTCTGTGCCAGGTGCAGGGCTAGGAGCTTCTGGCAGCCTTCCACCGCAATCCCATGGCAACCCCAGTAGGTGGAGGCCTAGTGTCCCCATCTTACAGGGGGCCAATGGGGCAGGCATGCTGAGGGCAGAGCTCTTAGCCACGAAAGAGGCAGTCTTGGGAGGCTGCCTGGAGGAGGTGTGTTTGCGTAAAACAGGCGTTGGGAAGATATAACATAAAGCCACCATGAGTCATCCCTCACAATTCAGGCCCCCAAAGAGGTCCTTGTCCCGGTCCCTAGAAGTCGTGCATGTGACCTCACACAGTGAAAAGGAGTCTGCTGGTGGGAGTACGTTGGGGACCCCTTGATGGGCAGTTCATCCTGGGTTATGCAGGGGGGCCCGGTGTCATGACAAGGGTCCTTCAAAGAGGGGTCCAGGGGGCCAGAGTCAGATAAGACAAGGTGAGGACAGAAACAGGTCAGAGCAGAGCCAAGATTGAAGTCATGAGCCACGGAACGTGGATGCCTCTGGGAGCTGGAGACACGAGAGAGCAGATTCTCCCCTAGAAAGTCCAGGAGGGGCCAGCTCGGCCGACAGTTGGACAGCAGGCGTTCCTAAGACTCATCTTGAACTTCTGGATCAGGGCTTCATGTCCTCCTTTCTCGCGTTAGGCGAGAGCTAGGAGGTGAGCATGGATGGGCGCGGGTCCCAGCTCTGAGCACTCAGCGTGGACGTGGTTCATAGCAGGTGGGACAGCGGGCAGCCCTCCTCTCCGAAGTGCCCTGGGTACCCAATTCTTTCCTGCTCCCTGGGTTACCAGGAAAGATGAGAAGCTAACCCAACAAAGATCTTATTTGTGGACAAACTGGAATTACTTTGCATTTTATAGGACACTATGTCATTTGAAAGACTCGAATGTGAAACCTCACTTTCTTTCCCTGAGAAAGAAGATGGCTGTCATCCCGGGGAATGGGAAGGCCAGACGGACGGGGGAGGGAAGGGCGATGCTCTGGTGTCAGCTACTCCCCGCACATTCCACAGACAAGATGTGTCTGTGTTTCTAGGAGCACACCCATTGCTCTGGGGGGGGGGGGGGGGACAGGGACGATGCATCATGGGGACATTGGGCAAAGGGCAGGGCATCTGGTCCTGGCATCTGAGGCCAGGGGGCCACATCCCTTAGGCTGACCCTGCTCCTCTGAGGACATGCCCCTTTAAGCCTCTGGACACCATGCCTCCTGGTTTCCTCCTGCCTCACGGGCTGCTCCCCCATCACTGACTTCTTTCCCAGTTCCGCCTTCCACCCCAAGAGCTCCTACACACTTCATCCTCCCCCCAGACGACCTCCAGTCCCTCAGATTCCATGCCAGGCGCCCTTGGCCAAGTTCAAGCTGGCTGCAGCCTAGACCTTCCTCTGAGATCCGGCTAGTCTGTGGCCCTAACTTGACCCCCTGAGGCTCACAAGCATCTCAAACTTCAGACATCCCAAGGCGCTGGTACCCAAAGCCACATGCACCGCTGGGGTCCCATCTCAGAAAATCCCATCAGTGTATCCCCAGCGGCTCAGTCCAGGGTCCCAGCTATCCCCTTTGGAGCCCCCCTCTTCCTTACCATTCCCCCTGTCCCCCAGCCAGCCTTGCAGGTGCTGCCCCCCGACTTTCCTTCCAAGGCACGAATGCACCAGTGTTCTCTGCCTCAGTGCCAAGGACCTGGCTTATCGGGCAGGCTGCGGGGAGCCTGGAAGGACTGACCAGGTCGGTGCCCCGCAGACACGGGGCCCATGGGGAGCTGTGCCTGGCTCGGGAGCTTCATTATCCAAGCCCTGTGCACAGCCTTCCTCCCAGCCCTTCACCCTCCTGACTTCTGGATGTTTCTTGGGGGAGCTCGGGGGGTCTTTAAACATCTACATCTTGAAGGTTAATTTTTAATGCCACTTTGGTAAATATTTGATGCTATGGCTGTTACAAGACAGCCAAGTTGCACATTCAGTGCCACAAAGGGATGGAGACGGAGACGCTGTCCTCTTCGACCGCGGCCTCTGTCACAGCCCCACCTCCTCCTGCTCTACAAAAATAAAAGACTCTCCCTTTGCTTCCTGTTATGAATTTTTCAAGGGCTTTCCACATCCACTCTGGTCCCCAACCGGCGTCTCCATTAGCCAGAGAGAAGGTCAGAGGGGTTTTAAGTTGAAAGACGCCGTGGAAGCATGCCGTCACATGGGGAAAGCGAAGCCTGGGGAGGGACGAGGCTGCCCAAGGTCAGACAGTAAGCCGGCGGCAGAAAGAGACCGACAAGCAGCCATGACTCCCAGCCCAGGGCTCTGCTCCAGGCACTGGGAACTGCAGGAGGACCCAGACTGTCCGTGGCCTCCCCCAACCAGTGGGCACAGATGTGATAACAGACCACATGGGCCTGGCTGTGATGAGAGTGGGGAGCAGGGAGGGAAGACCTTGGCGGGAGGATGGGGGCCTCGGGGAGAAGAGCAGCCTGAGCAAGGTTTTGAGGGATGAGTAGGAGCTCGGTGCAGGGGAGCTGGGGTGGGGAACCCAGTGAGGTGACCAGGCTGGGAAGCGTGTCTCATGGGCAGAGACAGGGTCTGACATATTCTGTGTACCCAGCCCTGGATGGGAGGGGAGCCTGGGCTTTGGTCCCTATTTTGCAAATCTTTGTGAAATGAACTTGCCTCCGAGCTCTGGAGCTGTCTGTACTTCACCCTTGACCACGGCTCCTGGCGCCCTGGCCCTGGTTCTGTCCCAATCTCTGTGCTCCCTCCTGGGGACCGCTGACCTGAGGCCGTTTTTATGTTACTGCCTCTGGTGACAACACTGCATGCCCCTTGGGTCAGACCCTAAAGCCGTCCAGGGTGCCCTCCTTCCTTGCGCCCAGGCTCCATCCCTCCATCATCCTGTCTGCACCACCTCTGAAACATTTCCAAAGCAGCTCACCGGCCCCCAAAGTCTCCTCCCAGGGGCACACCAATGGCCTCCCCACGGCCTCCTACCGCCGACCTTGCACATGGCGGGGGGGCTCTCGTCAAAGTTCCATCTGACCAAGTCACTTGTTGCTTAAAGTGCATGGCTGTCCCGTGGTTTCCTGAAACCAACGGACACGATCTCTACCATTGAGACCGCCGCCCCATGGTGTCCTGCCTTTCCTCCCTCTGCTGATGCCACCAACCACAAGAGGCTCCATCCCCTGAGATGGATTTTCCGGGGAGAAGTAAGTAGCGCTTCACTACTTGGACACCTTGGCCGGGGACACATCGGGACGCCAGAGGGGATGAAGATGTACCCCATAGGATCATGTGAGTGAAGGCATCAGGGCCCAGGCAGGGCCACAGCTGCTGGGCTGGCATGGAATAAGGCATTTATCATAGGAGTTCCTGTTGCCACACTCTGGGGCAGCGAAGGTTGAGAACGGGGAGTCAAAGGCTCAGAGAAGTGTCCCTCAGCTGCACTGGGTGGGAGAACGGGACCCATCCGCAGGGGACTGGGAGCTAGAGGCAGCCAGGGCACCCGGGGTCCATGGGTGCATGGGCCCATGGAAGGGTCTTGCCTTCCGTGAGCTCTCTGGGGCATGTCTGTGGGATGTGCGGGCCGGGGTCAGCAGTCAGGAAGAAGAGCCGGCTGCGGATGGAAAATCTGTGACACACGGGGGCCTGGGGCACCTTTGTACCCATGTCTTTCTAGCTTTGAGAACTCTAGGGCCCAGTGATGCTGTCTGGGGCTTCCAGAAACTCAGACAACTCTGGCCGGCCTTGCCAGGGAAGTGGATTCCGGGATACGAAGAGCCCAGAGTAAACAATCTAGCACAATCTATCCCTTTTTCTTGTCTGGCTGATGAGCTATGACATAAATTCTCAGCAACCTCACACTGGGGAAAGGGGTGGAGGCGGCGTTGGGCAGGGACCCCTTTCCCTGCAGCAAAGTAGACAGAGACCAGGAAAGGGGGAGATTTTGGAGGTCCCAGCACATCCTCAGATGGCTTCCCATGACTGCCCTGCCAGGCACGGATTATTGGCTTCCCCACCGATGTCTCAGAGAGGTGAAGCAGTTTGCACAAGGACACACAGCTGGGCAACACAGAGCTGGGTGCCAGCCCAGCCCAGGGGATCTCAGGAGACACCCGGGTCCCTGTTGCCACTCGGGGGGCTGCCCCACCCGGAGATTCCTGAAGCCACAGGTCCCAGGACTTGAGGCGGGTTGGAACCACACCCAGAGCCTGCGGCCCAAGCCATCGGGCAAGGAGCTCTCCCTGGAACCCTCCAGGGCGCCTCAGAAATAACAAGAAGACTATTCCGGAGGGCGTGTATGAGGAGCCGGCGCCCTCTCGGCCCGCAGGCGAGCATTGGTTTCCATCATTCTGACGGCAGCGGGATGCCCACGCGGGAGAGTCTCACTGCGCAACAAACATTTATTCCTGGAAGCAAATATTTCACAGCTAAGGCCAGAGTTTGAATGATGGATGGAATGAAGAAGGGAAGGTTCCCCAGTCCTCCCTGGTCTACACTGATGGAGATAAATTCCTGCTTCTCCTGCCCTGGGTTGCCCGATCTCAGAGCTGGGCCCATCAAGAGCCCGTGAACTAAACAATTCGGGGCACATTACGGCTGTGGGCCCAGTCTCGTGGCAATCTCGCAGCCTCCCCATTACCCTGCTGCAGCCCAGGGGGCAATCAGATGGAATTCCTGTCTAATTGACATGAAGGAACATCCTCTCTTCTCGCAGGCAATGATCCCCCAGATTTGTCCAGGCCTCCGTGGAAACATCTCTTGGTTAATTGCTCGCTCAAACTGGCATGTTTGTTTACACAGGAGCCAGCCACAGTGACCGGGTTAGGGAATCTTAATTGATTTCAGACTAGTGTGCTGGTCGGTCAGCGTGGGTTCGCCCTAGGGCCGCGTTGCTGGGAGTGGGGATAAGGATGAGGCATGTCTGACCACGTGGGTCATGTGGCAGCGTGCTGCTAGGAATGAGGCGCCATGTGGCTGAGCCCCTGCTCTGTGCCAGGTTCCTGGTGGGCTCCACCTCTGTCCTCCTGATTTTCACATCCAGGCAAAGGGGCTTGGGAGGAACCAGTGACTTGCCCAAGGTCACAGGACGTATGGATCTGGTCGGCTGGACTCGTGGTCCTAACTCGTCCCCTCGGCCCAGAGACAGCAAACCTATCTGGAACTTAAGCCGGAAGAGGTCTCTGCAGACAGTCAAGTCTGGTTTAGTTCATTTTGGGCTTTTCCAGAACCTTCTGTAAGGTATACTCACCCTGTGACTGATTACACTGATTTTCCAGATAAAGTAAGTGGCCAGGACTGATTTTCTGTCCATCATTGGTTGGGGTTCCTTGCGGGAAGGGCTGTGACTCTCTTATCTCTTAGTCCCTGCACTTGGCCCAGGCACTGCCAACCCTCAGCCAGCACAGGTTGAAGGAGTGAACTAAGAGCATCCAGCTGCATGCTCACCACAGTGTACTCTGGTGCTGAGAAGCTGAAGTGGACGGGGCTGGCAAGTTTGCAAAGGGGCAGCGCAAGATGTTCCCCCCAGGGACCAAGAGCCAGATGGGTGATCGGAAGTTCTGACTGGTCCTCCTGCCTTCTCATCTCCCTTATTTTCTTTGCTCCAGGAAGGAGCAGCCACTGGAAAGTGTGAATGAATCCCCTTTCCAGGACCACCTTGCCTCTTGCCTCAGCTACAACCACCCAGGATTCCTGCCTAGGGTTGGTCCTGGAAGTACTGGGATCCAGCTTCACAAGCAAGGAAGGACACGCTCACTGCTCCATACTAAGATTCACAGACACGGTCAGAGGTGCTGAACATGTGAGCCTTTGAAACACCATGTGCAGTGGCATGTCAGTGAACATTTAAAGACCAGATCTAGAGAGGAAAAAGCCCTGATTTGTAACACTTGCTCCCCCTTGCCAGGGTGTAAATACCGTCAGTGGGATGTCAGAATTGGGAAAAGATGTGATAACCAATATCACGTAAGTTTCATTACACACACGTAAGAGATATAAAAGCTTAAGAGCGTAGATGGTAGGAAATGTAAAATCACGAGGAAGTGACAAGTGTCGAATATCTATTACTTTTGTGTTTCATATAATTTATTTAATTGTCGGCTTATATCATTTCATTTTTGTAGCAGCTGTATTCAACAATGGGCTCACAAAATTCCTAAAAAATTAACTACTAGATCTTGTGAGCCAGTGCAAGGAAGCCCCATCTGGGGCTATGTTTATACATTTGTTTTAACATTTTTTTTAATGATTTTATTCATCTATTTGTCAGCAAGAGACCCCAAGCAGGGGGAGTGGCAGGCAGAGGGAGAAGCAGCCTCCCAACTGAGCAGGGAGCCCAGGGCAGGACTCCATCCCAGGACCTGGGGATCGTGACCTGAGCCAAAGGCAGAGAGGCTTGACCAACTGCACCACCCAGCTGCCCTATACATTTGCTTTAATGTGTATTAGGAAAAATATAACTCTTAAACCAAAGATATGATTGCTTAGAGCAATTCTGAGTTTTTTGTTTTTGTTTTTTTTTTCAAAAAGCAACTTGAATTAAAGCCGATTAAAAATGTATTAAGTAGGGGCGCCTGGGTGGCTCAGTGGGTTAAAGCCTCTGCCTTCAGCTCAGGTCATGATCCCGGAGTCCTGGGATCGAGCCCCACATCGGGCTATCTGCTCAGCAGGGAGCCTGCTTCCCTTCCTCTCTCTCTGCCTGCCTCTCTGCCTACTTGTGATCTCTCTCTCCGTCAAATAAACAAACAAACAAAAAAATGTATTAAGTAAACAGTACAGGGGAAGGAGATACACAGACAAGAGCAACACCCAGGAGCAAGTTTGGAAAACAAAAGTTGCTTTATGGAAATGCCTTCAATTACCACCTGTCTTGGGGGCAGTAACATAGATGGGCAACCCATGAGAGAGGTAATATAGTTAATTAACAAGTGAAAAGAAAGGTGTTCAGTCTCGGCTAACAATCGAAGAAATGCAAACCACATAAAAAATGAGGGGGCCCCACCCTCATAAGCTGCTGCTGGTGACAGTCCCCATGGGGAGGAGCTTGGCATTGGTACAAAGAGCCATACAGCAGTCACGCCCCTCGACTCAATCCTTTCCCTGCCTGAAATGTATCCAGAAGAATTAGGTCATAAAAGGGAAAACCATAAACACTGAAAGGTGTCTATTGCTGCCCCTAATCTTCTGGAGTATGTTTGCCCTCCTGCAGTATTATTTGTCGTAATAAAAACAATTGTAAGCAGTACAAAGGCCTTGCTACAGGGGAAAAGCCCAGTAACGCTAGCACATGGGTACTACTACTGGGTAGCTACTAAAATGATATTTAGAAAAATTAAGTAAAACCACAGTAATGGCTAATTTAATGCTAAGTGAATGTAATTAGAAAGCAAAACGCAAACATCATTATTAGGAAAGTATTAACCCACGTGCATAAGAAAGCAGAAAATGCAAAATATCCAGAGTCGTATAGGGGGGTACTATATGGCCTTCCTTCTCTATTCTACTCGTCTCCTAATAACCACAACAATAATTACAATTAGTGTGTCTTGAGGCACCTGTCACTTGTTGGGCCCCGTGATAACCCTCGCAATCATCCCACGAGGCAAATCTACCTGTGTCCATTTTACTGACAGCGAAAGTGAGGCTAGGAGAAGTTAAATAATCTCCACAGGCAGGAGGCAAATAGGGAGCTGCCAGGTAATGGACAGAGACACCTAGGTGGACAGACGGGGATGCCTGGCTGCCTCAGCATCTCCTTGGGGCTCCAGAGAGATTCTGAGGGCTGGGAAAGACCTTCACAGATCTTCACAGCCAGAGGGAAGATGAAGCTGCTGCCCCCAGACCAAACCAGACCAACCACATGCCCCCTGGAGGATGCTACAAAGCCAGTTCCGGGTCAGCGCCCGCACCAATTTCTCAGCTGCTGTTGGGCCCGGCCAGAGAGGGTTTGGTGTGCCAGTGCCTGGAGCTCCAGGCCTCATGTGCTTCAGGGGATCCTCAGGCTCTTGCCCCAAGGGCGGGACCAGACCAGCATGGTCATGTCCAGCATGAGGCCACGTCCTTGGTGAGCGCCACTACACTGCTTCCCACTCAAAAAATGTGGGCTTTGGAGTCAGCTGGGCTTGGGTGTGAATCCCATCTGACTCCACTGCTGTGCAGCTCAGGACAAGTTGCTAACCCTCTCTGAGCCTCATTTCCTCTGCATACATGGAGCTCAGGTGCCAAGCTGCTGTGTGGTTGGGGACATGCCATGACGCTGCTTGTGGCTGCTGCTCAGCTCAACAGATCCTTGGGAAGTGGGAGGTACTGTAATTAACAATAATAATGAGATTCATTCATTGATCTGAGGCTTAATGAATGCCTACTGCGTGCTGGGCGCTGGACAGATTAGGACACATTCATTCGACACTTAGCATGGAGCACTAACTAATGGAGGTTGGGGATATGGCTGAGCACAAGACAGACCAATCCGAACTCTCTTGGGGTCTCCTTACAGCAGAGGAGACAGACACCAGATAAGAAAACCAACACAGCAAAAGGCGGTGAGCACCAGGAGAAGATGAGAGAGGATGAGGGGGGTACAGAGGGGTGGCAGTGGTGGGGGGCTATGCTAATTTGTAGATCTTGGCCAGGGAAGGCCTCTCTGATCAGGCAACATCTGGGCACGTGCCTGGTGGAAGGGAGGGACTGAATGGAGCGGGAATCTGGAAAGGGAGAGTTTCAGGCGGAGGGAGTGGCAGGTGCAAAGGCCCTGAGGTGAGAGTGAGTTGACAAGCTCCAGAAATGGCAGGGAGGCCAGTGTGGTTGGAGCCAATGGGGGAGATGAGGACAGAGGGACTGGGGAAGGGTATCAGATCAGATGTTGGCCACTAAAAGGATTTTGGATTTATCTTCTAGAGAGAGGGGAGACATCCACCGGCTTTGATTTATATATTAAAAGGATTACTCTGCTGCTGTGGGGAACAAAGAAAGGAAGCAGGAGGAAATTCAGAAGGTACCACCTTGGTCCGGGCAAGAGGGTGGACCAGATGGTTGGTTTTGGTAGATGGGTACTGAGGGCGGATTCAGGGTTCATTTTCCTGGTGTCCCTGACCAGATGTGTGAAGCAGCAAAGAATCGGGATTGTGTCCTGAGGAGATGGCGGGAGGGCAGAGGACACTGGGTGTTAGTTTGCGATGTCTACTGAACACCTGAAGGGGGCGCCTGTGAACACTCAGGGTTTGCATAGCTGAGTCTGGAGTCGGGGTGAGGTAGGGGAGTGGGGACACTGCCGCGGAGACAGACCCGGAAGCCAGGGGCAGAGGGACAAGTCTGGAGCTAGCATGCCAGTGGAGTCACCATGGGTGGGTAGAGATGGACAGCAGGGGTTCAAGGAAGGAGACCTGGGCCCTCTGGTGTCTAAGGCTGTGTTGATGAGGAGGGAGCAGTGAAGGGGACCAGTGAGGGGCTGGGAACCACGGGGGTACGAGGACCTGGGCCTCCCCAGGGTTCCCCACTTCTTATTGGCCTTTCCCATCCTCTGGGACTTAGCCTGGGCAGCATTCTGCCTAGATGTCCATATTTCCACCTCCAGAAAACTCCTACTCATCCACTGAAACCCTTTCTGGGTGTTGGCTGCTCCCTGGCCAGCTAGTGCTCAGACCCACAGAGCTGTGGACCCTGGGACAGCTGACTGCTGTCCTCAGCGTTGCAGAAAGCCCGCCACACCCTGCCGTAGTGCCAGGCGGGCAGGAGGAACACTGGCCGAGCGGTTTCTGCCTGCCATGATCTTCTGCATCTCCTCTTGCTGAGCCGGACAGCACTGATTCTAGCAACCTGCTTCCAGGGGAGGGGGGTGTGGCTATGTCACTGGCTGGAGGTACGCCAGGAATCAAAAAATAGGGGAGCTAGAGATGAGCCCAGGTCTGTCTGCCTCTAACAGGTATTGCATCTAAATGCTCTGTTTCCTGCCCATTAAAAAAAAAATACCTTCGTAGCAGGTGGGGTCGTTCCCTTGAGGCCGGCGCTGCTGGAGGGAGGCAGCGCTCCACCACTGTCCGTACTTGCCGGGGTGGGATGCTCGACGCCCGCATCTGGAAACCCGGGGCCAGCATGAGACGGAGCAAAGCTCCGAGAGGTGGAAAGAGACCCACTGTGGGGGAGGGGGGCAGGGAGTCAGAAGTCCCTGGTGGCCTGAGTCAGGGAAGTGGGTCACTGACTTACGGCCCATCATTTCTCAACGGACAATTAAGGCAGCCATTAAAACAGTGTTATGAAGACTTCTCAATAATGCGGGAAGCTCGCTGAGACAGAATGTTGAATTAAAAACCCAAGACACAACCTGATGTACAGATGGTGACAGCTAGAAGGTGGGGAGAGAGCTGCAGGGGACAATGGGTGGCACAGGGGTGGGCAAGAGGGCACTGGTGTCTGTGCACCCCCGGTGTTGTCCCGCGAGCACGGGCACTTCGATAACAGAAAATTAGGCATAAAAGGGAAGGACACCATGACCACTCCTCGGTGGAGGAAGTAGCCGAGCAGGGGAATAACAACGAGGGCTGGCCATCAGGCCCCCTGTGGTTGGGCTCGGGACTGCTGGGATCCTCGTCACCCTCTCCTAATGACCCCTGAGCTTCTGGGGGCCCGGAGGGGGTGAGAGGTTGCAGGATCTGTCCGGGTCCCACCGCTCAGGAGGGTAGACAGGGGATTCGAACTCCAGGTTACCTGTGGCGTTCCCTCCAAACCGTTTCCCTCAGCCCCTCCCCGCTGCTCCAATAGCATAGCTTACTCATTGTCACAAGGGATAAAACCCACCAGCATAGACCCTGGTCACCTGGATGTGGTCTGGTCCTTTCTTCTGGACTCTGGTGCCCAGTCTGTCCTAAGCACCCTGACTGATCCCTTCTGGTTGATCTGGGGGTCTCTGTCTGGGTCTGCCGTGGTCCTCGGGGCAGGGACAGAGCAGAACTAGAGAAGGTGGTGAGACCCAGAAGACTTTCAGGGGGCCTTTCGGGCCTCTTGTGGAATATTATCAATAAAGAGGCTCTCACCAGAAAAAAAGAATCTGATTATTCCAATAGAGAAAAGAACCTTGAGATGATCTCTGTTTCAGGGCAGCTGTTCCCTGCGGAGACCACAAGGGTCCCGACTTACCCAGGCCTTTGCACCTGCTCTGCCTCCCACCAGCAACACCCTGTTCCCCCACTTATTATTTTTTTTGGCCTAATTATTACTCGTCCTTGAAGATCGTTCCAGCTGTCACCTCCTCCTGGAAGCTCTCCCTGATGCCCCATCTGGGCAGTGTACCCTCTGGGCTCCCTCCTATCACAGCGGATAGCTCATTGCCACTGTCTGCCCTGAGTCAGCCAGGCTGAATGTCCAGGTGCCCGGCTCAGTGCCTGGCCCAGGATGGGGGTGGGAAGATCGGCTCGTGCCCCTGCTCCTCTCTGGACGGGAATCGGACCCCACACCCCGTCTTCCTCCCGGAGCCTGAATCTTCCCCCTGCCCCGGGGCGTGTCCTGGCTGGTACCTGCAGCAGAGAGCCAGCTCCTGCCCAAGGCTTCCTGGGGCATCTGCAGCCCTCAAACTCTGTCTCCTGTCTCCTGCCTGCCTTGTCCTGTCTGGCTCCCTGGCCGAGGGGACGAGGCTGGAGATGTGGCCCTGACAGCCGAGTGGCCCTCTAGGCTGGCCAGAGCAGACTGCCTGTGCTCAGATGCTGGGTCTGTCAGTAACCAGCTGGGCGACCCCAGACCAGGTACCTAACCTCTCTGTGCTTCGCGTTCCTCATCTGCAAAATGGGGACGCATCAAATAAGAGCTTGAGAGCTGGGGACGCCGAGGCAGCGAGCCAAGCAGACGAAACCCTCATTCTTTCACCCGAGTGGGGGTGGGCCAGGAACGGAGCTCGCCCTATTTGAGTGCTCTGCGTGACACCTGCTTGCCTGCGATTTTAAATTTGCCCCCTAGCACCAAACCCAAGCATTTGTCCTTGGGCCAAGCCTCTCTGCGGTCAGGAAGGACGGACTGACTGGTTGCTGGTGGAGGGTTGAGAACGTGGTTCCCAAGAAGGAATCAATGTTCCCTGCAGCCCTACTGTGTGCTCAGCTCTGGGCGAGGTCCCTTCCTTCACCTGCTGTCACCATTGTCCTGGAGAAGAGCTACGACTCAGAGCGGGCCAGCAACTTGTCTGAGGACACACAGCAGATGAGGCCTCTGGTCCTGAGCCTGTCACCTCACCCTCCCTGTCCTCCCGGATCCTAGAGCAGAGCTACTGAGCACACACCTTCCTGCATTTTCCCCAAAGCCGTGTGCACATGGTGGACACAGGTGGTGCGGACATGGGAGTGTGCCTTCCAGGGGCACAGGCTGGGGTGGGAGGAAGTTAGGGCCCCAGCCAGCAAAGACAGGGGTTCTGGGGGACAGGCCCAGGGTTTCCTCGCCCAGCTGAGAGCCCCAGGGTTTGAAACCACCCACTCGTAGACTTCCCGGTCTTCTGACTTCCAATCACCGACGCCTCCTTGGTATTTGATATGATGCCAAGGAAAGAAAATACGTGGTCTCCCTTTTTGTGTTCCGGCTTTCTGGAATTTCTTGCTGTTGGCTGGTGGCTTCCTGCAGAAACCACACATCAAGGATCTGGCCGCAGAGCTGGGAAGAAAGCGATGCCCAAGCTTTACCGGGAGGAAGGTTCCAGGGTCGGGTGAACTCCGGGGACCCACCGTGGGGGGCCTATGAATGAGTTCTGCAAAGAGCCAGAGGGTGTTCTGGGTTAGGGAGGAAGGAGGTGAGAGTGGCTGCTGCTGCTGTGGGGGCTTTGCTGGCAGGCGGAGGCCTGTGGGCCGAGAGGGGCCCGGCACATCCCAGCCCAGAGTCTCATTCCGCCTGAGGCCACATGACAGCTGCAAGCCTCTCGCAATTTCCAGGGTCACCGTGGTCTTGACCTGTGCTGTTTCCTCATCTGAAGTGGCTTTTCCATTTTGTTCTAACCTTGTGAACTCCCCCTCACTCCCAGGGACCTGCCTCCACCTTGCCTCCTCCTCCTCCAGGAAGCCCACCCTGACTCCTCCTTCCCCTGCAGTTCACCATGGCCTTGCCCAGTTTCTCTGGACACTTTGTGTTAACGTGGTGGTCCTCTGCCCTGCCCCATCAACCTGGGTCCTGCCGGGTCCTGGGAGACCTGGGAGTGGGGAAATCTGGCTCCAGCCCATGGACTTACTGTGTAGCCTTGGCAAGTCACTTCCCCTCTCTGGGCCTGTGTTTGTTCGTCTGTAAAAGGGGATGATAACCTCACTGTGCCCGGTTCCCACTGCAGGAGCGGAAATAGTCCTGGCAGGCAGCGTCTATGCGATGCATGCCGCCCTGTCTCCCAGCACTCCGCTGGCCCCGGCCAGGTGAGAGGGAGACGAGCAGCAGCCTGAGGCTTCAGGGAGAGCAGTGGAGTGGGGAGGGTCTCGGGGGACAGGCTAGGGACTGAGGCCTTGAGGGGGCAGGTGGGTGGAGGGGAGTGGGAGGGAGGCTAGGGCCCCAGATGGGCAGTTGATGTTCATGATGGCAACTACGGGGTCAGGCTGCGATTGTCCCCGTTTTACAGGTGAGAAAATCAAGGCTCGAGGGGCCGAGCTGGGATTCAAGGCAGGTGTGTGTGTGTGTGCACATGCTGCTGCTGGTTCCCCTGGACCTGCCGCCACAGCCAGGAGGGCACCTGTCTGGGACAGCAAGGATGACAGTGCCACACATTAGAGGTCCTCCTGGCAGACGCAGGCTGACAGCACGAGGTAGCGGCTAGCAGGCTGGACGAGGAGCCCTCGGTGGTGCTGAGAGGTGCCCTGGCCCTCACTCTTCGTCTTTTTAGGTCACAAGAGCCCTGAGTGGGCAGTGGCACAGGAAGCAGGCCTGAGAGCTGGTGTGAGGGGACGGAGTGACCAGACACCATCCAGCTCAATCAAGTAGCACCAGCTGTGCACCCGCTCTGTGCCATGAGCACCAGACACAGAGCTCCCTGTGGTGGCCGGGCTGGGGTTCTGGCTGAGGGAGAGCGTGGCCTAGAATCAGTGATGGGATTCGTCAGCAGGTGGGAGGTGCGGGCCAAGGACAAACCTGGTGGGGGCCATGGGTTGGTGGCTAGAAGGCAGCATTTCTGGAGCTGGAGCTGGGTGGAGTGTGTCTGGGGCCACAGAGCGGGGCTGGGTGGATGTGTGCCTCCTCCTTGAAGTCTCCAGAATTGCTTTCCCTGGGGTCACTGGGGGGCTGCTTCAGTCCTACACCCCAGCCCGGGTTCTGACAAGAGGCTGCCCACCCCACCATAGGCAGAGAGGACACGGTGTAGGCTGCCCTGGGGTGGGGCCCCGCCTCCGTCTCCCCTTTGCTGGGTCACCCAGGCAGGCCAGTGACCTCCTCCGAGCCCCCCAGTTCCCACATCTGAAGATGGGGCACAACATCCTTACCCCACTGGGCAGGTGGGAGATGACCCAGCGGCACGTGGCCAGCCTGTGCGGGGCGCCGGGTGACTGCCACATTTCCCTGTCAATCCTGGGGGCAGGACGCCCACCACATTTACCTACCCACCTGAGAAATGACCACAAGGATGACCAACATGGGGCCAGGCGGCGGGCCAAGCCTCTCCCTAAGAATCCTCCCTTGAAATTCTCAAGATAGTCATGACCCTTGGTATCTCATGGGGAAACTGAGGCACAGGTGGTAGAATGACTTGCCCGAGGTCGCAGAGCCGACCCCCTGTACAGGTGGCTCTTGGACCCAGGGGGTCAACTCCAGCCCCAAACAGATGTGCTGCTCACACTCACACCCACGCCAGCCGTGCCAACGGTACCCAAACGACCCACTTGCAGCCGAGTCACATGGGACTGCGGGGTCCAGTCACATCACAGAACAGGACAGGCAGCCTGGCTGGACTTGGACGGCTGCTCATGGTGTCAGCTGCGGGCAGGGGTAGGAAGGGACCCAGCAGGCCACCAACCCGGGAGCTATGAACCAAGGGGCAAGGTGGCAATTGTCCCCAGGGAGGTCACCTCAGGCTGTGGGTGAGGAAGGGGAGAAGCAGGGCTGCCGCTGGGTGGGGGGGGAGGCAGGAGAGAGAGCAGTGGCAGGGGTGCCTGGCTGGAAGGGGGCACAGGACCAGGGGAAGAGCAGGGGGGGCAGCTGGAAGGGTCCATGCCCGAGGGGGACACTGTTTGGATGACTCTGGGTGACAGTTTGGACATGAAGCAGCCCAGACTCTTATTCTGGGGTAAGCACTGAGCACAGCCCGCCCCTGTCCCAGCCTCAGCGCCATGCCACCTGTTGACACCCCCCTGGCCACACTTAGCCCACGGCGGGTCGCAGCCCTGGCCCTCTGCCCAGGACACCTGCTTGGATGTGCTCTGGCCATGCCCTACCCGCATGCCATTGGTACCGCCCCTAGGCTGTGTCACAGCCTCCTGTCCTCCCATGAAGGTTCTCTCACGTCTTGTGTATCACCTGTCCCCAGTCCCCAGCACCCAGCACAGGGCCAGCAAGGGGTGGGGGCCGGTGGGGAAGCGAGCCCACGGGGACAGTGCCAAGGAAGACTCAGAGATGGCAAACGCGGGGCCGAGGGGCCGAGGGGCACAGCGAGTGGTCCACAGATGTTGCTGGAACCATGGCCTCCCACCAGGAGGCCAGCAGGTGACAGGCTCACCAAGCCCATTCCCCCATGGTAGGTACAGTGGGAAGCCCAAGCAGGAGGCCCCTCACCCAAGGTCACACCGTGGGTCGAGAGCAGACAGGAGCTGGAAGTCACCAAGCGAACCCGTATCCTGCGTCACATCCTCGCAGGCTTCTGACAATCTCTTTCACGAACGCTCATACGGTTATGGGAGCCCCAACCCCGAGTCCACAATATGGGAACCTGAGGGGGATGCGAAGGGCCTCTGAGCTCCAAAATTAAATGCCTCCCACTTAAACAGCAGGGCTCGGGGACCGCGAGCTCGGGCTCTGGTTTGGACCTGAGGCACAAGCCCAGCGGCTGGGCAGGCCCGTTGCTCAGGGAGGCACGAGGTGTTCCAGACGGGGGGAGACAGAAAACCATCGTGCGTGTGGGAGACTCCCAGCCCTCAAACTGGGATTTGACCTCATATAACGATGTTTTCCGGGGGTTCTCAGACTCCGGTATCTCAGGCGCTACCCCCAGAGTTTCCTGGTCAGGGGGCTCTGGAGGAGACCCAGGAATTTATTTCGATGAATGCCCCAGGTGTGTCCGCCACCAGAGACCCACGTTTCAGAGAGCCCCACCGCCGGAGCGGGTGTGTTTCCTGCTCCGCAGCTTTGCATGGGTTTGTGTCTCTCCTTCCTGTGCCTCAAGGTTCTCTGCCCATCCCCTTGACATCCCCAGGAGCCCCTCGAAGGGGAAGGACCCAGGGGACTGGCTCCATGGGCATTTGTCAAGCTGAGCTGAGCAGGGCTGTGTTTTTGTCTTCTGTGTGATAGATGGGGCAATTACTTGATCAATAAGCTGATTTAAGTGTATCCTATGAATTATGTAAGTCATTCATTATTGAAAAGGTCGCTACCCGCTAGCTACTGAATGGTCATTAACTAGCTTGGTTGCATCTCCAGCAAGGAGGCACTGATCCTTAACCGGGCACCTACTAGGGGCCAGATAGTTCATTTAACCCTTCGAGGACCCTGGCAGGGGACTGTGCCTACTCTCCGCTGCTTCCTGAGGATGGGAGGGTCAGCAGGGCTGAGGTAACTCGCCCACACACAGAGCTGGGAAATGGCAGAGCTGGGATGCGAACCCAGGTCGGGTTTCCTGCAAAGGTCACAGCCCTCCTCTCTCTGTCCAACTCTGCACTGCCTGGGGACAGTCGGTCCTCCCCTACCTCCCACTGGCCTGGGACTGGGCAGAAATGAGAATCACAGCAGGGAAAGTCAGGTTTAAGCATGCAGCCAGGCTGCCAGGCTAACTCCCTGATCTCCCATCTCCCTGGCCACCTCTCTTCCCCTTCCCCTGAGCCATCACGAAGCAGCCCGCCTGCATTGCCTTCCACGTTCTTAAGAGACCCCATGCATGTGAACACAAGGAACCAACCCAGTAATGTGCTTACTTCCTAACCTCATGCTGAAAAGCTTATCTCCCAGTCTCCAAAACCCATTTGCTTCATTTGACCGTGAAAACATGGAAAGCCATCCGATTTCCCTCTTTGCCTCGGCCTCCAGGAAACTCACAACTCCATGAACGGCTCAGTGGCACTCACTCCTGCACCAGTCTATAAGTCCAATAACCTGGCAGGCCGGGCTCCCAAGCTCCGTTTCCGCCTCTCGTTTGACTCTCGCCCGGGCACACGTTATCCTGGGCAACTTCAAATCCTCTTGTCAATGAGATAAGCAAACAATCAGGTAATCAAGGAGCCAGACACAGTGGCAATAATGACCCAATATTTTCCAAGCTTGGCAAAGACAAGTGACCCACCTCGGCGGCCAGGGCCTTGACCGCAACCACTCACCAGGCAGACGAACTCTGGAAGGTCATCAGTGGTGGGCTGTGGGCCTCTCTCTGAAGCGTGTGCACGGCCTGGGGGGCTTGCGGCAGCAGGCCTGGGGGAGGCTGGGGCTGCGGGGCGGGCTGCCCTGGCCGGGGGGGCCGGGCAGGATTGCCCCACCGCCGGGGGTCCTGTTTCATCCATCGTCCGTGGATGCCCCACCGCGCCAGGTAAACCTTGCAAATGTCGTAGTTCATTGCTGAGTAATACAAAAGATCCAGGACCAGCAGCATCAGCACGAAAAAGCCGTAGATCCACACCCCCAGCAAGGCGGTGTAATTGCTGGGGGAAAAGAGAGAGATGCTGAGGGGAAGAGGACAGTGGCTCCCACTGACGGAGTTAACCCATGGGGCTAGTTTGGGGCCCCAGAGAGGAGGGTTGGCAACCCCCACCCCTGGGGGACAGGGAGTCCTGGCTTCCCCTCTTCACACTCACCCTCCACTTCCTTCCCTCCACTTGCCTGATGGCTCCCTCCTGCCTGATGGTCCCCTCCTAGATCCTTGGACCCTACTCCCTGGCACCCTTTCCGCCCCAGAGCATCTCCCCCAGGATCCTAGTGCGGGCAGGGATCCCACTGGGGCCCTCTCTGTTAGGGCTCTGGAAGGACCTTCACCCTCCTGTCTCTCCCAACATGGGAGCTGCTCCTGGACCTGCCAGCTGGCTCCTGCAGGTGCCCTCACCTGCCTGCCCGCTGGTTCCCTGCTTATGCTGTTCCCCTGTCCTGGGATGCTCTCCTCCATCCCTCACCGCCTCCTTTGCCCCCGGTCCCCTTGCAGCTCCTCCCTACCTTACCAGACCCAGGGCAAAGGCAGGACGTCTGTTGTCCTAGGACAAACCCACCCAACCTCCTGAGCCATCAACCTCTGGCCCCCAGCATCCGCTCAGGGCCATCTCACACTGCCACGTGCCAAGGGAGCTCAGCTGGTGCCCCCTTCCCCCGGAGCAGCCTCCCCTCCAGCCCTCTTGCCCGTTCGCAGCAGTCCAGGAAGCAGAGGTGGGCTCGGCCTCCCTCCCCACACCCCACAGGGCAGTCACAGGTCCTGGCTGTTCCTCTAGCCTCTGCCTCCACCCTCCCCTCCTCCTGCTCACCCCTGGCGTGTTTGCAGCTCTCAGAGTCCCCTGACTTGGTTTCTCTTGATCATCTGCCCAGTGTGGCCCCGCTGAAGACTGCTCCACCCTCCAGAAGTGGAAGTGAGGGTGAGCTGTAGGCTGCTGGGGCTCATGCCTCCTTAGTGAAGCCTGGTTCCCTGTCCCTTCACGGAGGAGTGTGGCCCGCTTGCTTGGACACCGGGCCTTTGCACAGGCTGTGCCTGTTACCTGGGCAGCTTTTTTCATTTTCCTGCCTCCGGCCTGACTCCCACCTGCCCCTCTCGGACACTGCTTCCCCCAGGAAGGCTTCCTGACACGCTGCCCCTCAAATGCGGGCTGGGCCAGGCCCATCCTCCAGGCCAAAGTCCAGAGTGCCTGTCACACAGAGCTCCCACCTCCCGGGACTGGGCTGTCTGGGTCCATCCGTCCCCTTCCGTCCCCTTCCCAGGCCAGGGTCTGAGTGTCCCCTGGGAGCCCAGGGAGGCCTGTTTCCTGGGCTGGCCAGGGCAGCTGGGGCTTCCCAGCACTTGTCAGGGACGGTGGCTGTTTAAAGGGACTGATTTATTAATCGCTTAGATGCAACCTCTGCACCCTGCGGCGGGCATCTGCGCAGGTGGGTATGTGCTGCTCCCTTTCCCTGCGGACAGGGAGAGCCAGTGTCGGGCCTCACTGGTCCTGCTCATGAGGAGGGATTACCACCCCCCCAGCTCCTGCCCAGACAGGGCCCCTCGGTATCCTGGGCTCCCCACGGCGGATCCCGTTAGACCCTGAGGCTAGAGAGCACAGGTCCGGAACCAGGGGGCCTGGTCCAGGTGCCTCCTTGGCCCAGCTTTGCTGTGTGGCCTGGGAGAACTCCTATGTGTCTCTGGGCCTATAGGAGGTGACTGAGGCCCAGCTTCAGCCTCAGCAGTGAGGCAGGGGCCATTGCCCTCTGACTCCCAGGGCTGGGGGTCATTTTTGCTCACATGCCTTCTTTGCCTGGAACACCACCCCTCTCCTTACTTAGCATATACGCTCCTCTCCAAAGACTTGGCTTGGGTACTTGGAGGCCCCTCCAACGGACTGTCTCTGGGTATCCAAGCACTGGGCACAGAGTGGGCACTAGTAAAGGGCTCAGTATCTGCTTGAGAAGCGAGACACAATTCTGTATCTAGGCCACCCCCTTTCCCTGGTGGGCTCTCCCCTCCAGCCGCCACCTTCATGCAGCCTGCCGCAGTCTCAGGGGCTTGTTCACGCTAAGGTGTGAATGACTACCAGCCACGCCCCAAGCTGCCTTTCTTCCAGGGGACGCTGGCTTTGCCCAGCTACATTTGGGAGGGGAATTTCCGTCAGGGACAGAGGCTGGCAGCCCGGCCTGGCTTGTAGAGTCAGGGGTCCTGGGGTGGACGCCCATGTGGCTTGAAGAGGCAGGTTTGGATCCAGTCTCCACCCTCCTGCTTCCTCCAGCACCCGCTCTCCCAGGTTCCTGGAGCCCCCACGGCATGGCTGCCAGCAACAGGCCTCTTCCTGGTGGTTCCCATGGCAGCAGCCTCAGGGCTGAGGGAGGGGAGCAGGAGGGGGAAGGCAGAGCAGCGGTGTGCAGATGCTACCCCACAGAGACGGAGACTGTGACGCCAGTCGGGGGTGGTGGCTGGGCCGCAGCTGGGCCTGGAGCCAGCAGGACTGAGAGATGATCAGAGTAAGGAAAGGGGGAGGCAGCACGCGCCCCATACGGTAGGTAGCCCACTTGACATCCAGAGCAAACAAAGAAGGCCCTGTCCCTGCTGTCACTACCAGTCCCGCTTGATAGATGGGAAACTGAGGCTCAGAGGAATTAAGAGACTCATCTAAGATCTCATAGCCATTTGGTGAAGAGCCGGGATTTGAACTCGGAAGCCTCATTCCAGAGCTCACCTTCTTAGCCACGGAGCCACGCTGTCCTGGGCAGCTGCACCCAGCCTCTCAGGACAGACGGGTCACCTTCGGACCTTGGTCCTCTGCCTGGAACTCATTCCCTACTATCTGGGCACCGATGTCTAGCTCAGCTCTCACCTCCTCCAGGAAGCCTTCCTGGATGTCCTCTGTTAGATCCAACTCCTCCTTTGAGGTCCCAAAGTCACTGGGTTTCCCAGAACACACAGTGTTTTCTCGGGTGCTTTGTAGGACTGTTGGCTCCTGGAGCCCAGAGCTCCCTGAGGCTAGGGCCAAGGTCCCATTTATCTTGGCGTGCCCAGCACTCAGCCCTGGGCGGCTGCTGACATTACCGAAACTGACACACACCGGGGCCCACGGTGAGCTGGTGACAATGTCAGCCTTGATAGAATTAGCTTCTTCACTAGATTTTACCTCCTCTCTACACATTTCTAAGAGTTAATAACCCTACTAGCAATGAGAACACGCCAGCACCCGGTGTTTCTTGGTCCTGCAGCAATGCCGGGAGGGAGTAAATGGACCAGCCGGCCCCAAGCTCAGATGAGGAAATGAGGTCCAGAGAGGCCAAGTCACTGGCCGGGTGGGAAGGGGCCGCCCTGGGGTTTGGCCCCAGATCACCTAACCACAGAGTGTGTTGAATGTTGGGAAAACCTCAAAGTCATGTCTGGATGTCCAGGGAGAGATTTCGTACTGTTAAGCAGCGTGCCCACTTGTCCTGGGTCACCCTGTCCCAGGACCTGAGGACCAGAGGGCAGATTCCAATCCCTGCCCCCCAGATCATCCCACGTCTCAGCATGTCACTGGCTTTGCATGCGTGCGTGGGTTCTGCTGGGCCTGCGGGTCTCTGCCGCCGGCTGCTCCAACTGGCTTTCAGGGGGATGCAGGGTGGTGGGCTGCCCTCCCCGCTCAGAGAAAGGAGGGGTGCACCTGCAGAAGACGCTGAGGGGAGCCCACACAGGAGGTGCAGGTGGCCAGAGAGCCTAGGCTGCCGACACCAGGCCCGGGCAGCTCTCCGGTCTTTCTTGGCCTGTCCTCCCCATCGCTGGCCGGTTGGAAGCATTCTGGGTGTTTTAATTTAATTTTTAAAATGTGATCTGGAAATTAATTCCATCCAGATGCAGGGGTCTCTGTTGCGTGTAAGCGTATATTTTGTAAAGGGCAGAAGATAAAATGGACGCTGCTTTATGGGGCAAGATGTGAAGCCAGCCAAAGCCACAGACAGCAAATTTTCGGTGTGTTTTGGGACATTTACGGATTCGAATTCTTTCTGTGTCTCCCAAGCGATAGACAAAAACCTCTGCTGGAGGAATCTTCCAGAATACCTACTGGTACAGGACCAGGTACACCACCAGGAGGGGACGCCGTGGCCAGGAGGAAGTCCCCGCCACCACTCCTGGTGCACGGAGGAGGTGAGCCGCTGAGGCCATCGGGCCAGAGGGGAACACGGCTGCAGGGCTCACGGCCAGGCCAGTGCCGGCTGGGAGGCGGCCACGGCCCCTTGGCCGACCTCACCTATGCTATCTGGGCCCTGAGCCTGCTCACGGGGTGGCCTGTGGGTTAGTGTAACAAGCTGGTGACCCTGGTGGTGACATTCTGGGCCCGAGACATCAGGACTGTGTGAATTTAAAGCCCAGCTCAGCGCCTTTCTCTTCCCTGAGCTTTACTGTCCTCATCTGTAAAACAGAGGTAATACTCGCCCCACTCGATGGCGTCCTTTATGGGCTTGATGAGACAAGCATGGGGTGGGGGGCCGAGGGGGGAAAGGACGCGGTGAATGCTGGCTCCTGAGAGCCAGGGGCACAGGAATGCTCAGTCGATCCGGGCCCAGAGAGGCCAGGCCACATGCCTAAGATCAACAGCAGGATCGAGGCTGCCCCAGGCAGTGGAGGAGCTCGGGCTCTGAGCCAGTGAAGCAGGGCGCGCGATTAACAGGGTAGTTGCCGTCCCTCCCTGCGTCGGGCCCTGCGTCCCTCCCCTCCCGGCTGGTAATAGCCTCGGCCAAACCATGAGCTTTGGCCCACGGAGCGTGACGAGAAGTACTGTGGCTGCTTCTGAGCAGACATCAAGGGTCGCCTCGTGGTTTCACCTGTGTTCTCTACCCTCTGCCTCGGGGACACCCAGCCCCAGGTGGGATGTGCTTCTCGGGCCTCGGTCACAGAAGGCTCCACGCACAGAGCCACAGGTGACCCAGAAGGACACAGCATGGGAGCCCAAAATCAGCCTTCGGGTCTGGAGCAGTGGGGACGGGCGCACTTGTCCCCAGCCCGGCTCTGTCCCAGGTGCGCACGTGTGACGTCAGGCAACTCCTCACCCTTTCTGAGCCTCAGCCCTGGTGTACGGGGGCCGGGGGACCTTCTCCACGGATCATACCTCCACGTGGATCAAAGGAGCTGGTGAGGCCCCTCGTGCTACAACAAGGGCTCACACATGTCCATTTGTCTCCCTCCCCGTGGTCTGGCTCAGATGAGGAAACATCGTGTTTCTAGAACCTCTTCAGTCTTCAGAAGGCTGCCAGTGTGTATGCAGGCTTTGGGCCTAACAGGGCTTGATGGGGTCGAACAATGGACAAGAATATCCAGAAGCTTCTGACCACACTCAGGGGCTCTATTCAGAACCTGAAGCCTCCGGACGGGGCTATAGAGCCTGCAGGACAGAGCCCAGAGCTCTCGGTGCTCAGGTGCTGGGGAAAGGAAAGCTTTTGGGGGACAGAGGTTTCACGTGCAGCCAAGGGAAGAACGAGAATTCATCCACTCCATCCTCGAGGATGCTTCTGCCTTCCTAGAACGTCTCCCACTCTCCGCCTCTTGCTGCCCACCTGCCCGGCGAAGGAACGCCCACTCACCGCGCAAGACTCCGCCCCGTGCCACCTTGGTCCCCAGGGAGAGCCGACCAGGGCCCCTGCTGGTTCTGGGCTCTGGGTCTGGGTCCACCTGGCAAGGGACAGTGTGCAGCACCCTCTCCCAAACACCCAGGGCCTTGGCCCGCATGGCAGGACGTGGCACCTTGCCGTGGCAGTGGGCCTAGCAAGGCTGCTTCCTTCGCTCTGCCTGCCTTTCTGCCAGGCAGTGAGAACCAAAACAAACCATTCTGTTCCTCCAGAAAAAACACAAATAAATAAGTCATCAGAAGCGCGTTCCTTTTCCCTGTCACCAGCTCTGCCCCCTCATTGATTCATGGGCTGGGTGGGGGAGGTGGGCGGGCGTCAGGCGCCCTGGCTGCCCACGGACCCCGCCCATCTTCAGGAAGCCCAGGAAGGGTCATGGTGGCCCTGGGCCCCCTAGGCGGGCAGGGCACACACGGGTCCCCTGCCCCTGCCTCTCCCCATGCATCTCCTTGTACTTCACACTCAGGCTTCAGGGACACCGCCTGGAAATGCTCATTCCTCTGGACCACATGGCTCCCCGCGTCTTAACAAGTTCTGGATGCAGGGGAATCCGGCACCAGGCCTCCGTGCAGGAAACGCAAAGACAACAGGTGTGGTATAGCCTGGGTGAGGAGTGGAGCCCAACTATTCTGGGGTAGGAGCAGCCCCTCTCTGGGCCTCCGTCCACATCTGTGGGAAGGGAGGGGGCGGGGAGGCTCGGTGGGGAATCACAAGAAGGAATCCCTCCAGAGCAGCGACTCCCAATGGGGCGATCCTGACCCCACACTTGGCAACATCAGGAGACGAGGCTGGTTGTCACAGCCACCTGGAGGGGAGGGGCTGCCCCCCATGGCTCGTGGGTGGTAACAAGGGAGGCTGCCACAACCGCGCATGGGGCAGCCTTCCTCCCACCCCTCCCCCGAGAACAGTCCAGCCCCAGGTGTCAGTGGTGCCGTGGTGGGGATCCCCACTCCAGGGCCTCCCCACTCAGATCTGCCTCCATTGGTGGAGGCCCCAGATTGATTAAAGCAGCCTCCAGACACAGCTGGGCTCCTGTGACAGGCTGCCTCGATCCAGTGAGTCACACAAGCTCACCTTCCGTGAGCCTCACCTTCCCTGTGTGTGATGTGGGCTCAGGTTGGGCCACCAGGTGCCCGTCGGGACATGGCAAGGATGGAGCCAAGCACTGAGCCGGCCCCGTGCCGCACACTCTGTAAGTGCTTTCTGAGGTTAAAGAATCAGAACTAAGCTAACTTTCTTCAATATCTCCATTCCTCCCCAGGGGAATGGCTTTATTGTATGGCTGAACTCTTCCTCACAGCAACCAGGCCCCGTGGTGCTGAAATGATGGGAGTATTCTGTGTGAGATCCTGTGGAAATGTGCAGATTATAGAAACATGTGGGCTTCAAAACGAGGATCCCAGACACCAGTCGCCGGAGCCCTGGAGAAGTCAGCTCGCCTTGCCAAGCCTCTGTCTTCCATCTGGCTTTCGGCCGGCAACGAAAGCGCTCCGGGGTCCTGACCCCAGGGTTGGCACCACTCTCCAGCCTCAGGGAGTCCGTCTGTGGTCTTATAAAAGCCTTGGGTCAGATTCCAGGCCCCATTCCAGCCCCTGTGATGGACAGGACTTGCTGAACGACTTCACACACAGAATTATTCTAAGGCCTGAGCAGATGGCAAGATATTCAGGGGAAGCACCCATGCATTTGAGGAAGGAAGGCTGGGGATCAGCCTTGGTGGGGGGAGGGAGATTTGGATGATAGTCAAGGAGTCTGCATCTCCTGCCTGACCAAAAGGAAGGGAGATTTCCCCCGAGTGAGCACGGCACAGTGGTGAAGCATTCCAGCCCTGACATCGGACAGACAGATGGGGGCCCTGACCTCCCAGTGGTGCCACCACTCCCTTCCACAGTCACTCAACAAACCCTCCTTCCAAGCGGACTTTTCCTTGCCATGAAAAAAATATAGCCACCCAAGAGTCAGCCTCAGGCTTACTGGGAAAATATCTGAGTTCTATCAGGAAGAAGAGACAAATGCTTGATAATTCCAAAGATGGTTCTAGAGGTACTAGCCAACATGACTGGAGAAGAAAAAGAAATGAGGCATAAAAAGTGGAAAGCAGGTAAAATTACCATGGTTTGCCAATTGCGTAATGGGAAATTTAAGAGATTATCAACTGAAAAAGTATAACAAAGATAAAAATTTCACTAAGGTGTCTGGGTATAAAACTCACATATAGAAACTGTTAGATTTCGTCGTTCAAATGAGAGTGGGTTAGAAGATGCAGTGGGAGCAAAGACCCTATTTATAACAGCAACGTATGAAGAAATAAGTATGAACAGTGCAGAAGACACGCATACAAAATTCATGAAATTAATCCCGAAACACTATGAAAGAAAATTTGAATAATTGGAAAGACAAATGGATCTTCCTCAACTTACGATGCAGCTATGTCCCAGTAAGCCAATTATAAGTTGAGAATATCGTAAGGACTTACTACACCCAACCCACCAAATATCACAACGTAGCCCAGCTCACCTTAAATGTGCTCAGATCACCCACATTAGCCTACTGCGGGGGCAAAATCATCTACCACAAAGCCCATTTGATTATCAAGTGTGGACCATGCCATGTCATTTACTGAATACTGTACTGAAAGTGAAAACCGGAATGGTTGTCTGGGAACAGAATGTTTGCAACTGTGTCAGATGTCAAGCCTCATGATTGCCTGGTTGACGAGGAGCTTCAGCTCACAACCCCCGTTGAGCATTACAAACAAGGGCTGTACTGTATTCTGCCAGCCTGGGATGAGATCAAAATTCAGTATGGATTCTACTGAATGCATGCCCCTTTCGTACTATCGTAAAGTTGGAAAGTCATAAGTCGAAGCCTCATAAATCAGGGATTGTCTGTACTGTGTTCTTGGATTCAGTATCATGAAAAGTCCATTCTCTTTGAATTAATCTATGAATTCAATGTAATCTCAGTAAAAAAATACTAAGTGAATTCTTGGAGGAGCAAGACTACACAAGCTGCTTCTAAAGTTCATATAACAAAAGAGCTGGGGGGATAGATTAAGAAGGCATTAAAACATATCAAAAGCCACAGGAGTTAATCCAGCGGGATACTAGTGTATGGGAAGACCAATGAAAGCCATGAAAACTTATCACGATCTATCCAGATCCTCAAATCTAGTATATTATAGTATATAAGTTTGCAGTTTACATCAGTGGGGGAAAGAGGGATGATTCAGTGAATGGTATTGGGACAACTGGCTACCCATTTGGGAAAAACAATGATAGAGTCGGATTCCTACCTCAAAACTTTCATCCAAATAAATTCCTAACAGATCAAAGATTTGAAGGCGAAAAATTAATACATTTTAAAAAAAGTAAAGGAAAACATGAGGAGGATTTTTCATGATCTCTGAATAGGGAAAACCTTTCTCAATCTGATACAAAACCCAGAAGATATAAAAGAAAAGAAATGGATCCAATTTGGTAATATGACAACTAAAAATTAAGCATGAGATAAAAGCACCACAAATTTAAAGACACACTGAGAAAAGATTTGCAACTCATTGGATTTCCTTCATATATAAAGAGTCCCTGTGAATAAATAAGAAAAAAGCCAACAATTCAATGGGAAAATGGCAAAGGAAATAAACAGCTAGCTCACAGTAAAAGCAATGCAAGTGACTCCAAAGATGTGGAAAGAGGCTTAGTTTCTTTCACTCATGATAAGAGAAATGCATGCTGTTTCAATCGTGCACGGCTTTCCTTAGCATATCCCCACTACTTTTCTGCAGGGTAAATTTCTCTTTCTTTACACCCTTGGTCCCTTCCATCAGGGCTGTGGTCTCTCCTATTTTAATCACCTTAAGGAAAGAGGCTGCGGTGGGATTGATCTCTGAGTCAGAACGACCAATCAAATAAATCCCGAAGGAAGGAACATGGGTTCCTGGCCCCTGCACCTGCCGTGCTTCTAAGCCTTCCATTCCATATCCTTGACTTCACTCAACTTCTGTAGCAGCCCCGGGAGGTGGGTACTGTGCCCATTTCTCAGAAGAGAAGGCTAACATCAGAGGACAGATGGCCTGGAAAACCTGTCACCTGAAGATTTTCCCAGAATCCTTGAAGGCCCACCTGTCCTCTTCCGGTTACCCGGCAGCCTCCCCAGGGGATGGGGTGATGGAGCGGCCCCCGCCATGGCAGGGGCCCCAGCCGGGTACTCACTTGTGTGCGTAGCCCTCGGAGCCGGCCGTGAGGTTCGCCTGCGTCACCGCCTGAAACTCTGTCTCGTTGCAGCAGTATTTGAAAACCGTGTTGTTATGGTGACAGCAGAGAATGAAGGTTTTGTTGTCCGAGAGCCGGGGGCAGTGGAAGCCAAAGTGATAGCGGCCTTTGTGGTCCGTGTATGGCTCACAGACCCGGAAATGCGCGGACAAGACTGGAAAACAGAGTCCCCAGGCTCAGTGGGGGGCTCCCCCGAGCCCACTGCCCCAGGAGTCCACGAGTGCTGGGACGAGGAGCCTGGTCCATCTGTCCCAGGCTGCTAGCCTCTTCCCTCCCCAGGAAGGCTTTGTGGGCCAGTGTGTGGTCCAGGAAGCCAGCTCTGCACGGCTGTCCCATCCCAGACCTCCCTCGACGCCAGCCCTGCTTACACTGGGTCCCCCGGATGCACGGCTGCCTCTTAAGCCTCCAGGGATCCCCTCTAGCGACTCTGCACTTAGCAGGCACTCGACTAGGACACAATATTAACTGAGCATCTACTGTGCTCGTCACACGCTACTTCCCATTTAACCCACTTGGCTAGCCTAGCTGGCAGGTCTGGAATCCCACTGTATAGATGGAAAAACTGAGGCTCCGTGATCTGAGCGGGTAAGAGGTGGTAGAGGGACTCCAATTCAAGCCTGCCTGGGTCTGAAGTCTAGCCCTCTCTGCTCCTGTCACCAGCTTTAATTTCCGCTGCTACCATGTGGACTGGGGAGGGGCCCAACCACAAGCCCAGGACACCTGGCCGGAGCAGCAAGGGTACAGGAATCAGGTCCCCCTCTAAAGGAAGCAGCAGCTCCTTGGTTCCAGGGCTTCTCCTACATTAGTGCTCTAGCCCCAGAGGTCCCCAAGGGCTGGCCTTGGCTATCCCCAACTCACAGCCACGGAGCTGCCCTGGCTTGGGGCCCTCCCTCCCCGGGCTCGAGGAGGGAGCCCGCTATTCAGCCACAGAGGCTGCTGCAAACCCAGGACAGTATTAACCAGGCGTGCGGATGGTGATAAATAGGAGGCAGAGCCTAAGCAAATATAACAATGGAAAAAACCTGGAGCCCTCGGTCTCCGGCTTAATTAGTATCTTCATAAAAGGGATCGCTGTATCTAATTTGTATCGCTGAAAAGGGGCTTCGTTGGCTGAATACATTTCTCTAACCACAAAGGCTCTGGTTTTGCAAAAGCTCCTTCGCTCGCTGGTTGAAAGCTCTGTCTCTGCGGAAAGGTAATCAGACAGCAGCCCACACGGCTCCCTGTGCGCCCGGGGCTGCTGGAGGGGAGTCCCAGCTGGCCTGCGCTGGCCGGTGGGCGACGGTCCTCACGAGCTAGAGTGCTGAGCCTGGCTTGGGCAGTCTCATGAAACCCTGTGCCCAAAGTACAGCACCCTCACTCATGGGGATAGATGTGACCAATTACAGGGTCTCAGAGTTTCAGGGATCAGGGGAGCCCTGCAGGCCCCCATGCTTGGCCTTGACCTTGGGAAACAGAAGATACTTCTGCAGGGAGACGAGTCACTAAGGACGCCCTGTCCTCAGTGGGGCATAACCCGTCTCCCTTAATCTCATGTACTCCCATTTGTACAGAGGAGATAATTGAGGCTCAAAGCAGTGGTCCACAGTGTGGACCTGACCTGCCTCATCCGATCTTCCGGGGACGGGCATCCATGCGGCTTTGTAGGCTCCTCGGCAGACCTTCCGAATGAGCCACGTTGACCTGGGGGGCAAGCCCTGCAGGGGAGGTGGACAGGCTGGGGTTTGGGACCTGCCAGCCCAGAGGAAGGACGCACGGGGGGGTGCTGGATGTGAGGATTGGAGGCAGGAAGCCCGGTGTGTGTTGGGACAGGTGAGGATGCCCTGCTGTGGGCTGGCTCACGGGGAGCTGGATGTCTCTGCCACAGGCAAGCAGCTAGTCAGAAAGACCGGCTCAGGCCCTGCGGCTGGATGGAGAGGATAGGACCGGAGGCAGGAACCCGGGAGGGAAGGGACGGAGCAGGGAGGTGGGCTTTGAGCTGGGCATCAGGGAAGCCCACTGTGCAGGGCTGGGCTGGGGAGGGAGGCTGAGTAAGGCAGGGGACAGAAGTCCCACCGAGGGTCAGGCCGTGGAGGCCACTGCCACTCCCGAGGGAGAAGGAGCTGAAGTTGCCCAGAGCTAGGAGCTGCCACAGCGGGGTCGGAATCCTGGAGCACGCGGGTCACCTGCACCATCACGACCTCTCTCGGCCTCCTTCCCCCTGGCAGCCCGGATGGCTGGGGCTCTGAGGAGAGTTTTGTAAACCGCAAAGCTTCGGCCTCGCTTTGAGCGGGGAGGGGTGCGTGAATGAGTGGGTAACACAGGGAGGCTCCTGCCGGCTTCCAGGCTCAGTGTGGTTCTCAGCCTGCACCTGGGACCCCGAGGGCAGAGGGATGCTGTTAGGAGGCCAGTACTTATGAACCAGGAGAACCGGTCCAAGTGGAGAGGGGACACCAAGGAGAGAGCCTCTCACTTGGGTTCCAAGGGACGAACACAGTGTGTCAACATCTAACAGCCAGGTGACCGTGTGGCCTTGGGCAGCTCACGGTCCTCCTTTGAGCCCTGTTTCCTCATTTGTAAAAGGGGTGAGGACCTCCTCCTCTCTTCCAGGAGGCAGGGAGGACCAGATGCACTAATGCACAGAAACGGAGTCAGGGAAGAGTTTGGTAAACAGTGGCCCCCAGACCCTTGGCCTGGCTTTGGCTGTGCTGTCCTGGAGCCGGCCGTCCCCAGGGCCCTTCATGGCCTCCCTCAGAGTTAGGCCCTCAACAAAGGGGTAAGAGGGCACGAGGAGGTCCTGTGCACAGATGCATGAGCAAGAGATATAGAGACACAGAGAGATAGAGACAGAGGAAGACACAGAACAGGTGCCTTGCTTAGCCTGGGGCTCAGACAGCCACCACTGGTGCCGGGAGGTAGGGCGGGTTTCTCCAGGCACCTACTTTCGATTGGAACCATGGAAGGACTTGCTTTATGTCCACCTTTGTAAACAAGAGTGTGAGAACCCACCTGCTGTCTCAGGGGGATCCTAGGAGGTGGTCAGGTGCTGGCAGGCAGATTAGAACCCCAGCCCCTGCACTAGCTGTGGCGCCTCCTGCTAGCAGGCTTGACTCTAAGACTCAGTTTCCTCATCCATACAGTGGGATGACTGTGACGTTTTGGACCTGACTTTTAGGCATAGGTGGAGAATTTGTGCAAAGGCTTCTCACAGGGCTGGCAGCCACCATTAACCCACCGAGCCAGGGACGACACTCAGCGCGGCTCTCGCAGCAGGCACGTGGGGCACGGCACACAGTAGGTTCTCCCCGAATGGCAGCAAATATTAACTCCTCACCAGTGGGAATGCCAGGATCTAGGGGCACCCCCCGCCAGTTCCCAGAACCCCAACTGGGCTCGTGCTGACCCCGGGAAGGGACCCACCCCTGTGCCCCCCTCCCCGCCCAGCTGGGCACCCATTCTACCTGCAGAAATCAGCAACGAGAGGACGGTGAGCACGTTCAAGGACTGCTGGCCACAACTGGTCATCATTTGGCTGGCATCGATCCGTTGGGAGCTGCCTGTTTAACGAGATCCGGCAGAGGCTGGGTGTGGGCTGCCTTGCCTGCGGGCGCAGACACGGGCTTTGCTGCCCACAGTGGGGGACAGGCGGGGAAGCGTGTTTGCTGGGAGCAGGGGCTGGGCCGCGGATGATGGAAACGCTGCCATCCAATTTCCTTTCTGGAATGAATGACCTCCCCCACCAGTCAACTGTCACCTCCTTTTCTTTTCATGGCAAGATGAGACTTAATCAAAGGAGGACTGATGGCTCAGGTGGTGGAAACAACGACGGGTAGGCTGAGGCCAGTGGGCCGGCGTCCCGAGGGCAGGGGGCCAGAGTGCCTGCTGCTCGCAGGGACCCGGGCTGGGGTGACTGGATAGGAGCTCGCACACCCCCCAGGGAGACTTGCAGGACCCATGTCTCCTTGCAGTGCCACTCACAGTGACTTCCATTAACCCCTTCACCACCCACACGGAGCCGGGCACCTTCCATGCAACACAGACACAGCAGTGGACAAAACAGAAGGCAGGCAGCACGAAGCGGAGTGTGTCCCTGCCCAGCTCGCGCTCCAGGGAGCAAGGCTGACAGCGCGCAGACAAGCAGATGAATATTTAAGATGCTACGAGGCTCCTGGGGATACGCCCCGAAGAACTGAAAGCAGGAGCGCAGACAGATGCTGGCACACCCGTGTTCACAGCGCACGAGGCACAGCGGCAAGAGGAGCAAACAGCCCTGGTGTCCGAGGACGGGTACACGTGGGAGCTAAAGGGGCCGGTTTGCACAGCGGAATAGGACACAGCCTCAGAAGGGAAAGGGGTGCCAACACGTGCCATGACACGGACGCCCCCCAAGGACATGGTGTTGGGTGATGTGAGCCTGACACAAAAGGACAAACCCTGTGTGACCCCACGCCCATGAGCTTCCTGGGGTCAGCACGTTCTAGGGACAGCGAGTAGGATGGTGGGTGCCAGGGGCTGGGGAGGGATGGGAGTTCGTGTTTCACAGGGATGGAGGATGGAGGGAATCCTGGAGACGGATGGTGGTGACGGCTGGGTGGATGGATGCCACTGAACTGTACACTAAAAATGGTTAAAACATCAAATTTTATGTTATGTGTGTTTTACCACAATATGCAAAGCTATGAGGGGGAATAAAGCCAGGTGTGGGGGGGGTACAGAGTGGTCCTGGGGTGTCCTTCAGACAGGATGGCTGGGGGGGGGCCGTGGGTGGAGGTGACAGCGGGCAGACCTGAGTGAGGCAGGAGTGAGCAGCGTGGCTATTGGGAGGAGCAGCAGGTGCAACGGCTCTGAGGCAGGAGCAGCCTGGAGGCCAGTGGGGGACGCTAGAGGGTACGGGTAGCAGGAGGCCACCTGACACAGAGCCTTGGCCCTTGGTGGCTACAACTACAGGTTGTTGAAGCCCCAGGACAAACCTGAGGGTAGCTAGCCATTACCACCCCCTCCTTGCAGGGATGCAGGAGTGGGGGCTGGGGAGAGGAGAAGGCCTATGTATGCTCTGTGTAAACTCAGAGTCCCAGCCCGAGTCTCTGTGGGCTGCAAGCTGGCAGCGGCTGCAGAAAAGTGTAGACACTCAGGATGGGGATTAATTTGTTGAGCACCTACTACGCGCCAGGCTCGGGTCCTGCACACCATCCCCTCCCCTCGTGGCCCCCCCATCATGGCATATAAATTGTGTCCGCCCAAATCCTTATGCTGCAATCCTAACCCCCTTGTACCTCATAACGGGAAGTTATTTTGAAATAGGATCACTGGAGATGTAGTTATGATGAGGTCACCCTGGAGTCCGCTGGGCCCCAAGTCACCACGACTGGTGACCTTATAAGAAGAGGATATTTGGACACAGAGACACAGAGAGGAGACGCAGAGAGGAGACATGTGAAGACCGAAGCAGAGGCTGGGGTGATGCCTCAACAAGCCAGTGAACCCTGAAGATCTCTAGCAAACCTCCAGAAGCTGGGGGAGAGCCTAGGCAGACCCCCTGGGAGCGCCCAGAAGGATCCATCCCTGCCCACACCTTGATCCTGGACTCTGGCCTCCAGATGGGCAAAGCACACACTTGGGTTGTGGGGAGCTTTGCTCCGGTGGCCCCAGGACACCGTCACACACTCTCCCATGGGATTGTCCCAGGACGGGTTGGGAGGGACACCTAGGACGGGTGTGGTGGGTGCTCACATGGGAGCCAGAGCCTAGACAACCCCTCACCACCACCCCGCCCCTGGTGGAAACCTGTACGCCCTCCCAGCCAGGCTGTACCCCCATCTACAGAGCAGATTTTTGGGGGTCCCTTGACCCCTCCAGTCCTGTCCCGTTTGGTGAAGGCCTCCGCCTCCCAGGGGAAGGTCTGAGAGCGGTGTACACCCTGCAGAGATGTGCCGCCAGAGAACACAGTTCTGGAAAAGGGCACTGGAAAGGGCGTGCCACAGTCCGCAGGAACCGCCCTCTGACCGCCCAGGCTGTCCCGGGGCACATGCTCTGGGCCCAGACAGCTCGTCTTCGCCCTCAGGAGCTCACACTCCCGTCAGGGAGGGCACAGGGATGACAGCTGGGGTCTGACAAGGCCCAGAGTCCTCCTGAGTGGGGGCAGGCAGGGCAGGGAGTCACCCTGGGTAACCTGGAGGCTCAAAACTTCTGAGGGAGGAGACAGGACTGAACTCCAGGCCAAACGCAGGGGCGCGGATGGCGGGGCCCCACGGGTGACCCGGGCCTCACTCTCCCCTGCAGCACCGCCCGTGGGGTGGACCAGGCGGCGAGGTGCTTTCTGGTCCCGAGTGTGAACCAGGGGAGGAGCGGGGAGCGGGAGAGAGTGTCCGATGGAGCTGAGCGCCTTCATCCGGAGGTTATGCAAGCGGGGGAAGAGCCTTTCTATCTCTCCCAGCACCCATCGGAGCCCCACCGGCTGTAAGCTCCTTAATTGTTCTGAGCCTGGGCCTCCTTCCGGCCTCCTTCAGGGCCCTCCTGGGAGGATGAAGGAGATTAAAGCATTTCAAAGTGCTTAGCCAGGATTTGCACTGAGGAAACCCAAGGATCCGCCCTGGAAAACACAGTGGGGGGGGGGGGGAGTGGGGAGTGGCAGGTGTTCTGAGACGGCGCCCTCCGTGGCTCCACTCGGCAGGCGAAGGCCTGCTGAGGCTGATACGGGGCTCCGGAGCTCGGGCAGAGCAGGTGCCCCACATCAGGAGCCAGGGCTCAAGTCCAAGGGCCGGTGGGTTTGTTGAATGAATACAGGGTAGGGGGCTGATCCTCTACCTTGTACCCAGGCCCCCCTCCTGCCACTCTGGCCCCTCACACCCGTGGGTCCTCCTCTTACTACTGTGAGTCTGAATCCTGCAGCACCTGAGAAGGGGCTCCAGGAGGCCCCTCGATCCCGTCCGCTGGGAAGAAGTCTGTCCCCCATGAGACACTTCCCGTCCCATCTCCTTCCATTCATGTGCTCGCCCACCTCTTCTCCCAACATCCCCTCATTAACCCCACTTCTGAACAGTGTCTGGCTGGATTCTAGGGACGGGGAGGAGGCGGTGTGCCGTGCCAGGACGCCCACCAAGCTCTCCCCTCCATGACTGGTCCCCAGGCTCTCCATTAGGCCAAGAGGGTGCTGGGCCAGGGCCTGGCCAGCCGGGGGTCATGGCCATGGAGCATGGTGCCAGAGTCCCAACAGACTGGGAGGGGATTCCAGCTGGCCAACTCTGGCCTCAGGCCCCCAGGCCTGTCTGGGGGGGACTAGAGACAGTGACCTCAGGGGCCAGCCTCCTGCAGGTGTGTGGGAGCAGGACACACTACAGCTGCATCTGTCCCCGTCCAGTACCGGTCTGCTCAGACTCCATGGCTGGGCCGTGCTCCCCACCCGGACCCGGGCTGCCTGGGCAGGACTCCATGGTGGGGGTAGAGGCCAACAGAAGCCACAGCCCTGTTTGCTGGACAAAGGTCGGGGTACAGGGACTCTGGGTGGAGGGGCATGGGGGGCCTGTGGAGGGGGGCAGCCCAGGCACCAGAACCGAACACTGACTTTACGGTGGAACAAAGCCCACCACATGTCACAAGGGAAGTTCCGTAAAAATTCCATTTCTCATGAGACAGCAAAACTCGGAAGCCAGCCACTCCAGCTGGCAGGGTCAGAATGGCTTTTGGAAACTCAGTGGCAGCTGTGATCCTTGGTCTGTCCTCAGGGGTCACATGCCTGATAGCACCAACATTCACAAGGCCAAAGCCATCCCCTCCCGCCCTACGGGGGTCTGCAGAGGGGGACGTGGGCTCAGGGGCTACGAGCTCAGGCGTAAAGGGCAAGTCATGCTGTCGGGTACGGCCACCTGGGACCCCCCACAGGTGATGCCTGCAGGAAAGGGGGGAGCCCCTTCCTCCCATGGGCTCCGGCCGCCCCCCCACCCCGAGTCCCACACTCTGACTTCGCTGCATGGTCTGGGAATCTCGTCACCCAGCACAGGCAGGTCAATCAAACCCCAGCTCGTAAAGAGAAAACTGAGGCTCGAGGTCACACGGCTCCTCAGGGCTCAGTCGGGAGCCAAGCCGGCCCCAGATCCTGTTCTCCGCCTCAGCGCGGCAGGAGTTTCCGGGGCCTCCCTGGCCCCCCGCCCCGAGAAGCGACATTTACGACAGACAGATTAGATTTATGGTCTTGGGTTCTAGCTCTTTGGAAATTGGTAAATGGCCCACGAGGGTAGCTCAGGGCCAACAATAAAACTCCAATAACTGGATAAGTAACGTTCTGGACGAGGAGGACTCCCTGTGGGCCTCCGACGCACCGAATCATGAGTGGGCAAGCATCTCTGCGGTCCACCCTAGGTCAGCCGGGGACTGCTGTTCCCAGATCTGAGGAGTATTTTTAAACACCGAATTTGGCGAGGCTGGAAAGGAGAGGGAGGGCATATGGAGAGAAACAGAGCTGATGAATTATACCCCACCGGGAACAACGGATCTGTTTTCCCGTCAGTCCCGCGGCCAGGGGGCAGGGCCCCGGGGGCCGGACGGGGGCCTGCGAAGATGCCCCGGCCCCGCACTAGCGATCCCGCATCCTCTCTGGGCTTCCACCCCTTCTCTGACCACCTGCACCTTCCCCCAGACGGAGGCCCAGCACCCCCTCCTGCCCCAATCGGGTCAAGGGCAACCATGGCCTGGAGGTTGGGTCCTTGAGCTTGGACTGCACTGTCTGGGGCCAAGTCTGGGCTTCACCTCTGTAACCACACCCCGTGTGGCCTGGGACAAGTCTCCTCAGTCTCCTTGGACCTAGAATGGGGATAAAAATAGTATCTAATTCACAGGATCCTTGTGACCATTGAATAAGGTGACGCGTCAAAGAGCCTGGAACAGAGCTGGCGGGCGGTGGGCGCTTGGAACGGGTCCGCGCTGATGCTCTGCAGGCTGCCTCTGCCCCAGCCTCGCCCACCCATCCAGGTCCTCGTGGGCCCAGGGCCAGCTTGCTGAGGCGCCTGTGTGACCGGCCCCACTTTCTCAGGAGTCCCGGCAGCTCTGGGTTCAAGTCTCCACCCGTCCTGAGGCCCTGTGTGGTCTGGCCCCGCTCCCACCCCTTACTCTCTCCGCTCCTCAAGGGTCAGCCCTCTCTCCTCTGGGCCTTGGCACATTCTGTTCCCACACACCTGGGACACCCTTTCCCTATCCTGTAGCTGGGCAGCTTCAACCCAGATTTCAAGGCTCAGCTGGGGTGTCCATCTCTCAGGAAGCTTTTCTCCCCCTGACTCTCTCACTCCCCTGAAACTCTGGGCCGGCCTCTGCCCCCAGGTCGTCCGGGCTGCGTGGGACTCACCTGCCGCCAGTGTGGGCGGGAGCACGGCAGGACACTAAGCCTCGAGGGCAGACCAGGGGCGGGCACTGAGTGGCAGACTTTCAAACCTGGCCACGCACACCCTGAATTTCCTGGCATTGAGAAAAAAGACAGACACGTGACTAGCGCCATGCCTGTCACCCCCAACATGTTCCACCTTGCCTCTCCCCTACAGGGGTGCACGAGGGGCGGGAGAGGGGGAAGGCGCAGCTCCGTGACCAGCCCCACGGCAGCAGAGCGAGGACAGGTCCTGCCCCAGCCTCCTGCGTGCCTGGTGGCAGAGAGCATAACACAGGAGTCGGGACTTTGGCTCAGGCTGGCCCTTCTGTGGGTCCGGCTTTCCCCAACTCCTATGTCCAAATCAGACCAATCTGCAAGGCCCAGCTCCAAGGCCACCTGGTCGCCCTCCCCACCCCACTGTCCAGGGAGTGGTGCTTCTTCCGGAGGTCACTCAGTGACTCTCTAGTGGGGCTATCCTGGGGGCCAAACCCAGTGCAGGGCAGGGCGGGGGGTGTTCAGACACAAGCAAGAGGGACGCAGACCGGCCACCACCATGGGCCTCCGGTCTGGGGTAGAGTCACGAAGCTACTGATTCCATGATGATTTAGTCACGAAGCCTGGACGTTCTTCTTCCCACTGCTAGGAGTAGTACGAGCACTGGGAATTAGTAATGACACGGGCGGGCCCTCGGCGGGCAGCAGGTGCCCAAGAGACAGGTGTTGGCACGGATGGGAGGGGGCAGCTAACAGCTGTTGGGGACCCTCCCCGGGCCCCGGCGCTTCCCTCAGGAGCTCCCCGGCTGCTCACCACCCCTGAGGCTGTTTTCTGTCCTCCCCAGGATGCAGGTGGGTGGGGAGTGGGGGGCAGAGCCGGGATTCAAAGTTCCCAGGCTCCCCCTCCCCCTGAACCCGGTGTTCTCGAACTTTTGTTTTCAGGACAACGCCCACTTCAAGGTTACGAAATCTCACTCCGAAATGTGAAGTCTGGGAGTAAACACGGGGAGGCGAGATGCCTGTGAGAACCAAGATCAAAGTGGGTCCTCCTGACCCTGCAGGACTCGAGGGAGGGAGCCTGGAGCGAGGGAAGAGCGATGTGTTCCCTCCCCAGGCCGGCCAGGGGCCAACAGCGCAGGCGCGGAGGACAGACATGGGCCAGAGACCCACACGTGCGCCAGCCCCCCCTGCACCAGCCCCCTCACGCACGCTTCCCACTGAACCTCTGCGCTGGCCCCCAGGTTCCCTATGGTTCCCACCTCCATGCAGACCTAAGAGCCCAGGAGGCAGCCCGGCCCCCTCCAGCTTCCTCCACTTCCTCTTCCTTGCATCTGTTAAGCCCCATGAGGTCCCCCTGCACGGCTGCTGTACCCCCAACCCATCCTCACCTCAAAGTCAGCTGGCTTTCAAATTGTAAGCCCCATCACCCCAGGGTCCCGGCTCCTCCCTGGCCTGGGGGGTCCCCCTACAGCCACACGGGCCATCTCCATCCCTGTGCTGTGCCCCAGCCCGCTGTCCCTTCCCTGTACCTGGCAGTTCCAGACCATTTCCTCAGGGCCTGGGGCCCCCAAGAGGCCTCCCCTGACCCCTCCTGCTGTGCTCACAGCCTGTCCCTCTTGCCTTCAAACGCATATGGCGGTTCTAGTTACACACTCAGCGCGGTGGCTCTGGGCACATCCTTCTCTTCAGCTGGACTGTAAGATGGAGGAGGGCTGGGACCCAGGACCGGTGACATAATTTGCAAGGCCCAGCACAAAATGGAAAAATGCAGGAGTTTGTTTAAAAATGATTAGGCATTTCTAGACAGCGACAGCAGAGCATTCAGCCAAGCTTGGGGCTCTCCTGAGTGCCAGGCTCTGTGTGACTTCGCGGGTCACATGCCCGAGAAGCTGGCCCTGCGGAGACCGCATGGTGGCTGCTGGTCACCGTAAGCAGCATGGGGCCTGGCACATAGTGGAAAATTCTTAAACACTTGATGCATTGGTGAATGACTGCAGGCATCATGAGCTCCATTTTTCAGATAAATAAACCCATAACTTAGAGCAACTAAGTGGTTTGCCTCGACCCGCAGGGTGTCAGGGCCGTGACCAGAACTCAGGTCTGTCTGACCACAAACAGGTTCATGGTGGGTTGGGGGGATGACAGCACCTAGCCCAGGATCCGCGCTCTGCCACTCATTAGCTGGGAATTCCAGGCAACTTACTCCCCTGGGCTCAGGTTCCTCATCTGTAAGGTTCTTCATCTTTGTACCCCTTGCTGGGGTACAAAGAGACAGAAAGAACCAGAAGGGCTGGCAGAGCCCCCAGCACACAGACCAAGGACTCCACAAATGGCTCCTATCTGGTGTTGCCCACGCTGTTTCCAAAGCCAATGGTTTAGGTACCGGAGAGTTTCCTGGGTGCCCATTAGCAAATGAAAGTGTGTTTGAACACTGTGCCTACAGGTGACTTCCTCTTCCTGCTGTGTCTGTGCTGTACTTGGCCCTAATATCCTTCCACCCTGCCTGTGGGCTAACTGCTTCCCTGCCTGGTGTAAGCTTCTGGGGCAGAGGGAGACCTCTGTGCCTCTTATCGGCCCTGCCTTGCTATGCATACAGTAGTGCTGAATAGATGTTTGCTGCCCAGAGAGTAGAAACTCCATCCACACTCACCGGCCTGGATGCCAGGTCTGCCTTACTGCGAGGAGCAAGCTTTCAGAGGAAGCCAGGTAGATCTAGGCAGAGGCCTTAGTGCGACATGCTCACTCCTCCCACAGAGAACGGGCTGACTTCTACTGTCACTGACAGTGACCGTGGGCCTCAGCCTCACTGTGGAGCCACTTGCCATAGCTGAGAAGCACCAAACCCCAGCTCTGCGGCCAGGAAACCCAGGTGGGACAGCACAGAGTCTTCGATCTACGCTCCCTGCCCCGCCGACCTCCAGTCACGAATCAGGCAGACCACAGTAACACCCGCTCACTGGGGCCCCTGCAGGGCCAAAGGGATCTCTGCAAACTGTAGTGTAGGGTTGTTGGAAAGAGTCATAACGGGGACAGAGGGCAGGTTACCACTAACAGAAACCACTGCTGCCCCTCCCCCCTCCCGAGAACACGCTGCAGTCTCTCCTTAGAGAGCTCTCTCCCCCTCTCTGACCCCCTCCACCCGGCCCAGCTGGGCTTGGGGTTCAAGTTCTAACTCGGCTTGCTCCCCTGAGCCCCTTCCTTGACCTTCGCCTGGGCCCGTTCTGCACATACCGAGTCCTTCCTGTATGTCCCGTTCTCGAATACTGGAGGTGGGCCACTGCCGCTCTCCCCATGTCTCAGGTGAGGAGACTGAGGCCCAGGGAAGGGCGCATGGCTGGCCGTCCCCATCCCGGAGGTTCTGCCCTCCCTCTTGGGGCCACGCTGTGTCACAGGCCAAGTGGCTCCCTCGAATCCACTTCGGTTTCCTCCCCAGGGAAGGGGAGGGCTCAGCTGAAGCCATCGAGGGACACTCCGCGACCGACATCGCTCTGCCTCGTCTGTTCCCCTGAATTATTTGGCGGCGCCATGGAGATAAAACAACCCTTGGAAATCCCAGCGGCAATTTTTCCCCCCACTGGAGCAACACAAAAATATCCCATGAAGAATGAATCACTGAAAGTGTGAGGGCAGGGAGAGGAAAGACAGGCCCACAGGACGCCTGCCGGAGGGTGGCCTCGATTTCTTTCCCGACGCCCAGGCCTTGAGTCCAGCCTCCCTCGGGGTGGGGGGCCCTGGGCCCAGGAACCCTCCTCCTTGGGGAGAACAGAAGCCAGAGCCACGCCTCAGTTTCCCATCTGCAAATGGGGATCTCACACCCACCTTGAAGGGGTGCTGGGAGGGACCAAGGAGGCATGTGTGAATGTATTCATTCCTTCATTCATACATTCATTCATTCCCTACAAGGGGTCAGCTGGGCACTGGGCTGGGGACAGCAGACGGCACAGCAGGCAGAACAGACCCGTCCCAACCCTCACGAAGCCAATCAAATGCTTACACAGGGGCCAGCTATGATCCTATGGTGGGACCCTACATCTGTCCACTAGGTCGTCTGTCTGGCCAGCTAGGTGTGCCCATAGGCCACCTGGGGAGCTGGGTGGGGAGGGGGCATGTTGAAAGGATTTAGAGGTGGGCCCTAAAAGAGGCCGGCTCCCTCACCCTCCCCTCTATCCCTGGAATCCTGCCTGCCCTGAGCTGGGCCAGACATAAACCCCCTTCCTCATCCTCTGAAGAACCCGGCGCTCCATTTGTCCCCAACTTCAGACTGGCCTGGGTTTCCCTTATCCAGCCACGGCCCAGGGGGACAGGGACCCCCAGGGTGACTGTGCAGTCAAGGGGGAAAGGGGGCCGTGGGGCCCAGGAGAAGGGCCGACCCAGCCTGGTGGAGTATTTATTTAATCCTTGGGATTAGGAGGGGTGGAGATTACCTGCGATATACAAGTAAGGAAATAGGCACTTTCTCATCTCCTCAAATTCCACACTCATCCTGGGCCACCAGCTCATCGGTGGCCGAGCTGGGACTCCATGAGGACCCCAGGGTCTCACAGTAGCTTCTTGGGTCGGGGGAGGGGTGTTCAAGGAGCAAGAATTATAAATGGGGAAGAGAAAGTGTGGCTGCTTCAGTGTGACAAACACACACGGGCTCGGGGCCCGGCTCGGCTTCAGCTCTGTGACCCTGGACGAGCCCCTGCACCTCTCTGAGTCTGGGCCACCTCGAGTTTTTAAGCTACAATTCAAAGCGAACCTCCCATGTGTCAGATCTTGAGAACCCATCGCGTAGAAACACGTAGCTCTATCATTACGTTACTTTTCATGATTACCCGATGTTGCAGTTCCTATATTTGCCTTTTCAAGGGCTGGTTCACAGCACAGACTGGCTGGCCTAGCGGGGGTACGATCCCTCCACAAGTTCGGGGGGTCCAGGAGAAGCTCACTTCACTTCATCCTCTTAGGCACGGTGGGTGTCCAGCCACTGCATGGTAAGTGCCTCCAACACCCCTTCCGGGCTCAGGGGTTTGGGCCCCCAGGCACTGGGTGCGAGAATGTTCCCAGCAGCACGGTTTAGAAGAGCCAAACCCTGGAGGCGACCCAGATGGAAAGATGGGAAATGCACTGTGGTATGCCCAAACACTAGAACACTCCACTGCTACCAAGGGAAACACAGCCGCACCAGACGTCTCGGGGCATTTTAGCCACACAGGACCAAGGGAGAGATTCAGGTCCCCTTCAGATCAAACACAACATGGTCCGCTTGCTGAGACTAGAAGGAGCAGGAGAAACACGCGCTCTTGTAGGAGGCGTATGGCCATGACCTGGGCACGGAGGGGAGCCAACATGATGCCTGGGTCCTGCGGGGAGGAGGTGAGGGAGGGCAATAGGGGCCGATGTTCTAGCCCTCGCGTTGGGTGGTGTGCTCGAGAAGCTCTATCATGTTATTAATAGACAAGCCGGTAAGGAAGGCGGCTTTGACAGGACCGTGGTGGGAGAACATCAGGAGAGGGACTAACCTCATTCCCTCACTGGGAGTCCAGGCTGGGTAATATACAAAATGCTTGAAAATATGGACAAAATTAAAGATAATTCCCCGCCCCCACTTCGACTGTTAAAGTCCCAGTCCCCAGACTCTGGGGGTTGAGGAGGGACCTAGTGGGGGGGTCTCAGGGAGCTGGCTCCCTGAGCTGGTCCCGAGTTCTCTGGAGACGCTGCCTGTGCTCAGCTATGCCTCCTGGCCTCCTGGCCCCGTGCTGGGATCGCCCAGCTCCAGTAAGGATCTGTCCCCACGTGGATCCCTGGCCTCGCCGTGACAACCCCATCCCTTCGAGTGCTTCCCGGTCATCAACTCTCCGGGCCATAGGCTTCCTCGCCTATAAACGAGGGACATGAACCGTCCTCCCGAGTAGCCCTGCCATGTGCCTGACCGGGTGGACCCACGTGACTTAACCCAGGCCCAGAAGCCCAGGGCTGCCTCCCACCTGCCCAGGCAGCTCACCTGCCTCTGGAAGGTGAGGTTTCTTCCTCTGCATGTCGTGGGTGCCTCGCCTCTCCCCTCTCTGGGTTTTGGGAAGATTAGGGAGCAAGCTGGTCATTCACAGTGATGCCAAGGAACCCGGAGATGGCAGGACAGGTGGTCACTGCCAACGGGGGAAAATGACGCCAAACGGATGTTGGTAACTGAACGCACCGCCAACCGCCAGCCGCCCTGCGATGTTGGCGGAGGACAGACCGAAAAGCCCCCACTGGGTGCCAGGTGCGCGCGGCTGTGCTCTCCATACCCTGACCTTGCACGATCACGCTTCCTAACCCAAGGAGGCTGACAGCGCTCTGTGTCCGGCTCAGGTGTTGCTGTTACTAACGGCAAAGCCCCAGTGTAGAACCCAGATTCGAAAGAGACCAAGCTAAGTACCCAGGGTGTGTGCACTCTGGGGAGAGGCACCTGCATCAAGGGTACAGTATGCGGTAGCAAAGAGCCAGCGCTTATCAGTTCAGGACCTTGGAGAGTCAAGGGACCTCTCTGACCCTCAGTTTCTTCTTCTAATGGGGGTGGAGTTCAGGGTAGGACAAGATATGTACAGACCATTGGAGAGGTCGTTGGACCAGGGTGCCTGGAGTGTGGCCCTGCACTCGGGAGCTGACTAGAAATGCAGGATCTCAGAATCTGTGTCTTCATCCCGGCTTTTCCTGACAGATGCTCGAGTATGAGAACCACTGGCCTAGTCAGAGGTCAGGAGACGTTTTCTAGAAAGGGCCAGACGTACATGTCATTGGCTTTTGAGCCACTGGGCCTTGTGGGAACAACTTAACTCTGCCATCGTAGCAAGAAAGTGGCCACATGTGATACTAAGCACATGGGTGAGGCTGTGTCCCAGTAGAACTTTATTAACAGAAAAAGGGCACCCCAGCTTGTGAACCCCTGCATTAGAGCCTTGATACCCACAGTGCAGTCCACAGACAGCATCTAGGGCATCTCCTCGGAGCTGGCTAGAGACATGGGCTCTCGGGCTGCCCCCCTCCGAACCCTGAGGATTCAGGGACTGCGCCTACTAACCAGTCCTGGTGCCTGCTAACTGGTCCCAGCACCTACGAACAGGTCCCACCATCTGCTAACCAGTCCCAGTGCCTGCTAATTAGTACCTGCTAACGCATCCCACCACCTGCTAACCAGTGCCTGCTGATGAGTCCCAGTGCCCGCTAACCAGTGCCTAACCAGTCCCAGTGCCCGCTAACCAGTGCCTGCTAACCAGTCCCAGTGCCTGCTAACCAGTGCCTGCTAATTAGTACCTGCTAACGCGTCCCACCACCTGCTAACCAGTGCCTGCTGATGAGTCCCAGTGCCCGCTAACCAGTGCCTAACCAGTCCCAGTGCCCGCTAACCAGGCCTGCTAACCAGTCCCCAGTGCCTGCTAACCAGTGCCTGCTAATTAGTACCTGTTAACGCGTCCCACACCTGCTAACCAGTGCCTGCTGATGAGTCCCAGTGCCACTAACCAGTGCCTGCTAACCAGTCCCAGTGCCCGCTAACCAGTGCCTGCTAACCAGTCCCAGTGCCTGCTAACCAGTGCCTGCTAATCAGTACCTGCTAACGAGTCCCACCACCTGCTAACCAGTGCCTGCTGATGGGTCCCAGCGCCCGCTAACCAGTGCCTAACCAGTCCCAGTGCCCGCTAACCAGTGCCTGCTAACCAGTCCCAGTGCCTGCTAACCAGTGCCTGCTAATTAGTACCTGCTAACGCGTCCCACCACCTGCTAACAGTGCCTGCTGATGAGTCCCAGTGCCCGCTAACCAGTGCCTAACCAGTCCCAGTGCCCGCTAACCAGTGCCTGCTAACCAGTCCCAGTGCCTGCTAACCAGTGCCTGCTAATTAGTACCTGTTAACGCGTCCCACCACCTGCTAACCAGTGCCTGCTGATGAGTCCCAGTGCCCACTAACCAGTGCCTGCTAACCAGTCCCAGTGCCCGCTAACCAGTGCCTGCTAACCAGTCCCAGTGCCTGCTAACCAGTGCCTGCTAATCAGTACCTGCTAACGAGTCCCACCACCTGCTAACCAGTGCCTGCTGATGGGTCCCAGCGCCCGCTAACCAGTGCCCGCTAACCAGTCCCAGCGCCCGCTAACCAGTGCCTGCTAACCAGTACCTGCTAATGAGTCCCACCACCTGCTAACCAGTGCCCGCTAACCAGTCCCAGCACCTGCTAACCAACGCCTGCTGACGGGTCCCGGCGCCTGCAAGTTTGAGAAGCCCCAGCTGGGGTGCACACCAGGGAGCGGGCAGCAGGGCCCTGCGGGTTCCCTCTGGGTCTGACGCACAGGGGCCGGGAGGGGCGAGAGGTGGGGCTGCCAAGTGAAGGTTTAACAAACCTCGGCACCAACGTGGCTAATTGACAGCAGCTGCTGTCGCAACCAGAGACTTGTCAGCTGTGATTAAGCGAAGTTGCCTTTAGGCCAACCAACTTCAAAATTATGCAAATAGGGCCATAAAGGAGACCACGGGGATGGTGCGGATGAGCTGGCTCTCCCACCCCCCACCCCCGGACCTAGCACTCTTAACCCCCCTCTGCTGGCCTGCGGGGGGGGCCATGTCCACCTGGAGCACCCCTGAACCCGCTCCACTTCTGGGGGTTAATGAGCCTCCCGCCCACACTCCCCATAATTGGCACGAAAGCTGCTGAGCGGGAGGCGAGCCAGGGGCGGCCAGAAGCCAAGCCAGGCCCCACCGCCCCTCTCAAAAGCATCTGCCATCCACGGTAGCCGGCTCGGTTCTCTATCCCACTCCGAACCCCAACGAGCCAGGCCTGGTCTCCCTGGGACCCTCCCACCCAAGAGGGCTTCCTGGCGGCAATGGCCGGCAGCCAGGGGGCACAGGACGCTTTCAAAGGTGGCAGGAAGTGGCTCCCGGCCACCTTCCCGAGTGCTGACGAGCCCTCACTCAGCCCTGAGGCCCAGACTTGAACAGACAGCAGCCCCCTCTGGCTCACCCCACTCCTGGGGCCGCTGGGACCCCAACCTAATCTCCCCGGCCGACCGCAGCCTGTGGTCCCCACCCTGGGCTTTGCTGCCCCCTGTGCCAGCCGCTCCCATGACGAATCTCCGGAGGAAAAAACGGGGAGGGGGCGGCCGCGGGATCGGTGTGAGAAGTGGAGGGCACGGGGTTTCTGGGACAGAGGGAAGACCCCCACGTTACACACACTCCCCGCGTCCCCATCCCGTCAAGAGAACGGCAGTTTGACGTGGTCGTAGGAGATCTGGAGGGAAGCCAGCTCTCGGGCCTGAGGTCACCATGGGCAGCCGCTGGCAGGCGTCTGGGGGGATCCGGGCTGATTTCTCAGGCCTCCTTCCCAGCCCAGTCGGCACCAGCCAGCACTTCCTCCCTGAACTGGAGAGCCGTTCTCTTCGCACTCGGGAAACCAAGGAATCGCTAAGAAGCCCGTCTGCCTGCGTCCACGGAGCGGAGCCCTCGGACCATCCCCCAGGTGGGCTCTGGGAGGGAGCGGGGAGCAGGGCAGAGCACAGGCCCCGGCTGGAGGGGGAAGGCCCGGCCATCAGGACCTACACCCCTGCCAGCCGGGAGTCCATCCCGGTCCACCCTGGTGATGGGGCAGAGCCTGGCCCTGGGAGGGCGGGCCTTCCTCACTCGGGGTCCGTGGGCTGAAGAAGCCGTCCCGGCCCACCACAGCAGGCTTCCTGCTTTTCAAAACGGAACATGGCTCAGGATCGGGAGAAAACTGCTCAATTTTTTAGAGCACAGGTAGACATCTAGGGTGAACAGTATTATGGAGGTCTAATCAGTGTGCTGCTACGGGGAATGTGGGCCCCCAAATTTCTGGGGAATGGAGAGGTAACATCAAAAAGCATTTATGAAAGAGCTCGGTCAGCAAGAAGCTGGTCAGACTGGGGTGCGGAGGGTGGGAGTCCACCAGGAGGTGGGCTCCGGGCCGAGCCTGGCAGGGGGGGTCGCAGAGAGGACAGGGGCGCAGGCTGGCCTGGGGGAGGGGCCACGGTGGTCCTGTGGCCCCAGACATGTGACCCAGCCTGTCTGGGCCTCCCTCTTGCCTATGAGTGGGGTCCTGACCGAGCCTCATGGGGGGGACCTGCGGGATGACATGAGGTGGCATACGGGAGTCCAGGACCGAGCCGGGGGGTCAGCGGGTGGTCAGGAAACAGGGTTTCCCTTCTTGGCCTCTCCTTCGCTGGGCTCAGGGTTTGCTTCCGGCTGCTCCATGTTCTTTAAAGTGAGCTGCACGTGACCTGAGACGTGGTCCGGGGGAGATCATTAGCTCAGATGTGGACACGGAGGAACGGAGGACCAGAGAGGCTGTTCATTCTGCAGGGATGGGGTGTCACATAGGTCCTATGAAGCCGACCTGGGACCGGCATCTAGATTTCCAGATTCTCGGCACGGGGCTCCCTCTTCAAGTACCACACTGGGCCCAGCTGGCACAGTCCACACATCCCCAGCATGGCTCGGGGGATGCTGAGACATTTAGGGGTGCACAGCGCTCTCCACACTGTGGCATACCCCTCCTCTCTGCCACTGCCGTCAGCCGGGGTGCAGGGCAGGGGGCACAGACCTTGGACCACAGCCTACAGGCTCCAGGCTATAGAGGAAGAACCCCCACAAAAGTTAGCCTGTAGAGAAGACCTGGCCTTCTGTACAGTGGAAACAGGAGAAAGAGACTATTTCTTGAGCACCCACTATGTGTCCGGCCCCGGGATGGGCATCTGACAAACATTGTCTCCTTTAATTCTCGAAAAAGGGGGCTGCTGCTGCCTGTGTGCAGATAAGAAAAGTAACGGGGCCAAGGTCACAGAGCAGCTGAGCTCAGGCACTTGACCCCAAGCTGACCTCATTTCCAAGTCAAGGTCCTTTCTGGGCCTTCAGCTCTTGGCCTTAGGCAATTGGGGAGGAAGTGGTGGTGATGGGGGTGCTGCTACTCTCCCGAAATGAAACCACTGGGAATTTCCCCCTCTCCCGAGGCCTGGGGGAAAGCAGAAGAGAGACCATTTTTGGAATAAGCTGGTCCCATTTCCCACCGGCGCTGGAGGCCTGGCCCTCCGCCTACACGCAGGACTTCCCAATAGACCTGGGCTCTGATTGAACTCCTCCAACCACAGCCCCCAGGGGCCCGTCCTCCTGGGGGACAGTCTTTCGGGGAAGCTGGGGAGGAGGACTCCGCACTCCCACCCCTCCCCTCTACACTAGTCTGGCCTCACACTGAACAGGCTTATTTTAAAACAATCAGCATTTGGCTCAAGCTGTGAAAACAAAGCCTACATTTGGTTGTGTCAGGAAGAGAGGGACAGGCCATGCCTGGGAGAGAAGAGGTGGTTGGTGCCAGTTCCCCCTGAGTATTTCAGACCTAGCTCCCAGCCTCATGGACGGAGGGCGGGATGGGGGACATCCAGGTACGAGGGTGACAGATCTAGTTCTAATGCCATCACCGCCGCTAACCAATATGGGACGGTGAGCAGGTCACTTCATTCGAAACCTCGGTTTTCTTCTTGCTTGCCTCCTTCCCATCCATCATTCAGCCAGGAAACGTTCACTGAGCCCCTGCTGGGTACACTCCTGACTCGCAGCCCTGAGGACGCAGGAGTGTGAACGAGACAGAACCTGCCCTTGCCATGCAGAGACTCAGGTCTGGAGCTGGGAGTGGGGCTTTCCATCCCTCTCCAGCTGGTGTCTGCACAGGAGGGACCTAGCTCAGGGGGCCCTTCTTGGCTGAGCCCATGCCGGAGGCCCCTGCGGACTGTTGGCTCCCAGTGGAGGCTGGATCTATGTCTGATGTCCCTTGGAGACCCTGGGTGCCCAGCTCTGCCCTGGGCACAGAGGTGGGGAGTGGGAGAGTGGGGGACCAGGCAGTGATAGAGGGGCAGCACAGAGCTAAGAGGCCCCGGCCAGGGCCTTGGACAGTCCACAAATAAACTGCTCATCCCTCTTCCCAACTGAGAGAGAGAGAAAATAGCTTTCACACTATATTTTCTGATTTTTTTCCCACTTCACTGCTTCTAAATCGATCCAGAACAGGACTGTCCAATTGTTTGAATTTCAGGAGGAAAGCAGGAAGACGGATGGGGCCGGAGTCCAGAGGGTGATCATGTCTGGACCCACCGGAAATATCCTGTCCCTGGAAGAGAAGGCTTTGCTTCCCAGGTAGGACTGAATTCAGGGGTGGGGGCGGTGCTCTGCGGCAGTGGGACCCCCAGGGAGCCTGGCACCTGGGTGGAGCCGGAGGCTGCCACATGCCTCCACGTCTCCTCTCCCTTCAGGAAAGTCCGCTGGGTGCTTCACACGAGCAACTGGGAAGGGCTGTCACTATCCCCGCTGACCACGGCGGCGGAACAAACACTCCCTAACTTGCCAGCATCCTTGGAGGTCAGGCCACTGCCGAATGCCAGAGTCTCACCTTGCCCAGCCTCCAGCAACACCACGGGACAGCCACGGCCAAGTGCTGAACATGTGCCGACTCCTTTTCCTGGGCTCTGCCTGCCTTGTTCCTTTTCCCGTGATGTCCCTCCGCCCCTGGCTCGTTGACCTCCTCATCTCATACTCTACCTCCTGGGGTGCTACCTCCCCTGGGGAAGGCCTCCTTGCTGCTCCGACCCTTTCTCCAGGCAGAATTGCTCCTCCAACCCCCGTCATCACCCACACTTGCTCAGTCCCTTACATGGGACCCAGACCCATAGGATCCAGACGTCCTGCAGACCACAAGCCCTGAGGGTAACTTCTGGAGTGAATAAGCATGTCACAGGGACCCGAGCGGATGGCTTACACACTCCTGACCCCCGGCCCCTTTGGAGGAGGCAACAGGTGGCAGCGGAATCCAAGGGTCAAATATTAAAGACCCCACTGCCCTTGACTTCCGGTCCCATATGAGGCCGGGGCAGCTCCAGAGCAACCCTAACGCCCACCCCATTCCTTCCCCAGGGTCTCGCTACGCTGCGTCCCCCTCCCCAGAGAGAAGGAGCTCCACGATGGTGACAGACCAGTGGAAGCGTGAGAAGGGCTTGCTTCTGGAGCATTCTGCCTGCCCCTCAGGTACATAGGACCCCGGGGGTCCTGCTGGGGAACCCCAGTTTACAGAGGAGGATACTGAGACAGAGAGGAGGTGGCTTGACAAGGCCACAGTGAGGGGCGGGCTCAGGGCTCTGGTGCCCCCATGCCAATGCCTCTCTGGGCCATGAAGCGTATCTGGCCTCCCACCGTGGAGAGTCGAAGCTGCCAGATCCAAATCCTTAGCAGCCGTGTGGTCACAGGGAGGTCACGACATGGGAGCAGTGGTCACCTGTCCTTGCACACGGCATGGTCCCAGGATTCATGTTTACGAAGTGCCCGGGATGGGGGCTCTGTGGCGACTCAGAGGTCTCCCTAGCAGGTCAGGGCGTCCAAGGGCCTGGGAGCCAACGCTCCCGCGCTGGGGGCTGGCAGGCTGAATTCTATCGTGGCTTGGCAGTGCCTTCGTTTCTTGCTCCTCCCCTGACCCCACGCTTTGGGCCCCTCTGGCAGAAATCAGACGGCTCGCAGGCCGCTGTTCCGTAGTCTGTGCGGGCAACGCGCCACCCCTGTTCCAAGCCTCCCGTGCAACCTGTCCCCCACCGTATGGAGCCCAAACACCTCCCCCGACTTCCAGCGCAGCTTCACAGATTACAAACTACGCTCAGACACCTTATCTGTGCGCGTCACCATCCCCCAAAGGCAGGCGGCGCCTGGCCCGTACCATGGAGGAGGGAACGGAGGTTCGGAGCGGCACTGGGACTTCCCCGTGCGAAAGGGGAGGAAGCCATGGCATGAACCAGCTCTGTCCAGCTCAGAACCACACTGGCAGGGACACCGGTGGCCTGGGCCCCCGGACTCGGGCCACCATGCCTGGTCCCGTGGAACGGGGACAACAGACGTCCGCACAGGGAAGAGAGACGGCTATGCAGCCCATCCCACCTCATTGCTCATGGACCTCAGAAGGAATCCCCTCCCCTGCTGCCCCGGTCCTGGCCTTGTGACGTTCCCTGACAGCTGTCCGTCCTTCCTTCTTCCGTCCATCGCCTCACTCGCTCATTCATCCATCTGCCCATCCGTCCGCCCACCTGCCCATCTGCCCATCCTGCCCAGGCACCCTGGGCCAGGCTCCAGCCACAGAGCTAAAGCAGGAACGAAGTGGTGTCCACCCTTTGAGCACAGAGAGAAGCCCACCACCTCCGGGCCTCCTGGGTGCTTCTGCTAGTAACCGGACCCCTGGCGGTAAGGACTGTAACGTATACCGAGCATTGAACTACACGTCAGGCTCTGCACCAAGCACGGTCCTTGGACTGACTCATTTAATTCCTCAAAGAACCTTGTGAGGTGGGTGCTATCCCCATTTTTAGATGAGGACACTAAGGCTCAGAGAGGTCATGTAATTCGCCCAAGGTCACACAGCTAGCCAGGATGGAGACCGGGGTGTGAGGCGGAATGGTTCCTCCAGAGTTCTGGGATAATAAAATCACGATTATCATTGTGACGGACCCAGGAGCCTGGAATATTATGATTCTTACCCGTAACCCTCAAAACTGCCCTTGTAACGCGTTAGTGTCATTACCAACGTTGTCAGCCTTATCTTGCAAACGGGCACACTGAGGCTCGGAGCGAGCCGAGCGGCCAGCACTGGAGCTGGGGTGTGGACCCAGGAGGGCGCGCGCTGGGCAGGCTCCCCCTGGTCTCAGGGCCCCCTGGACTCTTCCTCATTCAGTCAACAACCACTGCCACGGAGGTTCGGGGACGGTCGGGTGTGGCTCCTGCCCGGCTGCTGCAGGAAGAGCTGAGGCGGTGGGAGCCGTGCCACGGTGACACGCCAGCTCGTTGTAATAGCGTGAGAAGACCGATGATGCGGTCGCCAGCGCACACTGGGCTCACTAAGCCTCTCCGCAAACCTAATCTGGCTCTCACAATAACCCCTTTGGCAGATTAGGAAACAGAGGCCCAGAGGCTATATAACCCACCCAGGGTCGCAGAGTTTGGAACGAGCAGAGGGAACAATTGTCCCAGCAGGAGCCCCGGGCACGGGCTCTCTAGCCATCTGTACATCTGGGCCAGGAGCCTCCCTCCGGCCCTGCCCGTTGCCCTGACGATGGGCCTCAGCTCAGAGGCTCTGTTCATTCCCCAAAGGCCTCAGGGCCCCGGGGATCAGATTCCAGGCAGTCACACCCAGAGGATGCCACACTGCCCACCTGCTTCCTGAAACACGGAAACGGCAGAGGCCTTGCAAACCAGCCCACGGCGGGGCATCCTAGACTCGTGCAGAGAGGTCGGGCCTCTGGGGCTCAGTGGTGTGGCCAGGCTTCCTGCCCCATTTCCCGGATGTAGAGACTGAGGCTCAGTGCTAGCAGACCTAGCACGGACATCCCAGACCCCACGTCCTGAAGCCCAGCCTGGCGGGAGCTGAGGAGGCGGAGAGAGCTCAGAGGGAAGAAGAAAGGGGACTTTCTAGACTTTGGTATTAGTGTCTGTGGTTCCATGCTTTCATTTTTAGAATTTCCATTTTTAGTGTCTTATGCTTGTTCCCCTACCCCAAAGAGCCCACGGGATCCAGAACCTGGAGTTTCAGAGCCCTGTCTGGCCATGACCCCAGCACCCACTTCCTCTCTCTGGGCTCTGTTCTCCTTAGCAAAAGGGATACTCACAGGTTGGCCCTGGGGTTTCCCGAGGGTGCTGGAAGGTAACGCATATGAAGGGGCTTGGTAACAAGGGAAACTGCCAGCGTGAAAATCACAAGATGCCACTGGGACCCCAAGCCTCTGCCAGACCGCTTCAAGATTTTCTCGGGCTACTCCTCTTCCCGAAGAGCCCTCTGCCCTCTTCTGGGCCAGGCACCCTCCGACTCACCCTTTACGACCCAAGCCAAAAGTCACCTCCAGGGAGCTCTCCCTGCCCCCTCAGGCAGGGTGAGACCTTGCAGATGCCTGTTTTATTCTATTCTGCCCCCAAAAGACACAGGCAAAACCCACCAGGTCCTATCTTCATCATCTCTGGTCTCCGGCTGGCACCGTGTCCTGGCACAGGGTGGGTGCACCGGAAACGTGGAATGAATGCAAGCTAAATGCATTGGCCGTTAGTCTAGAAATCCAGCTGTGCATGGGAGAAAAGGAGCCCAAAGTGAAAGGAAATCACCATCCTTTCCGTAACCAGCTCGGGGAGCCGCGGAGGGAATTCTCGCACTGGATTATGGAAGGAATTTGTCTTTATTTTTAATTTGTGCCGATATCTAAGAAAGCAGCACTTTATCCTGAGCCTATCAAGTGCCGAAGAGCTTTGAATATGGTGCAGGAGGCAAACTTTCCCGGCCCAATTTCCCCATGCAAATCTCTCCGCGGCGGCCGAGCCATCTCCGCCCTCCGCCGGGCATCTCTTACGCTTGCCAGCGAGGAATAATCAGATTATGTAGCTGGGTTTTAAAAGATCACGGTTTGTCTCATTTTCCAGGGAAGTGTGAACAAAAATTTTTTTTTCCTCCCAGGGCTCTGTAAGAGCTTCCAGAACTTAATTCAGTGTTAAATGGGTGTAATTTGGGAAACTCATGCATTATTTCTTAATTTCTCAAGGCGAGTCTGCACGCATCTGCTGAGGTACATGTGCGTGCGGACAGATGGGCGGTAATCGGTGTACGCCCTAGTTGGGCGGGGGGAGAGGGAAGGGGGCAGGCTGTCTAGAACACGCAAAGTAGACGCTCCATTCATGGCTGATGTCCGGAAATCTGGGATGGGAGGCATGTGCATTTCATCTGGCTTCTGCTTTTCCGCTCTGATGGCCAAGGGCCTGGAGGTGGTGGGGGTGACGGTGGGGGTGTCTGAAGCCTTTTCCGGAAGGGAGTGCAGTTCAGCCGTCCCGGCCCCCTCCCGATCCCCCACCCCAGGCAGCCTCGAGGGCCTCTGAAAAACACCTACCAAGTCTGCATCATAACCCTGAATATCCTTGGAGGTCCAGGATGTCCATTCACCGTGACCTTGAGCACATCCAGAGCTGGCTCTGGACTCAGCGTCCTCATTTGTATCTGGGTACGTGGACAAGTTTCCAGCTTCCTCTCAGGACCCAGAGCAGCAGCTCTTGGGGCGTCCCTCTCTGGCTTAGGGTGCACAGAGGCCCCAGACGTGCTGGGGTTACCGTCTTTGTCTGATTCCCCAACTTAAGGCTATGGAGAGTGGGTGCTCCCACACCCAAGACCCTACCAGGACCCCTTACCCCACAACCTTCATGTCCTGCACTGCTGAGTGGGAAAAGGGGCTCAGGGGGCAAGTGACTTTGCCAGTGAGGGGCCAAGTCAGGATGCCTAGAGAAGATTCTCCAGAGAATTTCCTATCTGGTCACAGTCAAGGGGAAGAGGAAGGAGGAGCTTGTCACCAGGGGACCTAGCTGACACGAGGGGGAGTCAGTACAGTGACAGGGTCAGTGGTCCCAAGACAGCCACTGTCCCAGCCAGAGAATTATCTATTCATTTACTCAGTCATCCACCAAGTTGAGCCCTGGTCATCTCTAGGCAGGGCTCCACAGGGACAGGTCTGAGAGGGCCTTGGGATCTTCTCTGTGTTCCCAGGTCACACACAGAGATGGGGTCAAGCAATGTGCTAGCTACAGGAAGGAGGTCAGGAAGGACAAAAAGAGAGGGATGGAGAGACAAGGAGATGGAACTTGCTTCCTGCCAGGATTTGTGCAGAATGAGGCCAAACCAACAGAGTGGACGGCACCTGCCGTCTCCAGGAGGCCATGGCCCAGGCCTCCGGTCACCCTCCTTGCTTTTGCTGGCTCCGGATGTTCAGGACCCCACCTTACAGAAGAGTGTTTAGGACACAAGTTCCTCCTGTTCTTGGAGGTTGACTATTATTTCAGTAACTTCTAGAAAGAGCAGCTGGGCTAGGAGAAGCCACTTTTTTGAGGGAGCTGGGGCTGGGGTTTCTCTGCTTATCCTAGGACTGATGTGCATCTGTTGTGTGACTCGGCTGGGAGGAAGCAAACCAGCAGAGGCTGATTTAATAGAGGCAGAGTGTCCCCAAGAAGGGAGGTGATACCTATCACCCCAACCATAAGATGGGCTGCGCTCCGGCTAGGTCCAGAACAGAGGAAACAGAATGAGGGCTCGGAAGTGAGACTCAGAGCAGCCTGACCCAGGGCAGCTGCCAGCAGTGTGAGGAGCTACGGGGCTTCCCTGGGGCTAGGGCCAGGCTCTGGGTGGAGTTCTGAAGCAGTTTGGAGCAGCTGGGTTATTCAGAACCCCTCTGAGGCCGTTTTGTTGGCACAAAAGCATCCATCCATAAGGACCAGTTCACGCAGATGGCCTGCAGATTAAGGAGGTGTTGGGGCTCGGGGCTCGCTCCATACAACACGTGGCACGTAGTAGGCCTTCTGGCCTCTGCCATCAGATGCTAGCCTAGTGCCACGGAGGCCCCATGCTGCACCTGCGTCCGCCAAGTCGCATGTCATTTGCAGACAGTGGTCGCAGCCCAAACTGGTGTCCGCTTGCTCCCTCCCCCTCTTAGAAGCCAAGGGCCTGGCTGTGAGGCACTTGTCTCATCTCCTGCAGTGTGGCCGGAAGGGGGAGGGCTGGCAAGGGCTTGGCTGATTGTCCTCGAGGGTTGGAAACCAGACCCATCTCCTTGTCTTCCAAATACCTGTCCCTCTGCCCACCCAACCATGGGCTCCCACTGGCAAGCCACGTAAGTGTCCAAGCTCCAAACCTACCCATCCTCCCCTCCTCGCCACCCCACCCCTGCTTCTGAACCCTCCCCCAGGCCGGGGGCGGGGGGGGGGTGTCCAGCTCCCTGGCACCCGCCCGGGCTGCGTGGCGGCACCATCTGCTGCCTGTCTCCCTCGTCCTGCGGCCCCCCAGCCCCCCCCCAGCCAATCTGCATCACCACCCATCGAGGGGCTCTGCCCAGAACACCTTCTGCTCCTCCCTTCTGGCTGCTTCGGGCCTGCCTTCTGGACCAGGCCCCCCTGGCACCCCTCCTCAGGCTCTCAGGGGCAGACGCTCCCCCGTGCGCCCCCCCACCTCAGCTTCCCCCAGGCAGGCCTCCAACCCTGGCTGGCCCCATCAGGGGCTGTTTCCTCAAGAGCAGCCAAGGGCAGAGTGGACGCCCTTCGGAGGCAGTGGCCATGGGGGCTTGCTGGGCGGTGTGCCCGGAGGAAGGAATGGACGGGTGGCTAACAGGACCGGGGAGTGGCTCTCAGCGGCGGCTCCCTGGGGCAGGCCTCCCTCCCCCCTTTCTCTCCCCCACAGAAGTCTGAGTGAGCAGCACTGGCCCTGCCCCCACCCCTCCCCTCCCATCCAGCGGGACAGGCTTCAGGGTGGGTGGGACACATGCACAGACACGTTTACACACACATGCACACATTCACACCCCACACACATTTACACACACACCACGGCGGCTGCAAACTCACACCACATACTCGCATGTTCCCATACTCACACACGTACACACGCAGCTCCAAGCCGATCTGTTTCTCCTCCCAGATGCCTGAGACAGAGCCAGGAACTCCGTGGGATGCTGACACGAAAGAAATGGCAGAACCCTCTGCCTGGGGCTTTCACCTTGAGCCCCGAGGTGTGAGGCACAGGGGGCCATCTGGCTCCAGGGAACTTTCTGGACTCTAGCTCCACACTCAACCCCTGTCAGGGCTGGCACACGGCAAACAGCGTCTCTGGAGAGATGGATGGCTCGCAGGCAGGGGTCCTGCCCCGAGCAGTCACAGAATCAGGGGTTGAGGGACGCCTCAATTCTGGACAACCCTGGCCAGCGTGCGGATTGTCCTGAGCTGGCACCAGGGACCCACAATTTATTCTGATTCTGCGTTGAAAGCCATTTCCAACCGTTCCCTGAAGACGCCTGTCGGTGAAAGGTCCCGCTGGGCCACATGCTTTCTGGTCACACTGAGACTATCTTACAGGCGAAGAAACCACAGATGGTAGACGGACCGCCGCCCCTTAGTCTGACTCTGATTGGGGCCTAACTTGCTAGCTAAAGGGCATTTCAATCACAGACTGCTGTGGGATTCACCGGACACCAGTGACTGAAGACGGCTTAGACCCACAGAGGTCAAAGCCCTCATTCTATAGACGAGGTAACTGAGGCCCAGAGAAGGACAGAAAGCTGCCTGGGGTCACACAGCCAAAAGCACACCATCAGACACTGGCAGGGCCTTCCCAGTGCAACCTCCATCAACCTTCAGAGGTGGCAAGGGCTCCGGGGCCACTTTACAGATGGGGAAACAGAGGCTCTGAGAGGTCAAGCACCTTGCTCAAGGTCACCCAGCCAGGAGAGAGAGGGCTAGAGGCCACCCACTGTGATTCCTGGTGCAAGGCACTTTCTGCTCCTGTCATCCAGTTCTGGGATTCCTTGGGCAGGAGCAGTCACTAAGCGCAGGGATCACAGAGGCCGAGAGAGGCCGGGTAGACACAAAGAGGCATACAGACATACTCCCAGGGCGTATTATGTAACTCCCCTTCCTTGGCCCCATCGCCCCAGGGGTGCCGCCGGCCACCAGCCGGGAACCCCGACCCACCAGGCCTGGCCCATGGGCTCCTCACTGGCTCTCTCCAAAGGACAGTTGGAGGCGCCAGGACGCGCTGGCGTTTCTTCCTCCTTTCTTTTTTCCTCTGGCTGAGTAACAAATACTAATACTAATAATGATAATAATAATTAGAATAAATATAACCTGAAGACGCTTGGGGTCTCGTTGCCATGGCAACCGCTTGCGCTAATGAGCTTCGGAGGCCGCCGCCGGGCCACCGGGCTCCGGGCCCGGGATCAATATTGATTCGGCCCGGGGAAGCGGCGGCGGCTCCACTGGGGCCACGCGGCAGGCGGGGAGCCAGGGGCGCGCTCTTGGAGGGGGTCTTCCTGGTGGCCCGCGCCGCCCAGCTGGGGCCCCCGGAACCGACTGGGTCCCCAGCGTGCCTCCGGAACTCTGTCCGGCGCGCACGGGGCTCCCCGCTCGCTGCGCTCCGGGACTCGGTCCTCGGACGCCGGTCCCCACCTCGGACGCGCATTCCGGTCCCAACTGCCGCGTACCGGCACGACGCGCTCCAGATTGCTCTTCGGTCCCCTCCCCTCCAAGGTTCAGCGACCCCGACCTTGATTAGCCCTGGCGCGGACCCCAACGCCAGAGCATCGGCTAACCCCCACCCGGCTCCCGCCCCCAGACTCTCCGCCCGACGTCCCCGACCCCTTTCCAAGGCACGCCGGACCCTCCGAAGCACCCACCGCGGCTCTCCCAGCGCGCCCACCCCTCCCCGCTCCGGGCGCCAGCACCCCTTTCTCCCGAGCCCCGGCGACGAAGACCCCGCCCCCCCCGCCGGGACCCTCCCCCGCCAGGAGCCCCGCCCCCGGCCCTCTCTTCCCGGGGCGCTCGGACCACCCCCTCCGCCCCCCGCCTCCCGTCCGGGCGCGCCCCTCCCCCGCGCGGCCCCAGCCCGGCCCGCCCGGGGCGCCGCTCACCTCGTGCCCGCCGCCCGCTCGCTCCTCGCTCCGCCGCCGGGAGCCGGCGCCCGCGGGGCTGAGCCGCCTGCTGGGGCGCGGGGCCGCCCACGCCCCCGCGGTGCCCCCGCCGCTGCCGCCGCCGCCGCAACAGTTGTCCCGGCCCCGGGGGCTGCGGGGACTCGGGGGCGCCCGCGGGGCTCGGGGGCTCCTAGGCGCTCGGTGGGGGGGGGGGGGGCGCGGCGCGGTGCGGCGCGGCGCTGGGGCTTCGGCTGGGACTCGGGTTCGCGCCCCGACCGCCCGCCGCCCGCCCCGCCGGCGCCCCGCGCCGCCCGCCCGCGGCTACTGGGCGGCCCGCGCCTCCCGCCCGCCGGCCGGCCCCGCGCCCCGCGCCGCGCCCGCCGCCGCCGCCGCCGCGCTCTTGCTCGCCGGCCCCGCGCCCGCCGCCGCCACTTCACTCTTTGGCGCTCGGCGCTCGCTCCGCGCCCTCTGCTGCCCCCTCGCCGTCCTCGCGGCTCCCCGCCGTCCTGCCCTCGCCGCCGCGCCGCGCTCCCCCTCTCCCAGCGCCGGCGTCCGCCGCTGCCGCCCGCCCTCCTCCTCCCTCGCGCTCTCCCTTTCTCGCGCTCGCCCGGCCGCTCTCCCTCTTTCTTTCTCTCTCCCTCCCTCTCTCCCCACCCTCCCTCCGTCCCTTCCTCCCGCTCGCGCGCTCTCCCTCTCGCTCTCGCTCGCGCTCTCCTCCTCCTCTCGCTTTTTCTTTCGCAGTCTTTCTCCTTCCTTCCTCTTGTGGCTCCGTCTTTCTGCTCACTATCGCCTTTTCTTCCCTCCCTCTTTCTGTCCTTCGTCCTTCCTTCCTTCCTACTTTCCCTCCCCTTCTCTCCTCCCTTCTGTCCTTTCTCTCTGCCCCCCTCCCACCCTGTCTCCCTCCGACTCCTGGCTCCCCAGGCGCCCCGCACTCACCTGCCTCCTTCCAGGTGGTGCTCCCGGCCCCCGCCTAGGGGAGAACAGACCCTCTTCTGCCCGGCAGACCCTGGCGTGGCAGATGTCCCGCCTCCTGCGCCAGGAGGCTCGCCGGGTCAGTTTTCTCCCCAGGCCATTCTTGTCAACGGAGCCATTCCTTCTTGCCAGACCAGGCGCTGGGTGCTGGGTGGCTGGGTCAGGGGAGAGGATCCATCACATCCGAAAGGCGGCTGTGTTCGGTTTCCCACAGACAAAGCCCAACTTCCCTGACCACCGTGACCGCTGCTTGGGCTCCCCTCTCCGGTTCCAGTTCGTGTCTCTACCTGTGCTCCCCAGCAGCCCCTGTTTCCCACTGGCCCTCCCGTCTGGGTGTGCCGGGTGCTCTGCATGGCCCTGAGTCAGAGAGCCAACCTCAGTAAGCCCCTCTTGCCACCTTCCTCTGTCCCAGGCCCCCTGACCTCCAGTGGGTAGGGACTGTGGGGGGACATTGTAGGGACCCTACAGAGGGGGTGGTGATGAGGGTGGCTATCCCTTGGTTATTTGGGAGGGAGAGTGCGTTTTAGTGCCCTGGAACGCAGGTCGATTCCCTGAGGGCAAACTCCTTGGGGCTCTCCCATCCTTGGATCTGGTTTCATGGTTATGGACAAGGATCGAACCTCACCAGAAACGGGGCTGGGCCCTTTTATACATTGTATTTTATTTATTCTTCACCAAAGCACTGGGTGGTGTCCTCCCCTTTTTACAGACAAAGCAGGCAACTGGGGCTCAGAGAGGTTAGGACACCTCCCGTGAGCCACACAGCCAGCAAGAGGCAGAAGTGGGGCTGCAGCCCAGATCCCTGACTTCCATCCCAGGCTCTCCTCCTGGGGCAGTGTTCTTCCCTAAAAAGATCGCAGCAGCACTTCCCTCCTGGGATCTTGTGAGGATTAAATGAGGCAGGACACGTGACGCACTTCGCCTGGCACCTGCCAACCCTCCCGAGAGGGGGTCCGTGGTCACCCCATGTTATGGTGGAAACCAAGGACAAGAAAGGTGAAAAAACAGGCTGAAGAGCTCATGGGGGTGGTATGGAGGTCGAGAGGTGTCTGTCCTCTGTCGCCAGAGGCTGTGTCCTGGGGGTCATCGAGGCTATATAGTGTGGGCTGTGTGTGTGTGTGTGTGTGTGTGTGTGTGCCTAGTGTGTGTGGTTTTTGTGTGTATGTGTGCACTTGTGTGTGTACCTGGGTATGGCATGTCCAGGGTATATTGGAAAGCCTTGTTATTCAGGACAGTCCCTCCCCCCCCTTCATGTCACTGAGCAGGGCTCTGGGCCTGTCTCTTGTCTGATGCAAGTCACCCAGAGATGAGACGAGCTCACTGTGCCCAAGAGGTTCACAGCCCCGTTGGGTGATGACTCGGGGTGTTAGACCTCCATCCACCCTGATCATCTACCCGCTCAAACACAATCACCCCTTCCTGGCCCTGGGGGCCCAGCCTGCCTTCCCAGCCTGCTCTGCAGCCAGGTGCCCCATGGAGTGGGGGGGTTGCCCTAGTCGGCCTCAAACCTCCACTCTCCACCTGCTGTGTGCCAGTGAGGCTGCCCTCCCTGTGCTCCCGAGCCTGCACCTTCTCCTTCCCCATGGTTGGCTCCCCTACCTTGGACAGAACTAGGTTGGCTCCCTGAGCCTCAGTTTCCTCATCTGCAGAATGGGGATGCTTTTATCCATCTTGAAGGGTCAACATAGGGATTAAAGGAGAGACTGTGTCATAGAGGAAAGGAGCTCCTGCCACTTAGTTGGTACTGGATCTGCCTCATGTCCCTTCTGTTCTTCCGTTGGGGGGGGGGGTCCCAAGTGTGCAGGGAACAGCATGGGCCGGGAGACTGGTCGGATGGGGACCTGGAATCTCAGCGTGGCTCTTTCCCAGCGGTGTGACAGATGGCAAACTCATTTACTTCTCCCAACTCCTGTGTGCTGGTTTCCGATGGCTGTTGTAACCAATGACCCCGAACTTGGTGACTTAAAACAACATATATTTATTCCCTTATAGTGCTGGAGGCCAGAAAACCAAAAATCAGCATCACTGGGCGGAAGTCAGGTGTCTGGGGGGCTGCCTCCCTCGGGGACTAAAAGGGAGGACCGCTCCAGCTCCGGGCGGCTGCCAACATCCTTGTCGTATAGCCGTGTCACTCCAGCCTCCAAGGCCAGCATCTGTCTGGCTCTCTGTGTGGCCTGCTCCTCTGTGTGCGTGTGCGTCGGACCCCCCTCATCTGCTCCCTCCCAGAAGGTCCCCTGTGACTGCATTTGGGGTCCTCTGGCAATCCAGGATCATTCCCCATCTCAAAGCCCTTCAAGGTCTGCTAAAGCTCATTTTTTTTTTTCCGCTTTCTTGCCATATAAGGTAACATCCCCAGGTTTAGGGACTAGGGGGCAAGAGGATATCTTCAGGGGCGGGGAGCATTTTCTGGCTTTAGAGCTCCCGCCAGCCGACTGTGCATCTGCGGAAGCAGGAGGAGTGGGCTCCGAGGCCGCTTGGACAGGGGCATCTGGGCATCCCAGCCCACAAATCTCTGTGTCCCCTCTTGGGGGCCGGGCTGGGGGAGGGAGACGTGAGGCGGTATGTGCGGGTAATTACACAGATGCCCCATTTCTGAGCCTACTGTGTGTCAAGCTCCACAGGCATGGTCGCCTTTAATACCATCCCTATTTACTATTTCTCTGCCTTCGGGAGGCCTGCTCCCCCGCAAAACGCCGCTGCTCACCAGGGCGGGAGGGAGGCCTGGCGATGACTCACGCTCTCTCTGCTCTCTCCGTGGAGAGCAGCCTTTTCAAAGGGCTGGCTGGGGAGGGAGCTAAATTTAAAGCCAGCCCTCCCGAGAAGATCACCTGTCACGTCAAAATCACTGCCATTTAATTAGAAGTTGGGGACGTGAGGCGCTCCGCAGAGGTCTGTACAGGGAGCCCCCTTTGGGAGGGAGCGAGGCCCTTGGAAGCTGAGCCCCTGTGGTGGGCAGGGGGAGGGGCGCCAGTGTGAGCACCAGCAGCCGGCCCCCAGGCTCTGCACTGACTCCCCTTACTCCCCTCCCCCCCCCCCTTCCTGGAGAGCAGCCTCTGCCCTCCCCAAGGCCCCTCAAGTCCCTCCTTCCTCTTCAAGATCTTAGGGTTCTGACCTCAAGCCCCTATTTCCCGAATTCAAAACAAGGAACCAGAGACTCAGAGACATTTGGAACCTCGGCCCCAGAGTCACCCATGGAGGATGTGGCCAGGGATTTGAACTGTGGGCCTGGCCTGGGGCTTAGGTTCCTGACCATCGGGCCACTCGGTCCCTCCTATGGAGCAGAGAGGGGTGATAGTCAGGTTCACTCGCGTTCTGCAGCCTGAGACCTTCTCCATCTGGAGGGGCTGAAACACTGGGGCTTCCTCCACCTCTGGACAAAGCACTGCTCGGGGGCGGGGCGGGGCGGGGGCATCAAGTCCATCCCCCTTTGTCTTCAGAGGATGCAAGGCCCTGGAGCGGGGCGAGCAGCCGGCCAGCAGCCAGGCCTCTGCCTCCCAGCCCTGACCACCTGGAGGCGGGAGGCCAGGCAGGTCACATGCCATCCTGGGAGCTCGCGGCTTACACTCTCCCAACTGGCCAGGGCAGCTCCTTGTGGCAGAACAGCCGAAGCCTCCCTGTGGTTCCAGGGCCGGCTGGCAGGGGGCAGCGCAGGGACCAGGGACGTGACTCTGCGGGGAGCCTCCGCGCAGCCTCCCGCTCCTCCCGGCTCCTGCCTGCCTCCGGCTCCTGCCTGCCTCCCTCGTGGCCACAGGGGTGAGCGCGGTTTCTCTTCCGGCCCTGGCAGGGAGCCTGGCAGGACCCCTCGGAGCCCAGAAGAGACGGGTCGGCTTCGGAAGCGCGCCCACAGCAAGCCCGGTTCTATACCGGTCCCGCCGCCTCTCACCCCGGGTTACTCTGAGATTCCAGCAAGTGGCAAAAGGGGTTTTGCAGCTGTAATGGAGGTTACTAATCAGCTGACCTTCGGATACGGAGATTATCCCGCCTCTAAGCTGATCACAGCAGCCCTTTACAAAAACGTGAGGGTCCCCCCTTCTGGTGTTAGAAGAGGAGGTCAAAGCCAAGTCAGGGTGAAGAGGGAGGGTTCCCGGGGAGGGAGGCTCCTGCTGGGCTGGGAGCTCTCAGGGGACAGCAGCACCCCCCCCCCCAGCCAGTGAGAAGCTGGACCTCAGTCCTGCGGCCACCTGCCAGCGTCCTGACGGGGTCCCCCCAAAAAGACTCCCAGAGTCTCCCCACAAGGACCCAGCTTGGCTGATGCCTTGATTTCTACCTTGTGAGACCCCGAGCATTGACTCGCTGAGCCCACCCGGGCTTCCGACCTGCGGAGCTGTGAGATAATGAATGGGTGCTGTTCTAAGCTAGGGCATTAATTAAGTGCTAATAGAAAAACCTGTCTATCTATATATGTAAAGAAAAATCAATGTACTCAGCCATCACTTGTGTCAACTACTTAATTTTTACGGGGGGAAGACACTTATAGCCCATCCCTCCCGCTGCAGACCCCCAGGGCTGTCTTTGCACAACATGACCCTGACCTAGCCGTGTCTCTGTCTGGGGCCCTTCTGTGGTTATGCCTTTGGGATGAAGTTTGGGTCCCTAGCTTGGCACCCAAAGCCCTCCGTGTTCTGATTCCCGTCTTCCCACATCCCTGCCAGCGGCCCTGCTCCGCAGGTGCTGTGGGCCACAGTGTGTGTGCCAAGGGCAGCCTCAGTCCCTCATCCGACCCAAGCCATGGCTCACGACAGCTCCCCCTTCTCAGGTATGGCACCGAGATGTTCCCGAGGGTTTCCCTTTCGTTCAGTCCACCCCCTGATAGCCGGTTATGTGGCTATCAGGGAGATGGAAGCACAAGTTGCAAATTCAACACGGGGATGAAAAGACGCAGTCTCCATCCGTCTGGAGAGGGCTGGCAGTGAAGCCCTGCCAGGCTTGTGGCCGCTGACTCCAGCAATGGGCCTTGCTCCCGGGGCAACGGCAAGACTGGAGACGGTGGCCCTTGCAGACCGGCCTGCCCCAGATGCTAAGGCTTGGAGCCTGCGGGTGTCCAGCCATCAGGAGCTGCTGCAGGGGTGGGGGTGGGGGGCAGGAGCGTGTGTGCTGCAAGGGGGCAGAGGGAGCCGGGCAGGGTTGGTGGGCGACCGCCAGCTGCACCTTCCAAGCTGCAAAACAAGTCCTCGGAGACTCAGTTTACTCATCGGTCTAAGTCACTGACAGGCTGCCTTCAGGTCGCACGAGGCTGTGCCAGGCCATGGCGTGTATTAAGTCACAACAAGCCTGTGGCTTCAGAGCCCATGTCCTCTGTCACTGTGACAGTCTCACAGGTGGGGAACTTAGAATGGCAGGGACGCGTGCCCTGGGACTGAATCCCGGCTGCCCTAGTGCCCGCTGGTGGCCTTGGGCAAGTTGGTTCACCTCCTGCAGGGGGACGGCGGGGAGCTGAGGCCAGGCCTGGCCCCCAGAAGGCACAGCCCAGGCCCCCCAAGGAAGGCAGAGAGGCTACGTTGGGGGCAGTGAGGGATCTCCAGCTGGGCCTCAGAAACCCCCTCGGGCCTGTCCCCAGCACGCACCTGGCTGATAGACAGGACGCCCGTGCCCGAGTCTGTCCGGGTTCCGGCTGTGCTGCAGCTGGTGGCTCTCGGGCTCCCGTGTCTCACCAGCACCTCCACCCGGAGCGCAGATGACGAAGATTAATATGATGCAAATTGGTAGGTTGAGCCAAGCACCCCGAGCGGAGGCCTAATTTCCACGCCGCCCAGCCCTCCCTGCGGGCAGGCCCCCGAGTCCTCACAACAACGGTGATGATCCGGATAATTGGCATGTGCGGGGCCCGCCTGAGCTCCGGGCCCTCTGTGTGCCTTCGCACCTACGGAAAACGCGGGACGTGGGGGCAGGGGGATACCGCGGTCTCAGGGCCGCGGGAGGGGGCCCGGCGAGGTCACACCGCATGTGAGGGGAGACCAGGGACTGAACCCTGAGGGCCTCACTGTCCCCCCCGGCCCCTTCTCAGAAGCTGTCTTGGGGCAGTGGGGTGAGGGCTTTGCTCCATAAAACTGTCGTTTGAAGGAGTGTCCGCTGGGCAGCTGCTTGGCCCTGGACAGGTCACCTGAGCTCTGTGAGCTGAAGAGCCACCTTTGCTCTTGAATTAAGTTGACAGCTGCTTGGGGCAGGAAGTATGGCTTCTCTCCCCCCTTCCCAAGGGGGCCAGGTATCAGCCCGGTACACATACGCCAGGACGAAAGAAGGCAGGGTTTCCGTTTCCTGGGTGCTCCGTGCCCCCCACTGTCGTTTCGATGGCCTCCCTGCTTCCGTATTACCCTCCTAGGAGTTGCTTCTTTGCATTTCTATTTACAGTTGGCTAAACAGCTCAGAGAGGTTAAGCGACAAGCGCAGAATCACACAGCTAAGAAGTGGTCAAGCTGGGATTTGAACGTGGGTCTGTCCTTTCCCAGAGAAGGGTAGGATTGGGGCCATGGACAGAGAGGCCAATCTGTGTGGGAACTCTCCCCTTGACAAGGCTCACGCTCTCACCAGTCCGTCCCCAGGGTGCTGGGTTCATCAGGCAGAGCCCTTGGAGTGCCTGACTTCAGACTCTTGGCCATTCCTCCTAGTGCCCCCTGGTGCCACCCAGTTCACACCTCACTCTCCTGCCTGGACTCATGCAGTAGCCAGCAGCCTCCCTGACTCCATTCTCTGGCCCCCCGGGAGCCAAATAAATCTGTGTGAAACCAAATCTGACAGCTTCACTCTCCTGCTCAGGAGCTTTCTATGGCTCCCCGGTGCCTTCAGGACACACTGCCAAGCTCCATCGCCTGCCACAGATTCACGCTAGGCTTGCTCTGTCTCCCATCGTTCCTGAACCGACTTCACAGCACCAGCCTCCAGCTCTTCGCTTTTTCTTCCCGGACTGTTGTCTCTTGTTCCTTCCTATCCTTGATGAGCTGGTCACTTGCTTCCTCCTTCTGGCTTCTGGAAGCCTTCCCTGAGCCCAGGCTAGTTCCTCTGGGCTTCCTGCCCATCACAACCCGGGTCACACCAAGCGACACTGCTCGTCTGTGCTTCTGTCCCCACCAGGAGCTTCTGGAGGGCTGGCCTGGGTCTGACCTGACTTGATGTCCCCATGGTCAGCCAGCACAGGGCCCCAGCCCCGAGCAGGCCTCAGTTCAAGAAGTTGCACCCGTGCTTCTAGCCGGCCTGGGAGGCGGAGCGGGGTGGATGGCCCTCGCAGCTCCCCCGGGGCCCCCAGCGCATGGCTTGGCCGTGTCTGATATTTTATTAATAAGCACATTTGGCACTTGCCTTGCCCCTTTCATTCGCAGCTCTCTGAGGCGTCCCTGGCCTTAATTAATTCTGCACGCACCCCAAACAAGCTGCCCATTCCGCTGCAGATAATGATGTGAGAAGTCCTTCCCGTAAAGGTGCTGTGATTAATCCCACCGTGTAATTAGGTTCCTCTCATCTCTGCCTCCCTCCCTCCAGTGTCCTCCTCCCTCTCCCAGCTGTCAGCGCGACCTGAGGCCATCTCCAGCCCTGACATCAGACCCCACCACTCACTCTTGCTGGGCCAGGCCCCAGCTGTCCTGGTCCCCCCACCGTGCCCCCTCCCCAGGGCAGCCAAGGGGCTCTTGACAAAGTGTAGCCCTGATCCTGCTTCCTGCCTGCCCTCAGCCTCTGACACGGGGCCCCCAACATCCCCAAATACCCAGCCTTCCTGGCGCACCCAGCATCCCATAGGCAGCCACTGCGGACACACCAAAGGTCCCGGTTTTCTCCGCGACAGGCTCCAGGGTCGCTGTTTATGTACGCTGCCTCTTCTAGAACACCAGTCCCCACCCGTCCATCTCAGGGCACAGTGAGCTGGCCTTTCCCTCTGGAGCTCCCATCCCAGTCTGCCAGCTTCAGGATGGTTTCCACCCTGGGGTCTGGAGTCATGCCCAGGGACCCTTGGCTTCCCCACACCGGCTTCCTGCAGTGTAACGTGAGCATAAGAAAGAGTTCTGATCTGTATGGCTGTTGCAAGGACTGAAGAGGTCTGGCTGTCCTTCCTGTGGCCCATGATGTGTAGATGGCGCTTTGTAGACCGTTGGCTACGACGACCCTTATGGAAACCACTGACTTCCCCCACCAGACAGTATGGTTCTCAAACAGGAGACAGGGCTTCTTCGTGGATTAATCCACCAAAACATTCCATGAGTACTGAGGGAGCCTCTTCTAGGTGCCAGGCGCTGTCCTGGGTGCCCCAGAACACATCAGTGAGCACAGGCGCACCTGGGCTTGGGCCTTGGGCACCCACAGGCAAAAATCGCTGGGTGGAGGGGCGTGCCTGCCTCTGGCTGCCCCCCACCCCCGGCCCAATCCCTGAACCAGGAATGGCCCCGGCCTTCCTGAGCAGGGCAGCCCGGGGACCAGGCACTCTGCCAACCTGTCCAAATCTGAGTTGCTTCTCCCTCGGGACGGTAGGGTGACCTTGCTATGGGCCCCGGAGAGCTAAGAATAACCAGCAGCCGCCCCTCCCAGCCCCGTGAGCAGCAGGAGAGAAAGGACCCGGCTGCCCACAGAGGGGACAGCTGCTCTGGGCATCTTTGGGCACAGGGCTGAGCCCTGCCAGCTGTTTAGAAGAGGAGAGGAGCCAGAGGAAGGGAGGCCGTTTCAATCTTGGAGAAAGTGCCAAGTCCATGCTTGGCTGCTATGCTGAGGTACTGCCAGGAGGATGGGGAGGTATTTGAACCCTGGCTCTGCCACTCCCTGTGGGTGACCTTCAGCAAGCCACCAGTCCCCCAGGCTAGGATCCCCAGGTGAGGAAATGGCCACACCCTCTCATGGGCAGGTGGAGCTGGTCCACAGCGCCTGCCTTGACCCCGCCCCCCTGCCAGGGAGGGCAGAGACCTTCCTCCCAGGCCACGTCTTCTACCTCCAGCCCCTGCCAAGGGCACACCCTTACTGGCTCTGTATCAGGGCCTAACAGCCCAGAACATTGCTCTGGGACCTGACAGCCCAGGGCCAGACCCCAGATCAGCCACTCACAGGCTTTGTGACCTCAGACCCGTGGCTTTACCTCTCCTAGCCCGTTTCCCCCTTTATAAAATGGGGATTGTGGCCCATCATGGGGGCACGGTGCTGTGCTGTGCGGTATGCACAAAACATGGCACACAGTAGGTAACTCTGACGCACACAGTGGGTGCTTGTGTTGGTGTCATGCCTCCTCGGGTCATGGGCACAATGGATGACTTCCGCAGGGCCTGGCTGGCAAGGAGAGAAGATGGCCATGCTCTGTGTCTCTGAGGGGTGGGGCGGGGACCTGCGGGGAGACCCTGTGGGAAGATTGGGAGGAATCGCCCCACTAGCGTCCTCTCGGGTAGAGAACTCCCCATTCCTAGGGGCTACCAAGTATAATTTTGTCCTCTACTTTTGGGGACAGCAAAACAGTGATTCACATGTACATGGGCCAGGGGCCAATCAGATATGAGCCTGGTAGGCTGCTGTCAGGGACCCTTCCAGGTTTCCATTGTCCTGACAGGCATGGGAGGGGAGGAGGCAAGACAGGATGACAGTGGCCCTGCGCCCTCCCAGTCCTGGCCCCCCAGAGCTGGGTGGGAGGATGGACTTAAAGTTAATGCTGCCTACTGGGTGAACATGGATGGGGTTTCCCGAGGGCTGGGGACTGATCTCAGAGGCCAGAGAGGACAAGGCAGAGGCCATGACCGGAGCAAACAAATGCTTCCTATCCTGGACAGAGCTCTAGTCATGCAAGTCACTTGCCAAAGTTGCTGGATTTCCCGCAACCCCGTCTCACAGAGGAGGAGCCTGGGGCTCAGAGCCAGTGGGTGACTCCTACAGTCTCCCCAGTGGCACTCAGCTAAGCAGTGAGCACACAGGTGTGCCCATCGGGGTGTGGGGGGCGGGGTGGGGGGCTTCGTCCTGCCTGGGCCTGCATGCTGGGTCTTGGGGACCCAGAGGCACCTGTGTCGATATGCAGCGTGGAGGCTTCAGATCATGAGCAGAGCCTGGCAGGGTCCTCTCCTAGCCCCAAGTCTGGCCTTGGGGGCCTAATGAGGGACCCATTGTTTGTAGCTCAGTCCCTGTTTGTGGAGAGCTCAAGTGGCCCCACCCCTCATCTCCACTCCCTATGCCTCCAGACAGGTGCACGGCCGGTGCCCTGTGGGTGTGGGTCCATCCTATCCCCTTCCGAGGACTTGCCTGAGCCAGTCAGTGATGGCAGGACTCAGAGGGGTGCTTCTCAGAGTACAGAGAGCACCTATGTTTGACCTAGCACTGTGTCACCCACTCCCTCACCTACACTCACGGCAGCCAGCCGGGCCACGCAGTGACTACAGACAGAAGCCATCCAAAGGCGGACAGACTTGTCCAAGAACGTCCAGCTGCAGAGCTGTCAGGAGAACCCCACTTTGTAAACCTCCGTGCACCTCCCTGACCCCAGGCCCGAGCCCCACGAAGCTTTCAGGTCGTTTGAGGACCACAGAATCGCAGAGTTGAGATATTTGGAACAGAGCTGTAACTCAAATGCCCCTCTGGTCCCCATTCTGCTCTCAGTCAGCAGCCCCAGAGACCCCTTGGTTCCCTCCAGGGCCCTATCCTGCCCAGAGCCAAGGCCGGCTCACGGCCTCCCTTCTCCACAACGCTCTTGCCCTAAGAGACCCCATAGCTAAGTGGCTTACTCCGTGGAAGCTTTTCCAGGATGTCGGCTCGCTCAGTGAGGCCTCTGTAGTTCCTGCTGCCCCTTCCAGTTCCTTCTATGCCGAAGCATCTCCTGCCCATTGGGACGGTCTGCCCCTTTGTCATGTTGTTACAAATACCCCGTTGATTTGGACGTTCTCCCCCGCACGGCCAGGGGAGGGAGGGTCTCCCGTATCTGCTTGCTCTCTGCTGTGCCCCTGGGGGCCTGCACACAGTAGGCCCTCAGCAAAGATTTGCTGAGTGAGCGGGGACGTCTTGTAGAAATGTTAGGCAGAACACGGGCAGGGAGCGGGTCTGCTCCCAACGGTGCCAGTCTTCTTAATATTTTTGTTTCATTTATCAGAAATCGAGCCTGTGTCAAGCACGGCAATACATGTAAATTGGTTGATTAAAGCATCAGGAAGAAAGTGGTGCTCAGCGGCAATTAAGGCAAAGCCATGGGAAGATTTGGAAATATTGTGATCCCTTCTGCGGTTTTTGCAAATGGGGTTTCTATTCATAGCGAGTCCGTTGTCTTTATTTCATTATCTCGGGGGTTTTCTTCCCGGCTCCTTCCCAGGGTTTCATGATATCGTTATATAAAGTGATTTCAATCATGAAAACCACGCGCCGCACCGTTTGCTTTTGCTGATTTGGGAGCTGGGCTCGTGCGGGCAGGACAGGCCTGGGGGCCTGGGTGGGACTCGGGGCTGGGTATTTGGACATTCAGGCTCCTCTCACCCTCAGATGTGGAGGTCGTGGGGAACCAGCCTTGGTCAGGGCCTGCCTCCTGGGCCAGGAGCACACCAGGTAACCCACCCACCTCCCAGACCTCCTTTCCGCATCTTGCCCACATGCTCCTTTCCTCCACTCCACCGTCCGCCTTGCTGCTCCCAGGACGTGTCAGGCACACACCTGCCTCAGGGCCTTTGTACTGGCTGGTCCTGCTTACCAGCTAGTTCTGCTGTCCTCTAATAATCCACCCCCACCCCGGCCTTCTTCCTGCCTGCTTCGGCTGACACACATGCCTCTCTGAAGCCCCCTCCCCTCCTGACACTTCCTACCCCACTTCCCGGCTTTCCCCACTTTGGGTGTTCGCTGCCATCTGCTACAGTATATAAGTACTTGCTTATTTGTGAGAAGTGAACAGATTCAAGAGTTCTTGAGGTGATGGGGTCCAAATCTGAGGGCTGAGGGAGGGGCAAGGGCCCGCTCCTGGGTTAATGGTTTGACGATAGGGGTTGGGAGGCTGTGGAATCATTTGCCCTGATGGGGAACTCTCCCCTGACCAGCTGCCAGTTTCCCCAGGCACACTGGTATCCCCAGGGCCCCTATCGTCCCCTCCTCCCACTGGCCTGTCCCCAGTGCCCACCTGGCACTCATCCTGACCTTGCTGATTCCATGGTTGGCCCGGTTTCCCGGAGCCCTGCCCAGAGTCGTTGTTACAGGTTGAATTTGACCTCTAGCACTCATAGGTTGAAGTTCTAACACCCCGTACCTCAGAATGTGGCACTTCACCTGGAAATAGGATTGATGCAGATATAATGAATCACGTTAAGATGAGGTCACCTGGAGTGTGCCCTAATTGATATGACCGATGTCCTTATAAAAAGGGGACACTTGGACACAGGCACGTGCACAGGGAGAAGTCCACGTGAAGGCAAGAGGCAGGGACTCCAGGATGCTTTTGCAAACCAGGAAACACCGCACGCTGCCAGCAAACCCCCAGAAAAGGGGAGAAGCCCGGGCAGGTTCTCCCTCACAGCCTCAGAAGGGACCAGCCTGCCAGCACCTTGATCTCAGACTTCCAGCTTCTAGAACTGTGAGAGCATAAAATCTCGTTGCCTGAAGCCCCTTCTCCTTCCGGCTCAGCGGTCCTCTCAGCATCAGCCCCAGGGCCCTAACCACATGACCCAACACCCCCCCCCCCCGCCCCCAAGCGCCCCTTCCTGCTCCACCCTGCCCACAGCCATCTCCAGGGCCGCCCTCCCTCGTTCATCAAGGGAGTCAGCTCTCTGAGTCTCTGGTTCCTCATTTGAGAAATTAGGATAATAATATCCACCTCCCACGGCTGTCACCGTCACGAGCCTTCAGTAACATACACTGGGAAATGCACCTGGTTCGTAGTAGGGCTCGTCATAGGTGGCGGCATTAGCGTGGTGATTATTTTTACTGTTGTTACATTAATAGTATTATTGTAATTCGCAGTCAGTTGCTGGGTCCGAGCTGGCCCTATGGGGGATAAAAGCACCTTGCAATTGCGTCTCTGCTTAACCCCGTGTGCAGGCGGAAGACGCCCGATGGAGAGGGGAAAGACTTCCGTGCTTTCAAGCTCTCATTTATGCAGATGTACTGTTGCCACCTCTGTGCTCAGACACATCTGCCCCCAAAGAGGGAGCTGCATTGAATGCAACCTGGCATGATTTGGGCTCCAATGAGGGACCCTGAGCCTAGGGTGGGGGGCGGATGCAAGGAAGGCTTCCCGGAGCATGGGACTTTTGAAGTCAGCATAAAAGCAAGAAGAATCCATGCCTCTGGTCCCAGCTCCTGCACCAAGTCACCCTATGGCCCAAGCTTGCTAGTGCCCTGGGAGAGCTCCGGTGTCACGTTTGCTAAGACTCACTGCTCTCAGGCCCCACCCTCTAAGCCAATCAAGGTGAAGACACAGGTTGCCTACAAGGCCCTCCTGTGGGTCGGATTCCAGCCAGTTGCAAGAGAACTGTCTGCCTGGGATGAGAGAAAGAAAACTCCGGACGAAGACCTAGAACATTTCATTGACTCCCCGCCCTGCTCTTCTGGTGGAGGAGGAAACGAAATGCCAGGCCAATCCTGCTGAAGACCCACACCCCACCGGGGCTAAGCCTGGACTGTCCAATACCTTCCTGGTTCTTCTATTCAATTTCGGCTCTGCAGCTGGCCACCTGCCTGTCCTTTTGAGCACCGAAATAGAGAGATAAATGGGGAAGCAGAGCTGGGCAGATGTCACCATTTCTGAGAATCGCCGCTCCCTCGCCACCTGGGATTTTGTTCCCCCCATCGGAAGACAGACTATCCCAGTGGCGTGGAGTCTTTCTTCGCTGGCAGATTTAAGGCATCTTATAAACAGGAGCCCGAGAAGGACAAAGAAACACATGTTCGCTGAGCACCTGTTCTGCTCAGAGTCTGCTGTCTGTGCTGTGTGTGGTTTCTTCTCTCTTCTTTACTCATTTTATAGTCATGGATGAGGGTGTAAGGAGCGCCGTCCCGGAGGGGGAGCCGGGAGGTGAAGTCGGGGCTCTGAACACCACACTTGCCGTAGATGAAGATACAGAGTAAGATTTCAGGGGTGAGCGGCTTTGGGGGAGGACGGCTAAGCTGGCAGAGGCTAAGGAGGGGTTGTTAAAGAGAAGAATTGCAACAGATGCTTGCTAAAAATGGCAAGGAAGACTTTGTTCAAGACTATTGCTATAAGGGTCAGGACTACGGCAACGAGATCAAGTTTTTGAAGTCAATTCCAAATACAGCAAAGACAGCTGGGGCTTTACAGCCATGGAGCAGAGCGAGGGGTCAGTGGATGGAAAATTACTAAGAGGGGCTTGATTAGTCCTCGGGGGTTGGGGGATTCCTGCTAAACAGCCCCGTAGAATTCTTCCCAAGGGCCAAGGACTTAGACATCAAGGATGGGGGATGAGGAATTGGGGATCCTTGATAAAGCGGCTAAGCGGGATTCTCTGTGGGAGCTGGGCTCAGGTCAAGTCCTGGTCAAGGAGGAGAATGCTCAGAGGGTCCTGGGGAAAGTTTGGTCGAGACAGCACTCTGCCACATGGAGGGGGAGAGGAGGAGGAGGTCAAAGGCCATAGTGTCTCTGGGGACTTGGTAGGGCTCAGATGTGTCCCGGGATGTGGAGGCTAGGAGGCCAGGAGGAATGTGGTGCCATGCCGAGGCCATGCTGAGGACCTAGCAGATGCCAGGGCCCAGAGTTTCAGGCGGGTCCAGTGTTCCTTGATGGAGCCAAGATTTTTAGCCACATTTTGGGCGGGCAGAGCAAGAGCCGCGAAAGCCTCATGGTGGGTATTGACGGGTTACCCATCCAGAACCCTCAGCCTCCAGAAACCGCAGGTTTTGATGTGGTGACCTAGGGCCCAGCCCCAGGGGAATTAGCCAGGGCAAGTGATCTTGGAGAGGGTGGCCCCAAGCTGCTGGGCAGGGCCAAGAACAAGGCACTCATGTGGCCTGGGGCAGCACCTGCTCCCCGGTAGGCCACACAGTGGTTGACGGCAACACTGTTGCGGCTGCAGAGTGGAATCCCAGCTCAACTACTTCCTGGCCTTGCCTAACTCAGCGTCCTCATCCCACTGACAGGTAACCAGAACACACACTCCACTAGGAGGGCTACATGGGCTAAGCCTGACCCATTATGTGAATGACCATGATGGTGATGATGATGAAGAAGAAGGAGGAAGAGGAGAAAGAGAAGGAGGAGAAAAACAATAAGAAGAATTAGGTACCCCTATCCCCAACCTACAGCTCTGGCTGGCCTGGCCACTGGGCTCTGCAAGGCTGGCTGAAGGGGAGAAACCCTCATCACCCTCCCATGGGCTGCAAGGGAGTATATGCAAAGGTCCTGGGGCAGACTGGTGATGACACCCTTGAAAGCTTTTCCCATTTTGAAAAGGCTTTTCTCATCTACCTCTCACTGACCCTCTCACAGCTCTTAGAAGGATTCAAATCTATTCCCATTCTACGGATGCAGAAACTGAGGCAGGGAGGCTCAGAGAGGTGAAGGGGCCCACATAGGTCTCAAGGGAAAGGCAAGTCTGGGCCTGGGGACCTTGTGCCCAGCTTCCTGGCCCCGAGTCCTCCCCGGGAGCTACAGTAGGGTGGGCCTGGGAAGGCATTTCAGGGAGTAGGGCCAACGTAGGCCAAGGCTGGGAAGCAGAAGGGACCTGAACACTTGGGGGGTGGCCGTGAATGTTGGGGGAGCACAGAGTAGAATGGAGAAAAGCATCCCTAAGGGTGCAGCTGGGGCGGCCCAGCCACACAGGCATCAGAGCTCTAGGTGGAGTGGAAATTCCTTCCCTGCCCCTCCTGGCCAACGTTCCATGGTTTGGTCCTGACTCCGTTTTCCAGCCGTTAAGTGGGGCCGCTGATGCTGATGACCCGCGTGCTTCCAAGGAGCGGCGACAGCACAGAGAAAGGCACAAGTTCGCGGAGCCTCGGCCTGACCGAGCATCACCCTGCAGCCTGGGGGTGAAGGTCCTGGAGCTTCCACCCATCACCTCCTCCAATGTGATTTGGCGACACCATCCCCACCGGGACACAGACACGTGTTCTTTGCTGCTGCCGCTCCCTGCCCCACAGGGCTGTGCGCTCCTGCTGCTTCCGGCCAGAATTCAGAGCTGGGGCCGGCAGCGGGGACGTGTGTCCACGGGCAACTTCGGGGTGATGAGAGGGACGGGCTGGAGCCGCTGGCACGGAGGGAGGCGCGAGAACATGTGGGGGCCAGATGTGCCCCCGCCCCACTCCCTGAGAAGTCCTCCCAACCTCTGTCACGACTCACTTCCGGGACAGCTAGGGCTTGGGACATGGGAAAGGCCAGCCCCCCCACAGGGCCCAAACCGGAGGGAGGGGGCCCATCTGCAGCCCAGCTCTTGGCTGCATGTCCTGGGTCTACAGATGTGTGGTAAGCGAGCGGCCTCGGTGCACGGCGACCGTGTGGCTCCAGAGCCACGACCCTGCTGTGCATCACCCGCGATTCATCCCATGAATCCCAGACAGCGGGGGCCCGGTGGGGGCCGCACACTGTGGGTGCCGGATAAATCGGTCTTGAGCTCTGTGTCCCGGGGCAGGCTCCAGGACTAGCTGGCTGGCCAGCTTCTACAACCTGATGGAAAGCCATGGACCGTGTCATGGCCCCTGCAGGCGGCTTCTGGGGAACCCAGAACTTTCCCGGACAATCTTAGGAAGCCGCTGTAGCAGGGTGGAGGCCAGCAGGCTCTAGAACGAGCCAAGCCGGGGTCCAAGAGCTGCCTCAGCCCCTGGCTGGCCATGCGACCGGGGAAAGTCATGGTCCCTCCCAGCCTGTTTCCCTGTAGGAAGCAGAGCTCTCAGTGGCGCTGAGGGGTGGCGTTCTTACAGGGGTTCCCGGGGTCGCGAACCTGAGGCTCCGGACGATCAGTACTCCTCAAATTCCAGATTTGGGCGAGTTGCCCCATGTGGTAGAGTTCGCTGTGCACCCACGCTTCCTCGGTTGAGGTCCTAACCCCTTACACCTCAGAATGTGACTGTATTCGGGGACAGGGTCTTTAAAGAAATCATGACATTAAAGGAGGGCATTAAGGTGAGCCTTAATCCAATATGCCTTATGTCCTTATGAAGAGTCGAGGACACAGACCCACACAGGGTCAGGACGGCAGTCTGTAAGCCGAGGAGAGAGGGCCGGAAGGAGCCAGCGCCGCAGACACCTCGACCCTGGACTTCCGGCTTCATGACAATGAGGCGGCCGATGCCTGTTGGGAGCTCTTTCTCAAACGCCCTTTCCTACTCACAATAGAGAGAAAAAGGGTGCATCCCGTCTCAGGGCAAGGCTGGGTTCAGTGTCCCCACTGTGGAGGTCCCTCCTTTGGATGCCTGCTGGCCTGGGCCTCGGGGCAGCCGTGGTTTATGCCTCGGGCATCTTGAAGGCAGGCATATTCCCTCCCAGCTCCTCTACAGGGCTCAGCACAGAAGGTGACCGTCACCGGCCATATGACAGCCCGCACCACATGCCTTGTGCCCAGTACCAGCAGCAAATACTGCGATTAGACCCATTGCACAGATGGGGAGACTGAGACTGAGGAGCAGAGAGGCTGAGTGCCCATCCACCACAGCACTGTGGCCCATGGATGTGGGGTGGTGACCGCGGGGACCCCGTTTTGCCGTGCATGGTTGAGCGGCAATGTGGCAAGGGGTGTGGGCCCGCTGCCTTAGCAGGCTTGTTTCCTCTGCTGATACATGGGTGCCCTCTCGCCATGTGCCCCCAGGGCATCGGAGAGGCAGGGGGAGGGTCAGCCTGAGCTGGTCAGGCCCAGATGCTCAGCTTCCAGTGGTGCGGAGCCCTCCAAGACGGAGCAGGCCTGTGTCCAGGGTGTCACGCCCTCTGCCCGGGACAGCCCCAGCCCTCTGGAAGGGCCGGCCACTGGGTCAGGGACACTGGCCCGCTGGTAACGAGGGTTCCCTGTGCAGCGGGGTTGGCGGCAGCGCCTGGACGGTACTCAGCATTCTTCCAGTCTCTTCCGGAATCCCAGTCTAGCTCCCGGAGTCTGACGCTGAGTCAGTGCTCACGCCAACTGCCAGCTCGGGGCTGGCCAAGAGGCAGCGACTGCAGGTGTCACAGGAGGGATGGAGTATCTGGGGACGCCCGGAGCCTCCGCATCCAGGCTCTTCAGTTAGACCTGCTTCCCGGGACCCATTTCACAGATGCGGACACTGAGGCCCAGAAGAGGAGCCCTGCCTCAGTCCCACCCTCGATGCTATCTGTCAGTCATCAGGATGGATGAGCTCCTGCGGGGGCCCGCCCCCACCCAGGCATCTCCCAGACACCCCCCACCAGCAGCCGCTCACCTTGTCCTGCCCTCATTCAAGACCCACCTCCTGCTGGGGGACTGACCCTGGCCTAAGACAGGAGGGATGGGGCTGTCCCTGCGGCCTTAGGCCTGGGGAATCGGGCCCCATGCCCCCTCCCAGGTAGCAGGAGAGGTAGTAAGGGGACACTTCCTGCTGGAGATCACCAGCTGCCACCGTCCTCCAAGGTCATGAAGGGCCCTGCCCCATCTCACAGGGAGCCTTGGCTCCTCCCCAGTTCACTACTGCGCTGCGGGTTAGGAGGCCCCACTGCGTGCAGGCTCTGAGCAAGGAAGCATGTCTGTCTTCAGGACATTGTGCAGGGCGGTGGTCTCCAGGCTGGGGGCTGGGTGCTGAGATGAGGGCAGTGCAGGGTGACAAGGGAGCTCGGGGTGGAGGTGTTGGAGGGGCGCACACCCAAGCCAGCCTGGCCCTGGGGACAGGTCACATGGGGTACAAATGGGATTGGATTCCAGCCAAGCCTCTAAGCCAAGCTAAGCCGGGGGGTCAGCCTGGAGGAAAGGGTCTGACTATAATTTGCACCAATCAGCTAGTCCCTGCTTGAGGAGGATGGATTGTGGGTACCAAACAAACCACTCCAAGAGCTTGACAAGTGTCCCCTGGGACCTCTCAGGGATGTAGGTGTGGGAACAAGAGGCTGCCTGGGCCATGCAGAGGAGAAACCAAGGAAGCCCCTGGCCCCAAAACCAGCTCAGGACGCTGGGGCAGTCAAGAGCTTAACTCCACGAGGCTCTCCCGGAAGGGTCCAGATGACCCAGACCTGTCTGGAAAAACTAGGAAAGTACCCGCCGTGTTCTTGCACATGTGGGAAGAGTGAGTCTGCCAGCGGGAGCAAGCGGCCAGAAGCCAGGACAAAGGAAGGTGGCCCTTCCCCCATGCCCCCAGCCCATGCTGGACCCACAACGGGGGCTCCAGGGAAGAGCACATGAACAGCAGTGCGTGGGGAGCAGGAAAAGCCCCGCCCAGACCCACAGGGAGGGGGCAGGGTTCCCCTGGGAGCGGGTGCGCTGCAGGGTGGTACAGGGGGCACGCAGGGTGGTGCACTGACCCTGGCTGGAAAGTCACATCACCAAAGAACCCGGTCCCTCCAAAGGGAGATTCAGGACCTCTAACCGCGCCCTTGTTAGAAGCGTCCTTCCCGGATGTCAGCAACTGTCACCAGCCTGCTCCTGTCCGTCCTGGGGGCACCTGCTTCCCTGTCCCCTCTCAGGGCGCTAAGTCCCCTGAAGCTGTGCCATTATAACCTGAGTCACTGGTGTCAGAAAGGGCTCTTTTGTCTTCAGAAAGCTTCAGACTGTTGTTGAAATGAAGACATCTTTTTGTGGCATAAAGATGCTGGGAGAAGGTGGGCTTTGGTTTTCTGCCTGCACTTTTGTACCTCAGTCTGTTGTCCAGTCACCAACCACTGACTGAGACACACGTGCTTGCACATGCTCTCATATTCACATATGTGCACGCACACACGCACCAACAATCACACATGTGCACGCACACACATATACAGACTCATGTTTGCACATGTGCAGACTCGTGTTCACTTATGTGCACACTCACATTCACACATGTACGCTCACACACTCACATTCATATGTGCACTCACACTCACATACTCACAAACTCACGTTCACATACGTGCACACACACTTGCATTCACGCATGTGCACTCAAACACTCATATTCACATGCGTGCACACACTCACACTCACACATGTGCACACACACTAACATTCACACATGTGCACGCACACACTTATATTCACATACGTGCACACACATGCACACTCACACGTGCACACGCACACACAGACCCTTCCCAGGTCGCCGTGGCCCGCTCTCTGCAGAGCCTCCTGCCTGGGCTCCATCGGCACCCGCGTTCCCCTACCGTCCCCGTGGCTTTTAGAGAAGTTTAGCAGTTTGGCGCCAGGTGGGTCTTAAGCAGGACGGTCTCTGAAGATCAATCAAAGCCAGAGAGAAGTGCTCCTGTCTCAAGACTTTGCTCCTGCAGATGGCACGGGAGGGTTACCCTCCCCAGCCTAGAGGCAGCCGGGTGTCTACACAGCTCCCAGCAGGTGTAGACCGAGCCTTCCCTGTGGCGCGTACAGATGCACAGGAAGGGACCTGGGAGTCTTTCTCTCATGTCTCCAGACCCAGCTCAAAGGTCTGAGCCTGCCCTATCCACCCCTGCAAGCTCTTCACGCTTCTGCCCCAGATCCCCGCCACGCACCCCGCCCCTTGGCATGAGGTGCGAGCATCAGATAGAGGAATGCGTGAGTCCTACCTGTGGCACAGATGGGAAACTGAGCCTCAGGAGGAGAAGCCGCCCACACACGGTCACACATGGAGTTGACTTGTCTGGGGCCCCTTCCAGCCCTGGGGTCCCCACATCTTAGCCCTGGCATGGGGGCCCCAGGGACTCTCCGGGAACAGATGCTGGTCCGGATCGGCTGGTGACCCAGTAATTTGCAGGTCTCGCTCCTAACTGAATGAGGGCATGAAGGAACCAATGGATAGTTTTGGAGAGCAGTGATAATGATAAAAGGATAAAAACGACTCCTTCGAGCACCCACCATGGGTGGGGTGCTTCTCCCACCGCTTTAAGGAGCTACCTGTGGGTCCTCACAGGAACTTCGAGTGGAGCCTATCGTCAGGCCCACTGTCCAGAGGCCACTGAAGCACGGAGAGGCTAAAGGACGCCTCAAGGTCACATGGCGGAGCTGAATGGGCCCCCATGTGGATGACACCCCCTCTCCGTCACGAAGACGCCAGCGTCTAACGGGGATATGCTGGGAACCGCAGCATTCCGTGCCCCCTGTGTCAGCACATGGAAAGCCCGATGATGGGAATTTTCCCTGCCGCAGCCTCAACACCGAGACTGCACCCCCAAGAGAGGCAGATGCGAGAGAGATTTTCAGAGAAGAGTCCCCAGGCCTGAAGCTGGGTGCCGCAGGGAGCGGTCCCCATAGCCACGGCCACGGAAGCAGCTCGCGGCTGGGAGGTGGAGGCTTGGGTTCGAGCACAGACAGGGACAGAGGAAGGGACAGAGAAGATGCGGGGTATCTACACAACGGAATATCACTCCGCGGTCCAAGAAATTGAATCTTGCCGTTGGCAGCCACGTGGATGGATCTGGAGGTCTTACGCTGGGTGAAATGAGTCAGTCGGAGAAAGACCATTATCGTATTTGGAATGTGAGAGGATCCCGGGGGAAGGGAGGGGAGGGGAGGGAGGGAAAAATAAAGCAAGATGAAATCAGAGAGGGAGACAGACCATAAGAGGCTCAATCATAGGAAACAAACGGAGGGTGGCAGGAGGGGAGGGGGTGGGGGAGGGGGTAACTGGGGGATGGGCGTGGAGGAGGCACGTGATGGAATGAGCGCTGGGTGTTACAGAAGACTGGTGAACCACAAGCCTGTACCTCTGAAAGCAGTAATACATTATATGTTACTTAATTGAATTTAAAAGAAAAAAAAAAACACACAAATGAAAAAAGCAACCGGTGTGTCCCCATACACGCTCTGCACGCCAGGCACGGTGGTTTCAGTGTTTTACACAAAATATCTCACAAATTATAAATCCCTCCCTCAACCCTGGAATGGGAGGACAGCGAATGGACCCACCTTACCGACAGGACGCTCAGCCCCAGGAGGTCAAGGGCCCCACCCAAGGTCACAGAGAGTGAGGCAGCCATAAGATGGCAGAGCCCACCCTTCTTCCCTCCTCTCGGCTGTCCTGGGCCTCCGTGACTTAGTTTCCCCATTGTGAAGGGTCTGGAGGTCACACTGGGCCTCTGGGGTCTCAGGCATTCTGTGACCCTGCCCCCAGCTCCTTCCTCCCTCCGAGTCATCTCTGTTCACTGCTCACTTCCGACTGCCCGGCGCGGCCTCATCACCTCACAACCGACGCCCTCTCAGAGTGCCACTGGGTGGGGTTTTGTTTGTTTTTTTTTTAAGAGATGTTAGTTTTAGAGCATTTTGGGTTCACAGCGAATTAAGCAGAAGGTACAGAGATGTCCCGTATACCCTCAGCCCCCACGCAGGCATGGCCTCCCCCATTATGAAAACGCGGCACCTAGTGGGACGTTTGTCACAATAAAGCCACATCAACGCGTCATCCCATGCCACCCGTTTCGTCACCCAAAGCCCATTAAATTAGGGTTCGCTCTTGGTGTTGCACCCGCTGTGGGTGGAGACAAGACTGCAATGACACACATCTGCCCGTGTAGTATCACTCGGAGCAGTCTCACTGCCCTAAAAGTCCCCCGCGCTCTCCCAATTCACCCCTCCCTCCTCCTCCTCCCCCGGGCAACCACTGGTCTTTTCAGTGTCTCCATAGGTTTGCCTTTTCCAGAATGTCCTAGAGCTGACCTCATACAGTACGTGGCCTTTTCACACTGCCCTTCACTTAGTAACATCGGCTGGGACGCTGCTAGCATGTGTCCCCCCGACCCCCAATACCACCAATCGACAACGACAGGATGCCCGTGGCCCCTGGAGAAGATGGCTCATCTCCCACTTCCCCTACCTCCTCTCCTGAATCCTACCTTCATTATAGAAATAATGACGATCTTAGATGTCCCTCCACTCCCTCTTCCCTTGGTCTGTATCATCCCTCTCTCACCAAGGCTGGGCTTGTCCACGGGGCTTGCTTTGGCCGAGGGGATGCTAGCCCCTGGGATGCACGCAGGACCTTGGAGAACACAAGAGCGCTGGGGTTGGTCGCGTTGCACTTGGAACATTGCGAGCACCGAGTGAATTAGCCCCAGGTCGCCTCCCACAGAGGCCATGCCAAGGGACTCAGGTGCCCCAACCAGCCGCCTGCCAACCACCAGTCGTGTGAGTGAGGACACTGGATCATTCTGTCACCAGCCACCCTGCCAGCTGACCACGGGTGCATCAGAGCCCAACAGAAGTGAGCTGAGCTGCCCCAGACCCAGAACGTTGCAGGCCACCTGCAGAGTTGTGAGCTAAGGAAATGGTGGTTATTTCAAGCAGCAAAGATTTGAGATGGTTTGTCGCACAGCAGGAGCTAAGCGTTTGCTGTCAGTAACACTCTGGCTGAGAATCGGGTTTTGGGTCTCCGTGTTCAAAACTTCTGTGCGTTGGGGGGTGGCTTTCAGTACGGACTTGCCTGGAAGCGGCTCCTCACACCCAAGGCTCCTGCAGCAAAGTGCTCAGTGCCCGGGTCATTCCTGATGACTTAGATCGGGCGGCCGGTGTCCTGCTAGATCGGGTGGCTGGTGATCGCCACGTGACAGCCAAGACTGACCGAGGGCCTGGACATTCTCTGCTGTGAAAAGTCAGGACCCTGACGGAGGACGCCACTGTTCCAGCGGGGAGGAGCTCGGGACGCAGAATAGTGTGGCCGCCCTTTTGACCTTCAAGTCACTGTCTTAGCCAAGGGGTTTCCCCAATGCCAATACTGAAGCTGGAGATTTGTTCTTATTTTTATTATATGTATCTGTGCATAACTACAACTGGAGACAGGATGCGTTTAGACAGATTTTATAGTTAATGGCCTAATAAGCCATATCCATCATTCTTGCTCGAGAGCAGACATCTTCAACCCACTTTTCCTTTTCTTCATAAAGTCCTAATGTGAGAGACACCCTCAGCCGCTGTTCCAGACCGACCCCTGCCCCTGAAGTTACAGCTCCTGGTGGGCAAGGTCAGGAGTCCCTTCACCAGATGAAGCCAGCAGATCTCACTGGACTCTCAGGACAGTGCAGCCACGCAAGGGGGAGCCCATTGTACGGATGAGGACACCGAGGCTCAGAAAGAGGAGGTGGGCGGTTCAAGTCCTCGCTGGTACATGTCGGGGCCGGGACGACAATCAAGTTGGCACCTCGGACCGCACACGCCAGTGAGCCTTTCCCAGAGTCCCGTGTACCAGAACTGATGTCACTGTTCCGCGTGCTGCTGAGGGACAGACCCCCGCTCCATCGCAGCCCCACAGCCAGCCCCTGGCTCTGGCTCTCTGAGCCAGGAGCCCTCTCGGGCAGGGTCTGCATCAAACCAGCTGTGGCTACTTGTCAATAAGCACCTGACCTCGAATAGCTCCTTGGGCTGACGGCAGGGAGATGATCGGGTGCTGGCTGGGGCCACCCCCAGAGTGACACGGGGTGGGAACTGCCCAGTTCTCGAGGCCTGTATTCGCTTGGGGTGGGGAGCTGGGTTGGTGTACACGGTGGGGTTGGGGCTGTGCCTTTCCAGTCCGTGAGTACATTTGGCTGCTTCCAAACTGATGAATGCCCCTGGGTCTTGGAGGGACCAGGAGGCTAGGCAGCAACTGGGCCCTCCTTGTTTCTGAGCTGTGAGATGGGGAGACGGCCGGGAGTGTGCGGGTGTGTGCGGCACGCTGGGGGTCTGGACTGAGCTCCTTCCTCCTCCACACGAGAACGTCTGGGGGGCTGGGGACTGGGGTGGAAGTCTCCCGGGGGTCGCGTGGCACAGAGCTGCTCTCCAGGTCCGGCTGGACAAAGTCTGGGGGCTTGCCTCAGGGGGCCGGCACCCGGCCAGCCAGCCAGGCTGGAAACAGCATCCCCTGCAGGTGCATGGCAGGTGACGCCAGCCCTTCTGATCCCCCAGCCTCTTGCTGCCACCTGCTCTACTGTTAGCGGGTCTCCTGCCTTTCCTGTCACCTGTTATCTGGTGACATTGTTGGCCCTGCCCCCTGCTAACTCCACGAGGACAAGGATTTTTGTCTGTTTTGTTTCACTGCTGTGTCCCCACAGCTTGGAAGAGTGCCTGGCCCTCCGTAGGGCTTCCGTAACTCTTGGGGAAGCGAATGAGTAAAGTAAGATGGTTTTGAGCCTCACGCTATCCTTCCAAAAAGGCAGACAGGCCAGGATTAATACCGCATTCTGCCAGTAGGAGAAACGGTGGCTTAAAGGGGGGGGGCAGTTTGTCTGAAGCCACAGACAAGGACGGGGCAGAGGCAGGTGGGAGCACAGAAGCCAGCCGGCCAAGGTCAGGGACCCCTCCCTCAGCGGTTCAGCAAACATTCCTGGAACTCCAGGGATGTGACGGGCGCAGCGCTGGGCAGGGGGTGCAGGGGTAAACCAGCTCTCTGAGGAGCCTGTAGTCCCACGGCGGGTCGGGGACACCTAAAGGTCGTCACCAATAATGTATGATTGCGAGCTAAAGAGTGAGGAGCTGGCCCTGAGTCAAGGACGTTCAAGCTGAGACCCAGAAGAGGGTGGGGAGGGTCCACTGGCCACTCGGATGGGGTGAGGAAGAACATTCTCAGGCTGGGGAACAGCTTGGCGTAGAGCCACTGAGGCGGGACCTCAGGCTGTATTGGGGGCAGTGAGAGACTTTCAGGCTGGCCTGAGCTGAGGGGAGGGGTGCTGGGTGGCCACGCACTGGACAAGGACCCATGGAGCCTTAGTGGCCAGGCTGAGACATTTGGTCTTTATTGAGGGCACCTGGAGCCCTTGAAAGTTTTACCTGCAGTGATGTCACCAGGCCCGGGGACCTCAAGATTGGACACTGGGGACTCTGGCCACTAGCTCTGGTCCCCTGGCGGCCCAAGCCCCATCGGCATGGAAGCCCTTAGGGCACTTCTTAAGCATCGTCCAAACCTGACACTGTGGGCTTGCCCCGCGTTCATGACCCGTCGGTGCCTCTGACACTGGGAATCGGTCTGCATAGCTCTGCAGCTGGAAACTGGCCGTGGGTGCCCTGAGTGAGGGCAGCGCACATGCAGTGTCTCGAAGGATGGCCTCGGGGGAAGTGACGGGCTCGGGGACACCCTGCAGGTTCTCGGGGGGCAGCAGTAGGCTGGGACGCCCACCCCGTGCAGGGCCCTGAGAGGAAGGCACAGCAGCACGTTTCCTTTGGGTCAATCACAAATATTCACGAAGCTCTGGGGGAGACTCCTGTATCCCCCAAATTCATGTCTACTTGGAACCTCAGAACGGGACCTTCTTTGAATGCAGGATCTTTGCAGATGGCCTTGGTTAAGATGAGGTCATACTGGAATAGGGTGGGCTCTAATCCAGTGACCAATGTCCTTATAAGAAGGCCCCGTGAAAAAGACAGACAGACAGATGGGCAAGAAGCAGAGCAGAGCGGAGGGATGTGGCCACTGGCCAAGGAACAAGGATGGCCGGTCGCCCACAAGCAGAAGCAGGACAAGGTGAGGCAGGACCCTCCTCTAGAGCCTTCACCGGGAGTGTGGCCCAGCCAACCCCTTGATTTTGGACTTCTAGTCTCCACCCGGTGAGGGAATAAATTTCTGTTGCTTGAAGCCCTCCGGTTCATTCTTTATTTGTACCAGCAGCTTCAGGACACTGATATGGCTCCTGGCCCTAGTGCCAGCCCCGGGGGACACCTAGAGTCACCATGATACAGAGTCCTCCGAGGGGAACTTGATTTGGGTCTATCAGGCACCTGAGCCAAGCATGGTGGCTGCCACTGGATTTCTGCTGACTCTGCCCCTGTGTTACTACTCTCCCTAGGAGGGGCCCTGCAGGCCACTGTGTCAGGTGACCAGGCTCAGCCAGTCAGAGGCTCACCTGGGACTCTGTATCTGGGACTTACTTCGTGATCAGAAGCAGGGGTCATCAGGACATGTTCTTGGTGGAGACCATGCCGCCGGGCATCCTGGATGGCAGTGCCCACGCTGAGCACAGAGGGAGCCACCCCAGCAGGCTGTTCTTGATTCCTAAGCCTTCTCCTGGCTGGGCTCTGTGTTTCTGATTCTTAGAACTCCCAGGTAGGCTTCCCATCAAGTGTTTCTGCTGTTTGCAACCAAAGCCCCAGATGGTCACCCTCCAATGTGGGCCCTACTCAATTATGGCAGCTGGGAAAGTGGCATGACCCATTACCTAAGGGGAGCATCTGAGCTACAGAAAAGGAGAGGCATTTACCCAGGAATCCATAGCGGGAGACACAGAATGGGAAGAAGCCGGTGCTGGGGTTGGGGTGGGTCTGCATACAGCTCTTGCTAGCTGAGATGAGTAAGTCATGTGTCCAATGGCAGGCAGCACATTCTCCCCTTTTCCTGACCTTCCTCCAGCCTCCCCCTTTCCACAAGGACTCCTGGGAACAGCAGCTCTGAATCTGACGGCATGCAGGGTGTTGGGAGCTGGGGGTGGGTCTGGCACAGGTGAATCAGACTGTCCCCACAATGCTATGTCTGGGTAGGGGGAGACAGTGGGAAGGACAGCCCACCCAGTGTGAAATTGAGTCAGAGAGGCAGTCTAGAGAAAGAATGGTCCCTTCTCAGGAGGAGTGGGAAAGCTTCCCAGAGGAGGCATCCTTATGTTTTTGAGGGGTGAGTAGGAGTCTTTTGGGTGGCCAGGGTCTGGGGGAGGCAGTGGGTAGTGGTTAGGAGCTTGGCTATAGAGTCAGAAACTGCTGGAGCTTTGGGAGAACCAGAATCTAGTGTCAGAGACCCTAGCGCAATTACCTCCCTACACAACCCCATATATCCCCTTCTCTAACCCCAGCTCTCTGCCTAGATCCATCCACAGCACCTCAGAAAATCTGCAGCTGAGACCAACAAACAGCTCCTGGGAAGGCAGTTTCCCCACACTCTGCCACTAGCCGGCTCCCCTGGGAGTGCCCCTGTCCCCTAGCTCCTGCCTTGCAGGGACTTTAGTCCCATAGTCAGAGGTGTGGGGCACCTGCTGGGCCCACACTTTCCGATGTGGTATGAAGAGAGGAGCACTGGGCAGCTGGGATGGGATTGGCAAGGTGGGGGTGGGGTGCTCCAGTCGGGGGTGGAAGAGGTTGTCCTGTTGTTGGCCTACATCCTGCACCCACCCAAGGGCCAAGGGAGGGCTGAGTCATAACAATCAGTGATTACTTTTCGTTTCCTCTGGGCTGCTATAAACACCTGCCCTTCACAGCCTTCCCACTGCCTCAGAGAGGCCCACCTCTGACACACACCTGCTCTGACCTGAGACAGGGGATGGGCAGTGAGAATGTGGTCTGGCCAGGACTGTGTGAGGGCCGGGGACAACCAGGAGCCCGAAGATCGGCCTTGGGAAGAGCCTTGGGGTACATCCAATGACCCAGTTACATCTGGGAGAAGGCATGCCAGCTGCTGGGGGAACAGATGGACGGGGGCCTAGGGAGCACCTCTTGTGGAAACCCAGCCTCAACACTTGACTCAAGTCCAGCTGGGGACAAAGCAGTAGGTCCCAGATGCCTTTGGATCCAGGAGGAGCTGGTTTCAGCATTGCTCATTATTAGCCAAATTCACATTTCTTTTAGTTAATTTATCCACTCAAGGATCTGTGACCGTCTCTGTGCTGGACAACACTGGGGGAACATGGAGACAATCAGGCAAAGCCCCTGCCTTTTCGGGAAGTGGACAAGGACACAAATGGTGGCCACAGAGTGGTCAGGGCTATAATGGCATTGGTGAGTATGTTCTCAGTATCCTGAGGGACAATCTGTGCTCACCATTGACTCCTTTCTCCTCAAATAAATCATCATGTCTCTCTATTTCTTCCATCTCTGCTACCGCCAGCATTGCTTCTGACCTGCCCTCCTTCCTGTCCTAACAAGGAGAAAAGTGCAGGAACATCTTGCATAAAATGTAGGAAACATCTGCTTTGAGGTATGGAAGAGTGACAACAGGAGCAGCCAGGACTGAAGAACCCAGAGAGGAGGTAAGTTCATTTACGTGAGGCTGGTTGTCTACCTGCTTTTCCCTGTGGAGTCACCTGCCCACTTGTAGGTGGTGGTTCCAAGCGGCCGAGCTCCTGAGCAGAAACTGGCATCTCTTGGAGCTTTTGGAAACCTCCCAGGTGCAGAGAGAGGAAACCTGGGGTTGATGGCTAACAGGGCATCCAGGACTTTAGGGTCTAGATTCCAGAAGAAAAGCACAGAAGAGTGAGCTCTGTGCCCTCTCCATCTTCCCTTTCAAGAAACTTGCCATTTCCTTAGCAGAATAAGCCCAGCACAAAGTGGCTGCCAACAGACTGAAAATCTTAGCAGAATATTCTGCAGATTTGTGGTGATGAGAAAAAAGTATTGGAGTTTGGGGACTGCCAAGGAGGGGGATGCCATAATCTCAGTTGGATGCTGAAGTTAGCTATCCCTGAGGAACTAAGGTAAGTTAGTTCAAGTTCAAGTTCAAGACTTACAGTTACCTTGCTGTCATCTAAATGCCTTCAGAAGCTAAGCCCTCTTGAAAGGATTATAACACTATCTTTAGAGAGCTGAAAGAAAATCACTGCCAACCTAGAATTATATACCTATAATTTGTACCCAATCCTCAATATTAAAAATAAAAAAATCCCCAAGCTTGAAGCAACAGGAAGACGGGGGGGGAGGAAACAGACAAAATAAATGACCCACTGGCTATCCAAATATAGGAGTGACCAGATGTAGACATCAGCATTATTGTGAGTAGTATGTTCAAGAAACTAGAGGACAATGCAAAGAATTTCAGCCCAAAGCTGGAATACACAAAAAAGAAGCAAATGGAAAATATGGATCTGAAAAATCATTGGGGTTGAGAGCAATGTAGGCTAGGCTGGATAGAAAATGAGTTAACTGGAAAGTAAATGTTTGGGAAATATTTATAGTAAAGCACTGAGTGACAAAAGAGGGAATGATAAAGGATCTGGGGATGAGTTACAAGAGCCAACATGCACATAATTGGAGTCCCAGGAGGGGAATCTGGGGGTGAATCAGGCAGAAACACTATTTGGAAAAGTAATTTCCTGGGAGTTTCGAAATCTGATGAAAGACATCAAACCAAGATTCAAGGAACTTGATGAATGCCTCCAAACCACACCAGACACATCATAGAAAAAGGACTGACAACCAAAGACAACAAGAAAGTCTTCTGAGCAGCCAGAGAAAGAAGACACATGACCTTCAGTAGAACAATGTTAGGACTGGCAGGTGGCTTCTCAACAAGGATGATGTGATCCAGGAGACAGGTCTCTCCAAAGGGCTGGAAGGAAATAACCACTGACTTGGAGCTGTACCTCCTATCAAAACAGCTTTCAAAAATGAAAGGAAAGTAGATATTTTCAGACACATAGAGCTTACAGAATTTATGCCTAGTAGACCTTCAAGAAAGGAAGTGCTACAAGAGAAGCTCATCAGGCACGAGATAGTGAATGCCAGGCATGCTGATGAAGTCACATAATAACTTGGGGAGAATGGAGAACAGGAGCAAAGGTTAGCATGTAAATACATGGGTAGAGCAGAACAATGAGGAAAATCCACAGAGGGGGAAAATCAAGTTAAAATGCTCTGAGGCCCCTGCAATTTTGCATTTTCTAGGAAGGGTAAAAATCATGCCTTCAGTTAGGCTACAGACAGGCAAAGATGTATGAGGTAACCTCTGGAGAACCACCAAGAGACTAATTTAGGTATGTAAAACTGACAAGCTAATAGAAAGGGGGGAAGGGGGAAAAATGTATTTTTCTAAAATAAAGTAAGGGTGAGGCACCTGGGTGGCTCAGTTGGTTAAGTCACTGACTCTTGATTTCGGCTCAAGTCATGATCTCAGAGTCATGAGATCAAGCCCAACATCGGGCTGTGTGCTCAGCACAGAGTCTGCTTGTCCCTTTTTCTCCTTCTGGGCATGTGTGCTTTCTCTCTCTCTCTCAAACAAACAAACAAACAAATAAATAAATAAGGTTTTTTTTTTTCTTTAAAGGAAAGGGAGTAAAAGAACACAGGATGTCCAGAATCAATAGAAAACAAATACTTTTGTTAAAAGACTTCATCTCACAATTTTAACTGGTTTAGTTTTAACCCAGCTGTATGCTGTTTAGAAGAGAGAGCTTAAATACAAGGACTTCTAAGATAGGCTGAAAGTGGAAATGTAGGAAAAGATCATGCAAAGTCTAATCAGAGGAGAGCAGGTTTAGCTACAATAATATCAGGCAAAGTAAACATTAGGGCAAAATTCTAAGTAGAGATAAAGAGGGACAGTAAACTAAAAAGATCCATGATATAGGTTCAATTAGCTAAGATGATGAAACAATTCTTTTTTTTATTTTTCAAAATATTTTATTTATTTATTTGACAGAGAGAGAGAGAGAGATCACAGGTAGGCAGAGCAGCAGGCAGAGAAAGAGGGGGAAGCAGGCTCCCTGCTGAGCAGAGAGCCTGATGGGGGGCTCGATCCCAGGACCCTGAGATCATGACCTGAGCCGAAGGCAGAGGCTTAACCCACTGAGCCACCCAGGCACCTCCTTTGATGAAATAATTCTTAATGTGTATGGACTTCATAACCCAATCTCAATATAAATGAAGGAAAAAATGAGCAGAATGAAGAGAAGAGATGGACAAAGTCGTAATCCTTGAAGATGATCAATGCATTTCTCTCAGTAACTGATCAAACAAACAGACAAAGACATAGTCAGGATACAAAGAATTTTATTTTGTTTTTTAAAAGATTTCTATTTATTTATTTGAGAGAAAGAGAGAGAGAGAGAATGAGAGAGAGAGAGATCACAAGCAAGGGAGGAGGGTAGAGGGAAAAGCAGACTTCCCACTGAGCAGGGAGCCTGATATGGGACTCAATCTCAAGACCCTGGGATCATGACCCGAACTGAAGGCAGACACTTAACCAACTGAGCCACCCAGGTGCCCTGGGTATAGAAAACTTTAGATGACAGGATTAATCAGTCTGATCTCCCTGATACGTACAGAACACTGTGAAAGTAAGTGGGAGGGTTGACGTTCTCATTGAATGGTCCTGGAACATTTACCATAAGGGATTATACAATAGGCTGTAAAAAAAAAGTCTCAACAAATTTCAAATCACTACAATTGTATGTTCTTTGGCATTAAATCAGTGGAATTAAACCAGAAACCATTAAGAAAAAAGCAACTAGAATATTGCTGGCCTTTATAAGTTAATAAATACTCCTCTAAATACTGATGAGTTGGACAATGAAGATCAGAAAATAGTTTGAAATAAACAATGGTAGGAATGAATCCCCCCAAATGGGATGCAGCTAAAGCATGCTTAGAGGAAAAATTATAGTCTAAAAACTTGTCATTTGGGGGTGGAGGAAGACTGAAAAGAAATGATGTAAGAACACATCTTAAGAGGCAAAAAACAAACAAGCAAACAAAAACAAAGTAAGCTCAAAGAAATTAAAAGGAAAGAATTAAGAGTGGGATCTTAAAATAGTAAAATGGAAAATAAACATATAATGGTGAAATATCCACAAAGCATAAAATTTTTTAAATGCATAATAGATCGCTAAATCCCTAGCATGACTGATCAAGAAAATAAAAAACAGTACCAAGAATAAAAAGAGGACATCTTTACACACCTGACCAACATTTTAAAGAAGGATAATATGAATGCCTCTTCATGCCAGTAAATTAAAATTTCCAGTTAAAACAGACTAACTCCTAGATAAACAAAACTGACCAAAACTGACCAAGAAGAAATAGGAAGTTCAAATGGCCATATATCTGTTTTAAAAGTTTAATCTGTAATTTAAACCCTCCTCCAAAGAAATCTCTAGGTCAGCTTGGGAGATGAATTCTCCCAAACACGTATGAGGTAAGTAACACCAATCAGATACAAATTACACAGGGAATAAAAATTGGGAATACTATTCATTCCAGAGACAGAGCAGTAGTTCACACTTAAATCTGATAAGGACATTATAAGGAAAGGGGTAGAATGCATTTCCCAAAGATAACACATCCATAGGTTTACCCCATGCTACAGGCTCCTCTTACAATGATATGGACATTCTTCTCACTCCCCTTTCAAATCTGGGAGGGGCCAGGGGACCTCTCCGACCAACAGAGGGCTGCAGAAGGGATGTTACATGACTTCCCAGGCTGGTCTATAAAGGATAAGAGATTATAGTGTTTGCCTCTCCCCCTTCCTCTTTCCCTCTCTGCCTCTCTCTGTCTCTCTCCCCCATTCTTGCTCTTGGGACACAGCCACCATGTTGTGAGGAAGCCCAAGTTGGGTTCCCAGCCAGCAGTCAGCATCAACCACTGGGCTCGGGAGTGTCTGAGACCTCATGGGATTCCCGTCCTGTTCCAGCCTTCGACTCTCCCAGCTGTGGCCCCAGACATCACAGAGCAGACAAAAGCGGTCCCTGCTATGCCCTGTCTGAATTCCTGACCCACAGACTCCATTAGAGATAAGATTACTGCTTTAAGCCTGGATATATGGGTACAATTTGTTATGCAGCAGTAAGTAACTAATACACAAGAAAAGTGAGTGGCCGATTTAAGGCCAAAAGTTAAAGATGTAACGATCTTAAATAAAATATTAGGAAAGTAGAATCTGGCTCTATACACAAAGAACAATACATCATGATTGGGGGTACTCTGGGAATTTGGCATTTGACAGTCAGGGGAATTCACTGCCTTAGAGGAATATGATGATATGTTTGCCTAAGGGATGTAGAAACCACATGTGATACAAGTCAACATTCATGATTTTTACAAAATGCTTAGCAGTTTATGAGAAGAAACTTCTCTCATTTGATCCAAGTATCTACAAAACCTTCAGTGAACATCATACTCAATGACGAAGGATTGAAAATGTCCTCTCCCCCTCTGCGGTCAGGCACACGTCAAGAGGACCCACTATCATGGCGTCTGTTCAACATTAAGGGGTTTAGCCAGTGCAATAAGGCATGAAAAGGAAAAGTGCATGGACTGGAAGAAGAGAAATGACACAGTCAGCTTGTACAGGGGAGATGGTTTGTGAGGACAGACCAGCTGCTGGAATGTACAGGTCATCTGATAGATCTGATCAATTTAGCAAGATTGCTGGAAACAAAGTCAATATGCCCAAACCAACTGGATTTTTCTTTTTAATTTATTTGACAGAGAGAGAGATCATAAGTAGGCAGAGAGGCAGGTGGTGGGTGGAAGGAAGCAGGCTCCCCACTGAGCAGAGGGCCCGATGCAGGACTTGATCCCAGGACCCTGGGATCATGACCCGAGCCAAAGGCAGAGGCTTTAACCCACTGAGCCACCCAGGCATCCCCCAACTGGACTTCTATATGCCATTCACAAATAGTTGGGAAATCTTAATAAATCATTTGCAATAAGAACAAAAACAAAGCACCCAGGAATGAATGATGAAAGATGAACAACTCCCAGAAGAAACAGAACATTGTTGAGGGAAACCAAGT